>NW_023270709.1:16762435-16888676 GCF_011800145.1 Mirounga leonina
AATAAAATAAAATAAAATAAAATAAAATAAAATAAAATAAAATAAAAAACAACCTAGGTTTCTGCAGCTGCTCACTTGATCTCGAATAAATATTAACGTCCCTGTCTCTTCCCGGAATCCCTGAATTAATGTAGTTGCCTCATACTCACCAATATCTACTCATTCTACTTCACAGCCAGACCTCAGGCTCCCAGGGAAGCCAGAGTCACACGGTGGCGTCTAGACTTCTCCATCGGGGAGGCTCCGCAGCTTCCTGCAACACCGAATCACAGTGTCATTAGGCTCAGATTATGATGACAGGGTCTCCTAATTCAAGTCTGTGATAGTGCTTTTAAATCACAACAACTACTAAACCACTTCATTTATTTAAAGAATGTTCACTGCCCCCAGGGCCTCTGGGCACGGGTACAAAATGCTGCTATTGAGAAGTGGCCACAGCAGTTCTCCCTGATCAACTAGCTGCTCATTATCACACTCTTACCAGTGACGTTAAGTACATCAACAAAGATGAACTATAAGAAACATATGATTCTTGTTCACACTTACATAAAATAGTGACAGTGCTGTTAGTAATTAGTTACCAGATCCTCGATTGCTTTGTTCTTTGGCATTAGTAATATGCCACTTGAAGTTTTACACCAAATTAACATTACCCACATTCGACTGTTTTCAAGCCCCTTGAAAATGTGTGATCCTTCCTCATAAGGAAAGACATGCGCCTGACACGGAGACGTGGACCTGGAATGGTTTGCTTGCAGCCTCGAGTGAAGAGTGTGCCGTGCATGATCCATCTTGGTGCAGGAACGTTGTTAGCAATTGTCCACAATTAGGAACGATTACTTCACTATTTGAAGCTAACTCTCCTGTCTGGGAAATAAGTTTATTAACACATAGCTCTGTCAAACCATCAAGCCTAGCAGATTAAGGTGAGTGAAAGCAAACTCCGAAAGCAACCGAGCGAGGCTCTTACTCAACCGGGACTCACTCTGATCCCACAGTCGGCTCGTAGACAGAAACAGAATGCCAGATTCTTCGGGATTAAAGAGTTTTGTAATCAATGCTGCTAACACCCTTAAATTCAGTTTCTATTCTTCTATTTGTAGGAAGCCAATGATATCTATTGATACCTGAACTCTTTATGAAGATGAGCAAGGTGGTAAGCACATAAATCACTGTCATTTTAAAGAAGAAAAAAAAACCGCTTCTGGAATAAAGAGGATTAGTGTAGACCAGGCAAGAATCTCAGAACCAGGCTCCAAATTCTGCTCCCCAGAAGTGGGCATCTACTGTCTCCAATTCTATCCGGAATAACTATCACCACCTTTGTCTTATGGATGACCCTGTGGACAATGTTTATATAAAACCTAAGGATTTTGTTTTGTTTTGTTTTCCACTGTCTCTATACATCAAGTGTTTTCACCTGCCACTGTAGCTAGAAAACTGGATCTAAATCTTCCCACTGGTTAACATTTCTAAATCCATCTGAAACTCCCAGATCCTTGACTACCCGCTTCCAATTGAAATATGAATGTTTCAGTTAGCTCTCTGGCTGAGGGCGTACACACCGAATCCAGAAACTCCAGATTTTGCCACAGGATTAAATATTTCATGTGCTGTAAGTGCAGATCCTAGAATTATATTTAATCTTTTCTTTCCCATGTCCTACTTGAGTCAAATGCGGTGTCGTTCTTGTTCTCATTGATGGGCTCACCGTCCTGTCCTTCATGTATGGAAGTTCTGGTTCATTAGCAGAAAAACGAGCTTCTCAGGGTTTTAACCAGGAAAGAGAGACTCCATTGTTATCAACCCTCATTCCACCAAATTCCTCTTGCAACCATATGAAAGATGAGTGCTTGGACTAAAGGGGCCCCTCTGTTAAACTAGAAGAGATGTGGGGGGTTTGCCTTAAATAACATGAAAGAAATTTAAGTCCATGACCTTTGATTCTTAATATCATGGTCTCATAAACAAAAGTAACCATCCCAGATATTAGAAGAACGCAACTCAACATTTACGGGGAAATAGTACCTTCAGTATTTAGCTAAAGAATGTATTCTAGACTCTAGTAAGTTTTTACTATGTTGGCAAACAGAAAAGAACCATAGGATTGGTAACAAATGTTTTGCTCCTGCAAGTAATTACTTCACTTAAAACAAAATACTCGACTTTTTTTTTTTTTTTTTTTTTGCCTTCCACAATGTGAAATCTCCGATCCTTTGAATAAAAGGCTTCGATGATCTGTTGTCTCTAGCCAGAATGACTGCATATGTTCAATCATATATCAGTTTCATCAGCCACCACAGAATAGGCACATATGACAATAAATCATTTTGGGAACTTCCTGAATCCCAGCCAACTTGTAGACAATAAAAGATCCTGCTTGTAAAGGCAGCTATAAAAGTTAATTTCATACAGGTTCCCCGGCACACATGCCATGGTTCAGTTCCAAACAGATGTGATCTTGGAACAGCAATGGAAAATGGCATGAAGCATTTTCGCTAACTTTCCGTATCCAGGAGATTCAAATATTTCGTGTTTTCTGTAACCTTCAGTCATTAACACATTGCAGCAGGTATGAAAAATGAATTCTTCAAGCTTTTCTAAGGCCTAAGATACCATTGTTCCAGTCTAAAATATTCCTCCACATTGGAAAGATTATCCATCAAGCCAGACACACAGAGACTGAGAAAATCCTCACAGAGCAAAGTAACAAAGACAAAAGCAGACATGTGGGCCTGCATTCTGAAAGAATCTCTTGCAACAAGAACTTTTCTTCATTTCCTTATTTGCCTTTGCCTATAGATGCCCTAGCGGATAGCTCCAGAGCCAGCGAGGTACCCCACTCCCTCCCGGCTCTGACAGCAGAAGGGATTTGAAGGAAGGAGCTGCTGAGGTTGAACTTGGGCCACATACACCAATTACACGAATTGATTTCAAATTTTTCTCTTTGTCAAAGATCGCACTTTGTCCTTGCTCACTAAGGCCATGATAAACTCTTTCCCTGCCCCTGCCAAGGACCGCTGCGCATCCTCATACATTCCTGAAATTCCCCCATGGCCGTAGGCTAACACCACGCTTCTCCCGATTTTAAACAATAATTGATTTCCTGGGATGTTGCACATTCATCTGAATTTTTGTAACGTGAGCCGTTCCCTATATACGAGCGGAGCTCCGTGTTCACGGGTCTCTGGAATCAATTCGCAGCCAAAATGACCAATCCTTTGGTTTATCTGTTGCTGGAATGGGGATTTTCAAACTGTGGTAAAAATACCCTCCCTCCACAAAAGCCCTGCTGAGCTTGAGACCACAGGGCACAATTGAAGTCCGAGAAATTGTCGCACAAAGAGGTGCTGAGGGCTGAGGGAGGGCGCCATTAACATATTAATCATACACCTGGAATTAATTAAAGCCAACCTAAGGATTAAGGTGCTCCAGGCCAACAGAAAGAAAAAAGTGGATTAATGATGTTATGGGGTAGATATTTATAGAATCACATCTTAGACCAGCAGACTGCTTCCAAATTACAAAGGACACTTTATATCCATTAGTTCATAATGAACATTGGGCCAACCTCAGAAATTTGTGAGGGGTTCTCCTTTTGAAGGTTTCAGGAAACAGGCTCAGTGACATTGGGTGGCCATCCCGAAAAGGAGAAAGGAGAAAAAGGCCACAATCCCAGGGTCATGGCCTTGAAAGGGAGTCCTGACTCCTCCCCAAGGGTATCACTCACACTGGATTTGGGATTGTGGTCCAGGGGGATTCGGGTCACACCAAAGATGAGGGAAATGGAGTTCTAGCAGTTCAGCTGCTGACCAGCTGTGGCCTTGCAAGTCCCTTTAAACTCTTACCTCCCCTTCTTTAAAGGCGAAGAGAATAGACTAGAAAATGAACCCTGAGGTTTATTCTACATGGGTCACAGTGGAGGTAGCAGAGCTGAACTCTTGTTTATTGGCAAAAGGCACCAAGAAATGTGTTTTGTGAGCCGTGGGTTGAAGGTACTCCCACTCCTGAGCTATGTTTTTATCATAGGTGCTTTGCGTTTTCAAGAAATAGGTATAAATATGTCAAACCATGGGTGGGGTGACCTCAAAGCCAGAGGATATTTGATCTTGTACCAGAGTGAAAGACAGAGCAGAACCCAGGACAGGCAAGTCAGGGAGCAGAAAGGCAAGAAATAAGGTCAGTCTCACGAGCCCCTGGGCAACACTCCGGCGGTTTCACCTGAAACCTGAGGTGGTTCTCAGTTTAGTGGTTGGTTTTCTTGGAACTAAGAGCAAGTGGTTTTGCTTCACCGAGCAGGTCAGAAACCAAATAACTGTACTGTGACCAGCCTGATCTTTGCCTGAGGAACTAAGCCGATTGTGGTGTCTCTCTCCAGACTCCTATGACCTCTACCTTTGACCACCTGGGCTAATACCCCAAGCAGGAATGAATCTCACATCCCCCCCCCCACATTTTGCAGTCTTCACTAGCCATCTATCAGGTGAGTATTAAAAGTCCCGCCTGTTTAAAAGGTAATCTGTGGCATTCCATAGAAGTAGGACAGATTTGATGTCCAGACTCTACTGTGAGAATGATTCCTTCATTTAGCAATCCCATGAAAACCATAGTCCTATTTTATAATAATAACTAGAACGTCTATAGCTCCTAGCAATTTCTCTCTGTCATTGTCTGCTGTCATTGGAACAGACCAATTTGCAAGATAATAGAGCTGACTTTGTTTTATCTTACTTAATGGGTCAGCTCTTAGGAAAAAAACTGGGTATCTTATAAATAATACTTTAGTGGCAGGAAGAGTTCTCATCTGGCTCCCAGGGCATAGCTTTCTACCTGACACAATAAGGATTATTGGTTTTCAGTCCATATTTTCATGTGGATTATATTTTCCATATGGATATATTTTCCATATATTCAGTCCATATCTAGAAAGTCCACACTTTCTAGAAGGTGTGGGCTGCAAGGAGCTCTTCCTTGTATACTCCAGGGTTTGAAATATGTCTCTTTTCAGCTCCTCCGTGGTTTCAGATTCTGGGTATAGCTCGATACGGTCAACATCTACATTCCTCTGCTGTGTCTAAACCAAAACCAGGTGGTATTAAACAACAATCCACCCTTGAATGCCTCTGAAGCACCCCCAAAGAGCAGCCGTGTTGGGTAAGAATCCAGCAGTGGGCTTCCCATTGAAAGAGAACTTCACACGGAGAAGAGATGAGCCATTTGTCCAGGCCACATTTGTCCAGGGATATATACTCATGGTTTTCAGACTCTCATTGCTCTATCTCACCAGCTCTGGGGGACAGTCATAAGAAAAGTTCAAAGGAAGGGCCTTTTGTATTGATTTTTCTATGGATCATAGGTTTCTTCTCATCTTGGAATTATTCTGTAGATAACGTCATAATGCCGTGGGCAACTCCTCCAAATGAGTCAATCTTGGTAACATGATACTCCGTTTTTAAAATATTGCCACCCAGGGGTGCCTGGGTGGCTCAGTCAGTTAAGCGGCTGCTTTCAGTTCAGGTCCTGATCCCAGGGTCCTGGGATCGAGCCCCACATCAGGCTCTCTGCTCCGCGGGAAGCCTGCTTTTCCCTCTCCCACTCCCCCTGCTTGTGTTCTCTCTCTCACTGTGTCTCTCTCTGTCAAATAAATAAAATCTTTAAAAATAAATAAATAAATAAATAAATAAATAAATAAATAAATAAAATATTGCCACCCAAATACAAGATTTCTACAAGTTGGCCTCTCATCGAGGGAAAAGGAGGAAGTCACACAGAGGTACTGTGAGCCAGGAATCAACCATCACTGGATAGAGATTTTTTTTTTTTCTAGTTATAAAATGTATTTTATCACCGAAATAATCTCCTATGTCTTATACCTTGAGAAAGAAAATGAACCACGAAGATATCTAAAGACAATTCCAAATACTTAAGAAAGCTTGTGTTGTATCCAAAGGCATCTGGGCAGAGATTTGTAGAGCCCCAATCCAACCATTACAATTATTTTTGTAGTTTTATGTGATTAGTGGTTAAGCTTCAAAACGGCCAAGTTGATATCAGGCCATTCAAAGTTATTTCAAGTAAACTTACACTTAGTAATAGAATAGGCATAATAAAATCTAACATCCGTACAATACCTGACAGTTGATGGGGTGTTTTCCCACAACACATTTGATCCCCACAACCTATCTAAATTAGCTACTATTATCCTCCTTGTATAGATTAACACTGTGGCTGAAAAAAACTCAAATACGGGATTCACACTCAAGTCACCTGAAAATCTAAGTCAAAATCTAAAACTCCTTTAATTTTGCCACAAAGAGATCTCAGCAGTGCCAGATCAATTTACAAAATGTATTGGGGAATCATAAGTTGAATACAGAGTAATTTTACATTTCTGAAATTGTGCATGCACTAGTTTTAAAATGGGTAAAACATCATCCTAAAAACCAAGAGGATTAAGTACTGAACACGATGTATTTGGCAGCTCTCCTCAAGCTTTAATACTTTGCGCAATGCTGTATCCATTTATGATGTGTTCCCAAAAACCAACCAAGAAGACTTCAGTTCTCTGGGGCAAACACCTTTTGCCTCTCCGAGGGTTTGCCTCTGTATCCCTCAGGCAATTTCATCATCTCACTCTGTCTCTGTCTCTAATACACCTCCAGAGGAGTAGAGTTCAGATTCTGGGTATAGTTCTATACAGTCAACATCTACAGGGTTATGGGCGGTTTGCAAATAATATTCAGCAACCACTGCTTCTGCCCCCTGAAACCTCCTTGAAAGAGAATGAATCACCCCACTGATCACCACACCAATGCCACCTCGAGCTGCCCTGTTAGGGGCGTAGCAAGGGAAGGCCAGGAATAGACTTGCCCCAGAGAACGAAGATGTTTGGCCAGTAATTGGCCATGAATAATTTGTCTCTTCCACTAGAATTTTAAAATGGTGGTTCGTGGTTGTTTTCCCCAACTCCTGGGGTAGTATCTGGTAAGGAATAAGGGTTAAATTAATGTCTGTTATAAGGGGAGGAAAGGAGAGAGGCAAGGAGGGAGAGAGAAGAGGAGGAAAGGAGGACGGAAGAGACAGTGGCTATGCTTCTAAGACGATCTCTGGGAAAACAGATGAGAGATAAACAGGTTCAAGTGTGTAAGCTTTTAAAACCACTTTTATCACAATGTGCCACTTCCTGGGGACTTTCCCTCCTCCCACCTCCCTCCCCCTGTGTGGCTGGCATATCCAGCCTAGAAGCAAGAATCTCCTTCTACATCCATCTGTCACTGTGTCCAGTTTCCCTAGGCTCCCTGCCTTGGCCTCTGAGGGAGGCCTTCCATCTTCCCTGAGCGTCCACACTTTCCATTCTGCCTACACCCTGGAGCTTGGCCTGTCTTTCCATCCTTGGCTTTGCCTGTGCTCCATAGGTTGGGCCAGCCCAGCTCAGAAAACCAAGCCTGCTTCTTCTAGAGGCCACATGTTTTCTGTCGCACACCCCAGCCTCCACCAGGTTGGTGGGGGGGGGGGCAGGGGAGCAGTTCTTTCCAGTTGACAACAGGCTCCTTCCCTGACATTCTCCCAGATTGGGAGTATTAAATGGGTCAACCACAGGGCATGTTTTGGCAGGGTCATTTCATTTGCTTATGAGGATAACATTAGCCCCCTTTCAAAGGCAGAAAGGAAAGAAAGGGAAAGGGAGAGGAGGGCTAGGCAGGGAAGGGGAGGGAAGGGAAGGCGCTTAGAGAAAATTTAGCTTAGGGACTATCAGAGGCTATTTGTCCACCGATATTTATTCTCCCCATTTTATTTTTTATTTATTTATTTTTTTAAAGATTTTATTTATTTATTTGACAGAGAGAGACACAGCGAGAGAGGGAACACAAGCAGGGGGAGTGGGAGAGGGAGAAGCAGGCTTCCCACGGAGCAGGGAGCCCGATGTGGGGCTTGATCCCAGGACCCTGGGATCATGATCTGAGCCGAAGGCAGACGCTTAACGACTGAGCCACCCAGGTGCCCCTCATTCTCCCCATTTTAATAATGCAACTCCTAAATTGTACCTGGGCCTAGCCCGTCAGCTGGAGACTACATTTCCCAACCCCCCTTGCAGCTTTGGTGGCCATGTGATCAAGCTGTAGCCAATGGGATGTAAGCACTAGACTATGAGCCCTGCCACAGGTCACAGTCCTGGCTCTTTTGCTCCTTCCTGCTGAGTGCAGCTCTAGCCACTGCCTTGCCTCCAGCCTGTCTGCTGACCTCTGGATTGTTACATAAGAGAAGAAACTTCTATCCTGTTTATATCACTGTGTTTTGGGATCTTTCTGTTTTAATACCTTAGCCTGTGCCCTAACAAATACAGAGGATCAGGACTTTCATGTCACAGTCCTTAGCTGGGCATTCACCTAAATTGTGATTTCCTCAGGTATCTCATTCGAGTGAGTTTTTAATTGTATGTCAATCAATGTACTGATTACGGATTTCTGAGGATGTGTTCAACTCAAGGCGCCCTGCGTGGCCCTCGACAGATGTGACATTATCCAGCTCTCAGGAAGTGTGTCATCTAGTCATGAAGACCAGACAGACACAAAAATACCACGACGCAGCTCTGTGCTTTGTCAAATGCCATCCAAGTGGCATCAGTGGTGAGCATACAGGGGCATGACTCCCATCTTCATCAATAACACTCTGCCCGGTCCAGAGGCCTCCTAATTTGAACTAAGATTTTGTGGTGTTTGAATAAGTTTTCCCTTCCCCAGATCACTTAGTTTTCTCTACCTCAAATTTTGCAATTATGAAATGCCCGGTGTGCTATCGATGTCCTTATGCCCTTGACTTTATGGCCTGGAATTCCCAACCTCTCCAATATGCCTTCCCCTCTCTGGTCCTAGGGCATGTGGAAGTGGGTCTGGGCCATTGCATAGTTTCCTTCTATGTCACGCATTATTAATGTTGGAGATAATTGCTTAGCACCTCTCTTCTTGCCACCCAAGTAGCAAACCTTGCATTCTTGTATTGGTCACTGCTGTGCCTCATGCTGAATGATTGCTTTCTGGGAAACGAGAAAAGGGGCTGGGCAAATTGGCCTGGCTGCCCAGGCACCAGGGCCAGAAAAGAAGATTAGCAGGCCTGAATAAAATCAGGACATGAATTGATGAAATGAGGAGCAATATAGATTGATTCTCATTCTGTCATTGGCAAGTGAATCTAGAGCTATTTTCTAAATGAATCAAATTGTTTCATTGTTCACCAGAGGCAAGAGTAATATCTAGCTCCAATATTGACCAATGGTAAACAAAACACACACACGTGGAGTTCTATCTATTACTTCGGATTAATGACATCTCCGAGCTAGTTATATGGCAGTATGGGAGCCATGTCTAAATATTAGGTGAATTGGAGAGCAATCTCCTTCATCTCCTCCATCTAGAGGGAACATCTGTGATACAAACAGAAGTCATTTTGTGGTAGAAGTTGTGCCCAACTACTACTTTCCTACAAGTCTCACTTGTCGAGTGACAGTATTTTCAGGTGTAAAAAATGGGACAGCGATGCAGGCATTCTCTGAAAGTTACTGATAAATGAAGGTGCCTCGCATACTGCCTGACCCAGAGTCATTCATCATTCGTTGTTAGCACCATCAGAAGCGGACATTACAAAACGCTAACATTTGTTCGAAAATGAAAATAAGATCCTAGACTGACGTGGAGGGAAGGGCTGCCAGAATATGATATGTGAGACTAGGAAAAGGATTCGGGGAATGAACCTACATCCTCTGAAGAGGAAAGATTTCAGGCAACCTGAGAAAACTGGTGAAGATGCAGCATGAAGGGACAGAGAAATGGGTAGGAATGCTTAGAAACCAGAGAGGATCTCCAAGGAGGCGAGCCCTGGAGAGAAAGAAAATAAGTCATTGGGTTTTCCTATGGGCAGGACATGGGCGCAGTCGTGGCCTGACAGACTCAAAAGGCTGCACAGGGATGATTTTCAGCCACACACGAGGGAGAGGCCTGCAGAATTCCCCCGCGATCAAGATGGAAACAGGGCAAAAGGCAAACCGATGAGGGGAACCTGGAGAGACATACAAAAGCCTGAGGTAAATTACATAAAAAATAATCTAAGAGTCCATATCCCTGCAACTTGCTGAACTGGTGCAGGGCTGGCCCCTTGAGATTTGCATAGGTCGCGGTAAGATCACTGTGGAAGCTGACAGCTTGTGTAATGTCTCAGAGACGGCAGCATTGAAAGGGTTGGGGGCCGCTGGGGGCAAGGACCTACACTCTCTGTGGGGAGAAATAAACTGTAATTCTAAGGACCAACCGTGGGGCCCTGGGAGACTCCGTGTCTCCTCCCGCCTTGTCCAGCAACACTCCAGATTCTGCTCTCTCGGCCCACCCTGAGCTGGAGAACTGTACCTTTGATTTGTACCTTTTCTCTAAGAGAATAGAAGATTGGGGCATCTGGGTTTCAAACTGTGGACAACACTTAAGTCAAGGAGGAAATATCCACCTCTGGCCACAAACAGCCCACAGACCAGACCAGTGACTCCTCCAAGGGCCTCAAGAGCTCCTGATCATTAGAGATGGAGAGAGGGAAGAAAAGCTCTCCCCGAACCCCCGACTTCAAGGTCACAGCCACATCTACCATCAGGTGCAGCTCTGCTTTGCTTTTTCTCAAAAAGCAGGCAGAAATCCTACACCATCCACCCCGCCGGCCTCCGGCTTGTGAGCAGAGCTGGAGGGACCTTCCCCGTGCCCACGCCTCGTGGGCAGGGGAAGGACAAGGAACCTCTCAGGACACAGAAGCATGATAAATGATTCCCCCTCCAATCTCCAACCAGATAGAGCCGCCTCCAAACCTGACCCTGGCCAGCACCCCACACCCCCATCCTCGCAGAGCCTGTCCCTGAGCCCCATACCCCATGGAGGAAAGGGACAAGGGAAGACAGCCCTGCTGCCAGCAACCTAACCCAGACCCAGGCAGAACTGCAGTGTGACCCACATGGGGCATCCAGATGGCTCTTTTTCGGCTTGGGAATGTGCTCGCCTCAGAGAGCCCCGAGCTCCAAGGCAAGAGAAAGTAATTGTCGCTGCAGGCAAGCATCAGCCCCGCTCTCCTGGTCCAATCTCAGTGGGACTGAAAGACCACAGTGCACCCTTGCTTCCCTGGCCCCTCGGACAGCTCAGAGCCATTTATTTTCCTTTGCTCAATCTCCCCTTTCTGCCACCGAGACCGCGTGAAGTCGGGAAATCTGTGCTCAGCACAGGACAGAAAGAACAGAGAGAGGAAGAAGCCGGCACAAAATGTTTTCTCCAGCGTGCTGCCTGGGGAGCCAGGCCTTGACTCTGACATGTGCTGGAGGTGTGGTGTCCAAAGTAAACCTTTGAACTCTTTTTTTGGAACCTCCAAAAAGACCCTGCACATCAAAGGGGATCCGATCCCTGCTCCGTGCGTTGCAGGCATCATTAAGCATTTTGCATGAATCAACCACCTTCTGAAAAAGAAAGGAAACCCAAACTCAAAGCACATTGCCAGCCCGTGGACCCGAACATGGCCCCGAGCACATGCTCACCACATGGCTTCTTCCCCCGGCTCAGTGCAATCAAACCCTACAGACGCGCCCGGGCTCCGTCACCCAGCGGTCACGGCCACCCAGCGGTCACCGCGGAGCTGCCCCTCCGCAGCCCCCCAGGGTGGATACAACGGGGCTGCTTGTTGGAGCTGCTGCGGCCTCTCACTCGTGCCCGCCTCCAGGGAGCCCACATGAGCTCTGACTCCAGTCACGAGGGGAGCCCTGCCGGGCCGCCCCACCCCAAAAGTCAGCACAGGATGCCGTTTAGGGCTGAAGAGGGAGTCCTGTGCGAGCTCTCTGGCACCGTGCCCAGAAAGCCACATCTTATGCGAGCGCCCGCATTTGGTGGACACAGCAGAGAACTCCCGTCCCCGAAAGAAGGCAGAACAGAAAGCAGATCCGGAGTCTCGAGACTCTTCTGCGTCTACCTCGGGGAACCCACTCGGTGGGCCACGGGCAGCTCTGGTGATCAGCCGTGGTTGAGCTGGAACCTCGGAGGTCACCGCTGCCCCCGCAGCTCCCAGACATTGGGAAGATACTGTCCTTCTTGGTCAGCCTGAAGAGGAAAGCATTTTCAGGCCCTACCCTACCAGGCGTGCCATCTGCAGACCCGCAGCTGGAGCGATCATTGGAGGGCAGCAGGCAGTGGCCCGGGGATGCCACTTGCATCCTCTCTGGCCACCAGCCACCTTCAAAGCTCTAGGAAGCTATTTGACCCTGCAATTTCACTGGAGGTGCATGAAACCGTTCTTAAGACAAGATGCTATCATTCTTGGTGGTTGTCTTTTTTAAAGTCATTTTCTCTGGTAAGCAAAGTTCTAGCTTCAAAAAAAGGGGAAAAAAAAAGGTTTAAAACTGCTAAGGCAAACCGATTGGTAAGAGTTTTAATTAGCAGTTCAAAAACTGCCCACATTCTGGGTTTTTAATTAATAGGTACAATTTTTGTTGAGTTCTACTTCAGTAGGAGCTATATAAAACCAGTGAGTGGGTGACATTATTCCATTCAAAAAAGATCTATAAAGGAAAAAAAAAAAAGCCAAATTAGGAGGAGCAGAGAAGACAAATGAAGTGTTTCTCTGGGTTATACCTTTATAAATAAACACTGTTATCTAACACCTCTTGCCGGAAGCCCTTCGTCCCATGACCAATCAACCCCTTGAACTATTTTAACACCTTGACACACTGACACTTGAGTCCAGACACTGGGGATCCCAGCCAGATACCTTCATTCAACAACTTCTGACTCAGCATACTCCGTGCCAAGCGCCAGGCAGGTACCCAGGATGCTGAGATGAAAGAGCAGGCCCCCATCACCCAAGCAACTAAGTCTTCTACAAAATAATCACATAAGTAATAAAAATGCGACATGACTGGACTCCAAACACCCCAAGCACAGAAATGCTATCTTGTCTGCTTCTGTATTCCCATGATCCAGGCAAGGTCTACACAGAAGAGGCAATTGTTAAATGTTTGTTGAATGACTGCAGGGTGAATGATGGGGGCCCCCGTGTGCCCCCAATAAGGGCACAAAGGAAGGATGATCAACTCTTCCCGGGTAGATAAATCCAGATGCCAGTTGCCTGTTCATCAAGGCAAGGCCATTCCAAGAGTTCTCCATGGCATCTGTTCTGATGGCTCAGAGCCCCCAAAAAGACCAGTTGTTAAATATCTTGGCCATCTTCCACAAGGATAGAAGTGGAACTCTGGAGCTGGGTCTTAAAAACCAAATGGGAGTTTCCCAAACAGAAAAACTGGTAGGGGCATTATGGACAGAAGGGCAATCCAGACACAGACAAAGAAAACTGAAATTTACCAATAAACTGGGGTACTCTCAAGAGGGAGACTGGGCTGACACACTGGAGCCAAAACCTACAGAGCATAGTCTGCCACGCACAGGAGTAACACCCTTACCCTGAAGGTGATGAGGAGTCATCAGAAGGCTTAGACAGAAAGAGGCTACTACTTTGATGAGAAAAGAGAGAGAACCGGTTGGGGGGGCAGGGGACAGGTTTGAAGGTTAAGAAATGGGCAAGTGGAAAGTTATGTGAGGTTGGAACCAAGGAGGGGACCTATGGATATGGGTATATCTGGGAGGTAGGCTATCCTCAGATGAAACGCAGGAACCCCTTAGACATGAAGGAGGAAAGAAGAGCTCAAAATAGCTTCTGGCTTGGGCAACTTGGGGGTAGGGGCTGGGGGGGATTCTACGAACATGATAGGACACAAAGGAGCCCGGGAAGGCTAGAGCAGAGACATGTTTCCCATGATGGTCACTGCTTTTGCCAGGACAGATGGAGTGATCCAGCATATGTCCTAGAGTTCTAGAGCTCAGGCAGATCAGTCCTGGAGGGTGGACCTCTACTGGTCTGGGATTTGCATGGAGTTTTTTTTCCCCCACAGTCTCATGTAAATGCACACACATATGCACACACACACACACCCTCCGGAATTTCCGGATGTGTCATCCCCCTGATGAGAACATGTCCACGTTTGAAGAAAAACATGCTAATTCAGAAGACGCCACGGAAAGCAGAGCACAATGAGAAGGTGGGTATGACACCACAGAGTTAACATTATGACAAAGCAAACTCCAGGAACACTTCCAAATAGGGAGAAATGCTCAACCTTATTTCTCATACATGTTCCAAAGAGCTCAGCAAGAAACCCCAGCGCTCTTAGTAACCTCAAGGAACCTTTGCCCATTTAAAGCAGAAAAGAACTAATAATAATGAAAAAGAATCCTCCTTGGCACACATCATCCGTCTTAGCCCGGGCTCAGTTGCTCCATCTGAACTACTAGCAGGCTTCCAACACACAGTGATGGTCCCGGTCAGACGTCTACCTGTGGAATTCTAAACAAGAGATCCTGAGCAATCAATAGACAGACTGCCTTATTCTCGCCTTCCCTTCGGATATTTTTCTTTTAATCCTGGCTTCCCCAAGAACCAAGAAATTCTTACTAAATGTTCACATCAATTAATCGGCCCCAGATTCCATGAATCCACTCCTGTTTGATGCACCCTGTAATTTCCAGGTGCAAAATAGAGCCTGGGGAAAAGTCCAAACCTATTTGGCTATAACATGGCCAAAGGGATCATCATGGTCAACTTACTCTTCCCGCAGACCTGCCTGTGATTCAAGTCAGCCCTAGTAGTCTCATTTTACTACCTGGCTGGGGCACAGAGAGAACAAGCAACTTCCATGAGATAATACAGCAAATTGTGAGAGCTTAGCCTTACGATAAGTGTTCCCAATTATAAGATGGTCAGGAGGGCGCCTGGGTGGCTCAGTTGGTTAAGCAACTGCCTTAGGCTCAGGTCGTGATCCTGGAGTCCCGGGATCAAGTCCCGCGTTGGGCTCCCTGCTCAATGGGGAGTCTGCTTCTCCCTCTGACCCTCCCCCCTCTCGTGCTCTCTCTTCCATTCTCTCTCTCAAATAAATAAACAAAATCTTTAAAAAAAAAAAAATAAGATGGTCAGGAATCCCTGTCATTTAGAGAAGGTAGTTCCAGCCATCCCTGTGAAGAAGGTAGTCTGAACATGTATTACTAGACCAACTATTAAACCCCCTCCACTTCAATTCCAGTATGGACCCTAAGGCTAGCCAGGTGCACTGGCCAGGAGGAGGTACGGTGAGGAGTTCACAAGATCCTATGTGTTACAAATAGAGTTGATACTTATTATTCATGGTAGTTATGTTCTATAAAACTGGCACCAGGCCATTAAATATAGAACCACTGCTCCTAGGGGGAAATACAGGGTTAGGTTCCTGCGAGCCTCTGGTCAAAACATTTCCATCAACCTGTCAATGCATAACCTTGTTTTATGTGTGTTTCTGTTTAAAGACACCTTATTTTATATATATATATATATATATATATATATATATATATATATATAGTTGATTCATAAACTCGAACTCATGGTCAATAGCACTATAATTCATGCCTGCATAATACTTGTCTAACACACATATTTAACACATATCACAGGGACGCCTGGGTGGCACAGTCCATTGGCTCTTGGTTTCAGCTCAGGTGGTATTCTCAGGCTTGTGAGATCAAGCCCCACATGGGGCTCAGTGTGGAGTCTGCTTGAGATTCTCTCTCCCTCTCCCTCTGCCCCTCCCGTTCGTGCTCTCTCTTTGAAATAAATAAATAAATCTTTAAAAGAAAGGAAGGAAGGGAGGGAGGGAGGAAGGAAAAGGGAGAAGAAGGAAAGAGGGAGGAGAGGGAGGGAGGGAGGTGGAAGGGAGGAAGGAAAGAAGGAAGGAAGGAAGGAAGGGAGGGAGGGAGGGAGGGAGGGAGGAAGGAAGGAAGAGAAAGAAAGAAAGAAAGAAAGAAAGAAAGAAAGAAAGAAAGAAAGAAAGAAAGAAAGAAGAAAGAAAGAAAGAAAGAAAGAAAGAAAGAAAGAAAGAAAGAAAGAAAGAAAGAAAGAAAAAGAAAGAAAGAAAGAAAGAGAAAGAAGAAAGAAAGAAGAAAAAAAAGAAAGAAAGAACAGACGTATCGCAGCCTTCTTGCACTAGGAGCTTTAGACAGTGCTCCAGCATCATGCTTGGGACCATTTTAAACAGTGAAATCGCCAAGAAAAAGCACCCCAAAATGTGGGAAATGTGGACCATGAAAAAGAGACTTGTTCACAGTCTGAGAGCTGAAACCAGAAGGCAAAGCGTTGCCTTGTTCATGAACCTCAGCTGGAAATGGGCAGGTTAGGTGACTCAAATTTTTCACCACTCTGCATGTACACAAATGACTATGAAAGCACTCTAATTATTAATTTGGGGGTTATAAATAAATTTTAGCCAGTAGGCAAATTCCCAAATACAGATTTGTGAGTGATGAGGACTGACATAGGTTGTACTGAAGCTCTTTCCTGGAACCCAGCTATTCTGTAGGAGATATAAACTGGATGTTTAAGTACATCATCATTTAAAGCAGTTCATCTTCAAGGTCACTCAAGCCGTTTCTATTCCTTTTGGATTTTAGTATATACATATATATATACACATATGTGTATATATATATGTATGCATGCATATATATATAATTGTATGTATGTATTTTTTTAAGATTGATTGATTGATTGATTGATTGATTGATTGATTGATTTATTATTTGAGAGAGAGAGAGCAGGGGGAGGGGCAGAGAATCTCCAGCAGACTCCCCACTGAGTGTAGAGCCCAACTTGGGCCTGGATCCCACAACCCCCAAGATCATAACCTGAGCCAAAATCAAGAGTCAGAAGCTCAATCTACTGAGCCACCCAGGTGCCCCGATTTTAGTATATTTTTAAAACAAAAATAAAAATGTGGGATCGAGTCCCGCATCAGGCTCCCTGCTCCTTGGGAGCCTGCTTCTCCCTCTGCCTCTCTCTCTCTCTCTGTCTCTCATGAATAAAATCTTAAAAAAAATAAAAAATAAAAAAATAAAACAAAAATAAAAATGAAGACATGACCAACAGGTGATTAAAAATGCAGCACACTTTAAATGTTTATATTTGACTAATTAGTGCCTTTAACTCACAGCACCAATATCATGTAATACAACTGCCACTAATCATAAGATAATGAAAGGATTTTTGGGGCGCCTGGGTGGCTCATTCGTTAAGCATCTGCCTTCAGCTCAGGTCATGGTCCCAGGGTCCTGGGATCGAGCCTTGCATTGGGCTCCCTGCTCAGCAGGAAGCCTGCTTCTCCCTCTGCCCAACCCCCTGCTTGTGTTCCTGCTCTCCCTCTCTCTCTCTCCCTCTGTCAAATAAATAAATAAAAATCTTAAAAAAAAAAAAAAAAAGATAATGAAAGGATTTTTAAAATACTCATTCATAGGCCATCCCAGGCAGTTTGGTCTGGCCGAGGAACACGAGTTTTAAGTCATATGATGACAATCACCATTTATCCCATCCAGATACTTCTGTGTCTGTAACCTCACTTGAAGAGAATCCCAATTTCTGTATTTGAAGCTGTCTGTGAACATGTGGGTTGGGCAGATGATTTTCCTGATCCTCCCTGTGACGGGCTCATACGTGGATGATGATCAAGGCCCTGAAGGGACCGTCTTAGTTCGTGATGCAGTAACAGAAACCTATTGTGTTATCTGCTGGCTGAATGGCTACAGAAACCCTCAGAAAGAGGCTGGGACCTGGGGGGAGGAATGGTTACACAAAACCAGAGCTGAGGGCGCCTGGGTGGCTCAGCTGGTTAAGCGACTGCCTTCGGCTCAGGTCATGATCCTGGAGTCCCGGGATCGAGTCCCGCATCGGGCTCCCTGCCCTGCAGGGAGCCTGCTTCTCCCTCTGACCCTCCCCCCTCTCATGTGCTCTCTCTCTCATTCTCTCTGTCTCAAATAAATAAATAAAATCTTAAAAAAAAACAGAGCTGAGACTGTGCTTTTGGGCTGTGTCATCTCCCACATGGCCCTTCCTGCCTCCGGGCCTCAGTTTCCTCAAATGTAGCTAGAAGATCCTTTAGACCAGTGGATGGCAAACATATTCTGGAAGGGTCTAGATAGTACCTATTTTAGGTTTTATGGGCCAAGAGGCAAAACCAAGGATATTCAGAAGTATTTAGAGAACAAGAAAAAAATTAATTTCCACAATTTTTTTCAACCATTTTAAAATGTGAAAACCATTCTCAGTTCATGGGCAGTGCAAAAACAGTCAGTGGGCCAGACTTGACCTATGGGATGTAGTCTGCTGGCCCCTGCCTTGGATCGGATCATTGCTGTCCAACAGAACTTTCTATAATGATGGAAATGTCTAATTGCATTGTGGCTATGCAAACTTGAGATGTGTCTAAGTGTGCCTGAGGAACTGAATTTTTAGTTTTATTTCATCTCCATGAATTAAATTTTTTTAAATTTTTTTTTTTTTTAAGTAGGCTCCATGCCCAGCATGGAGCCCAATGCAGGGCTTGAACTCACAATCCTGAGATCAAGACCTGAGCTGAGATCAAGATCAGATGCTTAACCACTTCCTCAGGCCCTAATAGTTTATGGTTCTATAGTTCACTGCATGCAAGAGCCTCTGTTTTATGAAGTTGGCAGATGTGGACAGGCTTTGGAGATTTTGTTCTCATTGGCATTGACTTTCTCTTTTCTAGTTTTCGACAAAGTCTCTAGTCTGCCATACCCATTCTAATACTGAATTCCAAACTGTGCAGACACCCCGATGTACCACCACAAACTCAAAGAGGGGCTACAGAAGATTTTAAATTAGGGGCGCCTGGGTGGCTCAGTCAGTTAAGCGTCTGCCTTCAGCTCAGGTCATGATCTCAGGGTCCTGGGATTGAGCCTTGCGTTGGGCTCCCTGCTCAGCGGGGAGCCTGCTTCTCCCTCTCCCTCTGCCCCTCCCCGCCCACCCAGCTGGGCTCTCTCCCTCTTGCTCACTCTCTCTCAAATAAATAAATCTTTTTTAAAAGAAGAATATTTTAAATTGGAAAAAACCCACACCATACCAAACATTTATCTAGCTATATTAGCTGGAACAACTAGCTCAACATCTATCCAGTTGTTCATACAGCAGAGCTAGTTAATAGCTTAATCATGAGATAGTGCTACATTCCTTTCAGCAAAGTCATATCTTTGCAAAGCTGGGTTTTCAACAGTTGCAGTGATCAAAAGCAAGAACCATAGTGCCGTGTTAGTGTGCTTAAGCTGCTATAACAAAGTCCCATAGACTGGGTGACTTATAAACAGCAGAAATTACTTCTCACAGTTCCAGAAGCTAGAAGTCTAAGATCAGGATGCTGGCGTGGTCGGGTTCTGGTGAGAGCTCTCTTTGAGGTTGTAGACTGCTGACTTTTCTTTGTGTCCTCATGCAGTGAAAGAGATGAGAGAACTTTCTAGAGCCTCTCCTTTGAAGTGCACTAATCCCACTTAATGGGGACTCCACCCTCATGACCTGATTATATCCCGGAGGCCCCAAATACTATGCAAATGCCATCACAAGGGGAGTAGGGTTTTAACATGAGTTTTGGGGAGGACGCAAACATTAGTCCATTGCAGGTGCCCACTCAGATCCCAAGATTTTCTTAAAGTACAACTTTTATCCCTTCCTTCCTCCCCACCTCAAAAATTGGGCCTCCCAATTGTTTTTTAATCTGCAGAGCTCAACAACTTACTGCATGAAATTTAATACTGGGGATCCGTCCTGACAGGAACTAAGGGACTGTTCCCTGCCAAAATCTGGCTAAGGCGAGATTTTGCCTTAGGTTTCTGAGAAAATATCTTAAAGCACTTGTCACGTGTAGACTGGGGTTCCCTCACCTGCCATGGCAAATAACTGTCTTATTTTTAAAGCCCTCAGAAGTTTGTCTCCTCGGTGGTAAACTGCCCTCCCCCAACCCCCGTCACCATGGATTCCTGCTTTTGGAAGGCATGAGAAGAAGCCTGGTTCTCCTATTGACCAACATTCTCCCTGCCAGGGAACAAGAGCCCATGACATGTTCATCCCTATGAGCCAGCGAGCAGCCCTTTCCCCACTTGACCCGTGACACAGAAAGTTTAAGGAGTCACCTGCAGTCTTAATGGTGTTCTTTCCAATTCCCAGGGTTCTCTGGTGTCTGGCTGTCTGGATTCTGCCTGCATAAAAAGCAATGAGCCTGAACCATTAACATTTTTTCCATTTGGATCATGGGGAAAAGCTGAGAAATTGCACCAACAGGAATATATGCATATATATATATATATATATATAGTCTGTGCCCTGTTTTCCCTCTAGAACCTGAAATCCAAGGTGGGTCACTCCCTGGCAATTATCAAGGCAGCTTAAGGGCTTTGTCCAGGTTCATGGTGAAATCTCCACAACTGCGGCTACCATTGGATCCCACCCTCACCGCCAAGATGGCATGCCACACACAAATATGTCTCACCACAGGGTCAGGTTTTCGGATTTTCTGGCTTTCAACCTACAATTTCCCTTGACTGTGATTCAGTCCACTTTGACTTTTTTACTTTTTTCACTTTCACTTTTCTACTTTTTTCACTTTACTGAAACTTTTCTTTTTTTAACTTTAGGTACTCTCCACTGTGTCATCCGGGGCGGGGGGGTGGAGGGAATCTCTTTTTCCCACTAAAAACAAAAGAAGATCATTAGATCCATATTACTAAAAGTAAAAAATTTTGAAGTCCTGTTAAAACACCTCTGCATTCTAGCAACACCCACTGATGGGCTGGAGGTGACAGGGGGAGGTATAGCCCAGGAGATTTCTCCTGCACAAAAACAAAGTGCTTACATTTAAAAAGCCAAAGGACAGCCATATGACTTTTTCACGCTGAGATTTCATGATTCTATGGCCAGCTCTGAAGGGGTTTGTAGGCTCCCCTTGTTATATGACTGTGGACAAATTCTGTACTTCTTTGTACTTCCTCTCCCTTAATTTGGCTCAATTTAGAAAGCTATGATGGGCCCAGCAATATGACAAGTGCTAGAGACATAAAGATTAACGAGGCCCTGTCCTTGTCTTGAAGTAACTCATAGAAGAAATTAAAAAAAAAAAAAGATGCATAAAAAATAATTCTAAATATCCTCCAAGATCATGGTGAGGAATTCAAGGAACTTTCAAGAGAGGATGTTGCATGGGAGGTTCTTAGGCAGAAGAAAAGCTTGAGCCGGGGAGGGACACGTGTGATGCATTTAAAAAAGAGCATGGGGGCACCTGGCTGACTCAGTCAGGAGAGCATGTGACTCTTGATCTCAGGGTTGTGAGTTCAAGCCCCACATTGGGGGTAGAGATTACACTAAAAAAGTAAAAATAAACAAATAATTTTTAAAAAGAAAGAACAAAGGTTAGCATGTCTCAGCCTCTTGCCTCCCACCTCTGGCTGCCCCCTCCAATCCATTCTTCACTCCAAAACAGAGCAATCTTTCTAAAATGCAATTCTCTTAAAACCCCTTAGTATGGTTTGAAATGCATTCCGCAGTCTGGCCCCTTCTTATTTCTCCAGCCTCAACTTAACCATGTGACCAGTCCTTTGTAGCCAGCACTGCATCCCCACCACTGAGGAAAGCTAACACCAACTCATCTTCCAGGACTTGGCTTAAGGATGCCTCCAGTGAAAAGTCTTTCCTGACTCCCAAGGCTGGTTTAGGGTTTTCTTCTAGGCGCCCCTAAGTATCCTGTAGCACATACTAGACTATATGGTAATGACCTCCTTGCTTGTCTGTAGCCCTCAAAACCTTGTCAGCCACATCAGAGCAGGCACTCAATAATATTTGTGAGGGGCGCCTGGCTGGCTCAGTCGATAGAATGTGCAACTCTCGATCTCGGTCGTGAGTTCGAGCCCCACATTGGGCGTAGAGATTACTTAAGGAAATTTTAAAGATCAATTAAAAATATTTGTGGGAGAAAGAAAGGAAGGAGGGGGAGGAAAAGAGGCAGGGAGGAGGATAAAATCCTGAAGTCTCAAGTGTAAGACATCAACTAAAGAAAAAGTAAGAGCCAGAAAGAGAGTATTCTTGCCAGCAAAGGTAGGAGGCTCTTCTCATCATGAGAGAAAGGCTCTAGGGAAATCAGTTTGGCTAATTAAAACTGGTTTCTTTGCTCCTTTTCTGCACTGTGGACCTCTTTTGAAACCCATGGGCCCCCTCTCAAAATAATACTGTCACGTATCGAAAATGCAATACACGTGATTACAAATAAAACTACTTATACTGAAATACAGTTATCAAAATATAAAAACATCACCCTGTAGTCATATCTGTACTTCTCTATTAATGCATTAAGTAGTGAGATCTAGAAGGTAGTCTGTAAACCATTACAATTTCCCAATAGGGATGAAAGACAATACTTTGAGATGTCTGTAGTAACCGTAAGGTGGTATTAAAATATCTATGGGGATATCTAATTACAACAAACACTGATACTGTGGTTGATTGCCTACATCCATAATTGAAGGAAATGCTGAATTTCAGTTACAGATGTGTATTTGCCCCATCAACATTCAGAGTCCCTCCCCAAGCAAGTCCCCGAACTCTAAATGAGGTCATCACTGACTTTTGCCAGAGCAGTTTGAGGCAAGCGATGGGGCACAAGCCAGGGTGGAATTAAATGATGAATGAATTGAGAGGGCAGAAACGCAGGCCATGATTATAGGCTCCTTCTTTCCGGATGTTGTTGTGGCCAAAAGAATGAAAAAAAAGGCTTGGAGGAGCTCGAAGGGGGAGAAATGTCAAGGGGAAAGAGAAATGGAACATGCCATCTCCTTGTGACCCAAAAAGTCACATTAAGTGGCTAAATCACTGCTGGAAGTGGTCCCTGAGTCACAAACAAAGGACAGTGGATCGGGACGGGGAGTTATTTGCACTGTTTTGGGTAGTTTGGGGACGTCATGAAACCCACACAGCCTCAGTGCAGAGCTGTGGGAAAGAGGAGATAATGCCCCAGGATTCAGAAAAAATGGCCATCGTTGTTTGGAAGAGGAAGGCAACGGGTTGCCTTTGGAGTCAGTCTGCAACTCCCACCCTCCGGGTCCTGCTGATCATAGAAAGGACTGGAGAAAAGCAGCCTTCTGGTCTACAGGGAAGACGGAGTCTCTCTTAGCCACCTGCTCCCATTCGGCCCTTCCTGGGCAGGTGAGAGATGGTCTCAGGGCAGCAAGAGTTATTTTTCTGGGTCAACACTGAACACCATCCATAGCAGTTGAGGAGACCTGAGGCATGGGATGTTAAGAAAAGAATGTGTGTATGGGAGCCAGACAGAAAATCAAAGAACAGGCAGACCCAATGGTGACAAAACACAGACCGCAACTCAAACAAAAGTAGAGAACCTTTGTGTTTCTTCATCACCTCCTTCTTCTAGCCAAAGTCAAAAAAAAAAAAAAAACCAACCTCCTGAGATCTGAGGAGCTGGGCTGCAGGAGTGTCCTGCAAGTTTGGGGACACAGCAAACAGAAAGAAAGTCCGAAGTTACGCAAATACCCCATTCAAATCCTGGCTTCGCTCTTCCTACAACCAAGGGAAAGTAAGTGGTGAGACAACTGCCTTTGAACCGCTTCTCTTTGGAAACAATCGCCGATTTGTTGGCGAGTTGACTGCATCCCGGCCAAGCCAGACCCAGATAATTCAAATTAAATGTCCACCGACACACCGCCCAGAGCCTGTGCAATTCAGGAGCAAATGTCACCGGGTCTGTGGGTGTGCGGAGGCTGGAAGTCTCTGTGCCTCCGACTCAGGCACCCCTGGGCACAACCCCGTACGGCTCACTGGATGCCCTTTCCAGAAGTGACCTGCGTGAGCCTCCCCACGCCTCCGTGAGCTCAGCCAGCTAGCAGCCAGACTGCTTTATCAGCCTGCATTCCAGCTCCAGAGCCAGAGGGAAAGGGGATTTATTCAAGGTCACCCAGCAGATGGAGGCCAAGCCTTGGGTAACACTAACCCCTAACCTTGCGTCTTATCTCTCATGGCACTATTTAATCTCCACCTGTGGCTTCCAGGGAAATTGCAAAAAAAAAAAAAAAAAAAAACCAGCTCTTTTCCAACAGCGTTCAAGGCCATTCTTTGCCGGACCAACCTGGAGTTCTCCGAGGACCTCACGCAGGGGTTAAGAAAAATAGATCCCATTTTCCAAACCCAATCACTCAGGCTTCTAACAACCCCGCTCACTAACTAGTTGCACAGAATGAACAAATTCTGGATTCCTGGAGACAAGTGCAAATTGAACACGATGTGCGCACTGGGGAGTTACCCGTTTCTAGGGAATATGAGACCCCATCAACCCTCAGCTTTAGGGTAACTCCACATCTCAAGGATCAAGGCTCCGGCGAAGTGCAGGCGTCCTTCTCTCCAACGATCCCCTGGGGATCCCGGCCACTCGCTTCAGAGATTCATGACTCCCTTCCAGCATTCTCTGCCCATTTGGTCATCGGTGTCTTCTACAGAAACCCAAACAAGTGAAGCTCCCACTCCGAAGAGCAGGTCTCTGCCTGGCGGCGGGGCCATGGGGCCAGACTGCAATCCTCCCGCAATTTCAGGGGGACTTGTGTCGGGCTTCGCACCCACGCTGGTTTCCAGAACAGAGGGCTCCCATTGAGCCAGCCGTGAACTCTGACTCACCTGCCTGCAGCTGGATTGCTCTGCGTGGCCCCGTGAGTAACTGTTTAATGAGGGCCTGAGAAACAAACGTGTTCTGTTTGATTCTCTCCTGGTAAGAGCGCAGCTGAATGAGGGAGGGAAGGGTGAGAGGGGAGGGCAGGTGTCTCATCTCTAGGCTCCACCTTCCATTGTGTTCTCCCCTCTGTTGTGTTTGCTCCTGACAGCCGGCCAGAGGCCATGGTGCCCGGATTCTAAACCCATGCTTTGGGGGCCACCTGCAGCCCCCTCCGAAGCGCTAACAACCACACTGCTTTTGAAGGCACCTCCCGCATCCATGAGCTTCACTCTCGCCTGAAGCCATAACAGTTTGACCATGTAGAACTGCCCACGACATACGGTGGGTCAAGGGCGCCAGTGGAATTAAGAGAAAGGACAAAAGGCCTCCAGCCCCTCCCCAAACACACAGATTGCGAGGCATACCGTTAGAGTTGGAGCAAAAGCTGTTTATCACCAAGCCCAGCTCCACATTTAGTGCCTTAGGACTTCCTTAGGACTTACGATGTGCCTGAGAATCCCAGAGTCCAGTGGCCAAAGGGGACCCTGCTTTCACCACCTGCTTTTGTGAGATAAAAGGATCACCGCAGTCTGGTCCACACCACCCGGCACCCCTGAGCCCCAGAGCCCTCAAATGTCAGCGGTCATCCTTGACCATATTCAGTAACACCTTTTCTCATTTCTCACTCACCTTTAACTCTCTGAAACGTTTCACAGTTTGTTAACAACCACCCCTATCTCCACCCCCCAGCCATCCACCATTTGGATTTCTTTGGCACTCTGCCCTCCTGGGTTTATTCCCCTGGGGGTTGCCCTTCTGTCTCCTTGCGGGTTCTCTTTCAAAAGTAGGAGCAGGAGGATGATCCATCCCCAAGGCTCACATTATTCCTCATCCTTATACTTTTCTCATTGTTTATATGTTCTGAAATAGCCCATTGATCCTCATTGCTGATAGAACAAAGAACCAACTGGTGTTAATAGCTCTGGAGTTTTCTTCCACGTGACCCTACCCTGCCAACACTAACCCCACCCCCCACCCCCACCCCCACCCCATGCTTTCTTCTGCTCCAGCCCAGCTGCTGGCCTCCTTCCTGGACCACAGGTGTGAATGTGCTGATAAACTCCAAAGCTCTGCCTGGACCACATCCCTCCTACCTTCCTCCTCTCTGGCCAAATCCCACTCCGACTTCAAAATCTAGCTAAATGTTAATCTTGTCTCACTTGTATTATTAATGCACAGAAAACCAGGAATGTGTCTTACACTCTTGAATATCCCCTTAATGCTTAGGGCAGACATTTGGAAGCCAAACGTGTAACAGACATTGAACAAATTCATTTACTATACCTAACCTGTGCTTCCTTTAGTCTTGACCACCACAGCAACAAGCAAAGAAGCATACTTTTTGGTCAAGTGTTGCTCGCTTTGCAAACATAAGTGATCAAAAAGTCTATGATTATACATTTACAGTTTTCATTTCCTAGGTTTAGGTTGAAAAAAATCCGTACTAGATAGATGTATCTGTTTCCTCCTTCTCTGTGGCAGGATGAGAGTAAGCTGTCAGTAGACTATGTGGCCTAAACAGGATGGCTTACGCCATTGACGTGGTTTATCTGAAACGGTGATAAGCAGACTTTTCCTATTTCACAAAATAGAGCCCTTTGTGGGAGCATCTAAATTTAAACACCCAATACCATTACCAAACACTAGGTTTAAAAGACAACATGAGAGTAGCTTTCTATTAAAGACGCACCTAAGGAAAAAAAAATTAATATCTTTCTTATTCCTCTTTAATTGCCAATAACTTCATAAACTTGTATTCTTATTTCACACATTGATTAAACTATCCCTCTGCAAACCACATCTGCTGCATCAGAAACAACTCGTTGTCCCCCAGGGGCACTCCTTTCTTTCATAGTAGAAACCCCAATTTTTAACTGGCTACTGCCCAGCCTGTTAGCTAGTTAATGGCTGTGAATATGGCTGGCCGATAGGATATAAGCAGGAATGTCATGCGCAACTTCTGGAAAGTATCTATTTTTTTAAACTTTTTTTTTAAGAGTTTATTTATTTATTTATTTGAGAGAGAGCAAGAGGGAGAGAGCACAAGCAAGAGGAGGGGCAGAGAAAGAGGGAGAAGAAGGCTCCCCTCTGGTCAGGGAGCCCAATGAGAGACTCCATCCCAGGACCCTAGGATCATGACTTGAGCCAAAGGCAGATGCTTAATCCACTGAGCCACCCAGGAGCCCCTTCTGGAAAGTATCTAAAAGGAAGGAATGTTCCCTTCTTTCTCCCTTTGTCTTTCTTGGTAAATACAAATGACTCGGACCCTCCAACTGCGGGCCCATGTAGAAGAACAAATAGAAGAAGCCTGGCCTTTGACTTTATAGAGTAGACTCGCCAGCCCTGTAACACCTGCCTTTAGAGTTCATTTCATGAGAGGGAAATAACTATCTGTCCTATTTAAGTCACTGTTATTTGGGGTTTTCTGTAATGTGCAGCTAGACCTAATCATAACTGATAAACCCACCTGGGAATCAAAGCTTATGACTCAATTCAAAACTTCCAGAAACTCCAAAACACAATCCTGCCCCATGTATACTATACAGCTTTGCCTCCAAAGTCCATGTACAATGCCAATTCTTTCCTTTATGTATTAAATGGAACCACGACTCATTTCAACTAAATAGGCCAAAATAAGTATTCCTCTCTTTCCCCATCTTTATTCCTTTGTGACTTTCTTTACCCAGTCAGAGAGAAGTTGAGGGGTGTCAAAGAACCTTCAGGAAATGTATGGTATGAGAAGCTCATGTTGACCCTCACCTCTGCCTTTTATTAGCCATATAACCCTGAGTAAATGGCACCCTGTATTCAAAAAATGGGGTGAATAATTTCCATTTGAATCACCAAAATCCCCACCGGGCTTGCTGTGAGCATTAAGTGACATAATAGGTTAAAGAGCCTGGCCAGTATCTCACTTGTAGGAGGGGCTTGATAAATACTTGTGAAATCTAAAAAAATTTAAAAATTAAAAAAAAAAAAAAAAAACCCGCAGAGCTTATAGCTCCCAAGCAATTGGCTTCTAATCAATAATTATTGACAATTTCCTTTTTCAGGCAGAGAGAAAAACTGTACCCCTCACCACAGGTGTTAGGGTCTTCTGTACAAAGCTGTGTGCTGAGACTGTTGGCCTTGCAACTTTATAGCTCTGAAATCCAGCTTCCCAATAAGCAAGGAAAGATTTACAGGGAGTTCAAAACAAGATCCATCACTTGGTACGAGTTAAAGGGTGCAGTTGATCGTCCACAAAGATGGCGGCCAACCACCCTCTCAGTTCCATATGCCCATGTGCACACCACTCCTCACAGCAAGAGAATGACTTCTGCAACTTGCTTTGACCAGTAGAATGCAAGCAGAGGGGCATTTTGTGAATTACGGGCCTGGGCCTTAAGAGACCTTGCCACGTCTTTTTGTTCCCTTGGAAGCCAACCATCAGTAAAGAAGCTTAGGCTAGCTTCTTTCAGCTTGCTGAATGATGAGAGGCCTCCTGGTAAGAGGTTATGTGGAAGAGAACCAAGGCGACCAGCACTATAAACCCAGACAACCAACCTCCCGACTGTCCCAGCCCCAGTCAGCTCCCAGACAGGTGCACCATAAGTGGTCCCAGCTAACACCAGGAGAAGCAGAACTGCCTAGCTGACCCACAGAACCGTGAGAAATTAAAAAAAAAAAAAAAAAACTTTGTTGTTTTGAGTCACTAAGCTTTGGGATCATTTGTTACACAGCAGTAAGTCACTGATACAAAAGATGAGCCCTAAGCCTGTGATTCTTAGAACACAGGACACAGGAGCTAGTACCTCAGTGCCTCCTGCCAGTGACCCCCCGTGACCTCGAGCAGAGAAGATACCTACCTGTAATCTCAGCTGCCCCACCTGGAAGGTACTTACTTGTCCCCACATACCCGTGCTGTTTGTGGTAACTGTTTTAGTATGTTCTCGGAGTTCATTTTTATTCTTCTTCCCTGTCTTTTGTGTATTACAATTAAAATAAGAAACAACATAGGGCGCCTGGGTGGCTCAGTTGGTTGAGCGACTGCCTTCGGCTCAGGTCATGATCCTGGAGTCCCGCATCGGGCTCCCTGCTCGGCAGGGAGCCTGCTTCTCCCTCTGACCCTCCCCCTCTCATGTACTCTCTCTCATTCTCGCTCTCTCAAATAAATAAATAAAATCTTTAAAAAAAAAAAAAAAGAAACAACATAAAGGGAAGAAGTACGAAGATAATTCAGGCCCCAACGAAGAAGTTTGGGTGAGATTCTCCCCACCAGGTGGCTCTGCTAATTTGCTATACTTAAATCCCCATTTTTGTAAATGATTTTCCTGTTAACTAAACTCTCCAGTACTAATAACAGCAGCTAACATTTATTGCGTTCTTACCATGTGTAAGGCACTGTACCAAGCATTTCACAAGTCTATCATTTAACTGTTAACAACTCTATTAGGCAGATGCTATTAATTTACTTATTTATCAAATATGAATCAACCAGGCACAGTTCCAGGTACAGGGGACAGAGAAATAAACAACACAGACAAAAACCCTCCCTTCATGGAACTTTCATTCCAAAGTTGGAGATAATAACTGCATAGTGCACAGGATGGTGAAAAAGGCAAACTCTGGGAAAAAGAAAAATAATGCAGAGCAAAGCCCATACTGATCAGGGGACATTTGAGCAGGAAATGAGGGTGTTAGCCCTAGGGATGGATATGTGGGAAGAACATTCCAGGCACGTACAATTCCTTGAGCCAGGAACCTACTTCTTGTGCTCAAAGGATCACAAAGTGATCCTAACACCTGGATCAAAAGGAGAGTCTTTAAAGGTGAGAAGAGAGAAGTCATGAGAAGCCAAACCAAGGAGGGCCTTCTAAATCATGACAAGGACTTTGGCTTTATTCTAAATGAGCTGGGAAAGCCTGGGAGAGTTTCGAGCTCATCTTTTTAAAGACTCACCCTGTCTATTATATATATGGCGAGGGAAGGAGGGACAGGTTAGGAGACTCAGATAATAATCCAGATGCAATATGATGGTGGCAGCAGAAGAAGTGGTGAGAAGCAGCAAGCTCCTGGAAATATTTGGAAGGCAGAGAGAGCTTTATTACTGTTAGCATTATCATGTCCATTTTACAAATGGAAACTAAAGGCAGAGTAACTTGCCCACGATAGTTACAGCTAATGAAACACAGAGCCGGAACTCAAATCAGGATTGACTTGATTTGAGAGCTCATCCTCTTCACCACGCTGCCATGCTGTCCCACTTGTGAAACTTTTGAGCTTCGTAAGTCAGAAATCCCACCCATCAAATTGCCCCAGCTCTACCATGCCCCATCCACACATAAAATAGAACTAGGTGGGAATGCAAACTGGTGCAGCCACTGTGGAAAACTGCATGGAGTTTCCTCAAAAAATTAAAAATAGAAGGACTTTACGATCCAGCAATTGCACTACTAGGCATTTACCCAAAGGATACAAAAACACTAATTCAAAGGGGGTACATGCACCCTGGTGTTTATAGAAGCATTATCTACAAACCAAGTATGGAAACAGCTCAAGTGTCCATCGACTGATGAATGGATAAAGAAATGTGTGTATACACACACACACACACACACACACACACACACTGGAATATTATTCGGCCATAAAAAAGAATGAAATCTTGCCATTTGCAATGACATGGATGGATCCAAAGAGTATAATGCTAAGCAAAATAAGTCAGTCATAGAGAGAAAAATACATATGATTTCACACATATGTGGAATTTAAGAAACCAAACCAAGGAGCAAAGGGACAAAAAAAGAGAGAGGCAAACCATGAAATGGACTCTTAACTCTAGAGACCAAACTGATGGTGACCCGAGGAGAGGTGGGTGGGGGGATGAGCTAAATAGGAGATGGAGATCAAGGAGGGCACTTGTGATGAGCACTGGGTGATGTAGGGAAGAGTTGAGTCACTATTTTGTACACCTGAGACTAATATTACACTGTATGTTAACTGAAATTAAATAAAAACTTAAAAAAAAAAAAAAGAAAGAAGCCAAGCCCCAGTTCAGCAGCTTTGCTCTTCTGTCTTGAATAATCCCTCCCCCTTATGCGAAATAAGACCTGAAGTCACATCCTTGGACGTGAACAAGTTTTGGACCTCGGCCACAGCAGGCTTTACCAATTCCCCTGGATTGCCTAAAATCTGGGTGAATGGCTTTTCTCTCTCGAAGAAGTTGCAAACAATTCCTGATAACTGATTACCTAAAGTGATCAGAATAACAGTGTCATAAGACAGTCAATAGAGAAGACGTACAAAATAGTGTAGCTTTAAGTGTCAAAATAATCGTATCCCGACCTGCCACTCAGTAAAATTAAATGTGATGGGGGGAACGATGTTTTGCCTTAGTGATTTCCATGAACTGAAGAGCTCCAAATCTCTTACTCTCCTTGGAATTTTCTTACTCATGAACTTTGACAGCGTGACACAGTGATGATCCAAATGTGGGGGGGGGGGGTTGCTTTTCAGAAGACATGTGAGCATACAAAGGGCTTTATAGAAAGAACTGTCAGCGATCAGATGGTCATGACCTTACTGCGTGCCCATTTTGATTTTGTTTTCTTTCATTCTTTTTTTTTTTTAAGATTTTATTTATTTATTTGACAGAGAGAGACACAGCGAGAGAGGGAACACAAGCAGGGGGAGTGGGAGAGGGAGAAGCAGGCTTCCCGCCGAGCAGGGAGCCCGATGCGGGACTCGATCCCAGGACCCTGGGATCATGACCTGAGCTGAAGGCAGTCGCTTAACCAACTGAGCCACCCAGGGGCCCCTCTTTCATTCTTATTAGTTGCCAACCTTGGTGAAATTCTCTACCATAAATTATGTTTAAAAAGAGGTCCTTTCCCCACTTTCAAATTTCCTATCACCAAAGTTGAAAACAAAAGGGCCTTCTCTGAATCACAATCTCCTCTCTCTCTCTCCTCTCTTTCCAAAGCAGAGGACTCCAAGATTTTCAGCTGCTAAACCCTCAGAGACCCCAGAGTTTCAACTGTTAAGAACACCAATTTCCGACCGAGGAATCACACGCTAAGAGAGTGAAGGATAACTGACATCACGATTTATTGCCCCAAAAACAACCTTCTCAACTCAAAGCAAAACCATAATTATTGGTAAGAAAGACACTGCCTGTTTAACTGGCTGTGAAAGAGTGATTTACAATGCATTCTCCCTTGCAGTAGAAGGCCTCTTGGCAGTCACAAATACAGGTTTTGTGTATTCAGAAGCAAAGCTCAGAGGAGCAGAAGAGAGCAAAAAAAGGATATTCGGCCTGGGAAGTGTACCCTTTTCCACCACTCATTTATTCCAAAAAGTCACAGCACTGAGAGCCCTTGGAAAATGCCCCATTCGGAAGACAAACTTGCACCATGATAGGGACAAAGACTGAGCACTCTCTTGTTTTCTTTGTCGTTTTTTCGTTTAAGTAGATTCATATCCATTGAAATCTGCCGCTTGGTATTTATGGCTTCCAGGAAGATAGCACTTCACAAATGAGGAAAATGCTAATACAATTTTAAGTCACAGAACAACACGACCTAACCTTGCCAGAGATAGACGATTTAAAATAGAATTAAATTCTTGTATCTGAGAGAGCTGTCAAGTATTAAAGCTAAAACAACACTCTCAGATAAACAGGCATCAGAGAGAACACTTCCCTGGTGCTACCAGGAGAGAGGCTAGTTGAGGTTGAGGGGGTTTGGGAAATGAAAAGCATGTGAGAAAGAAAAGGAGTCTGGAGGAAGGACAAAGTCACCCAGGAGCAGGGCTGTGGAGGAACTGCCTAGAAAGAAGGTCTGCCTGGCGGTGGGACCCTTCCTTCCTGGTGTCCCACACCAGGTACCATATCCCCAGGGGGCACTGGATCAGAAAGCTCCTGAGCCTTCTCCCCAAATCTGGAGAGCTTTTTATGAGTTTACCTCCATTTTTCCGGATCAAAACCAGGGCCCCCAGTGTGGAAACACAGGGGTCATTTCCCTCCTAACAGACCTAGTCCCAAACAGTATTAATCTATGGAAATGTCTTCCAGGGGAGCTGGGCAATGGGTCCATTTTAGGATTACTGGGACGTGGCTCTATGTCAAGAGAGAAATGAGTACGGATTATACTTTGCCTCACAGATAATGTCTTCACATGTTTTCCACAGAGTGGGAAAATCTGGAATTTGGAACAAAATGGGAGCTAGGGTTCAAATCCAGTGTGTCTTCGAGCAAGTGACTTAAACACTGAGTCTTACCTATTAAACAGAGGTGGAATAACTGTGTCAGGGACTTGCTGTGGATATGGCTTGAGGTGATTCATCCAAAGTGCCAGCGTATGGATGACCAGTTGACCAGTTGACGGTCAACACATGGGGCTGGGGCCCATCCTGTGCCATGGTACCTGAGCTAACCACCCTACACCCGAACTCAGGACTCTGAGGTGAACAGGGCTAAGGATCCATTGGCTCTGTTGGTTGAGCTGAGGCTAAGAGTGAGAAGAAAATAAAATGCCTCAGGAAAAGAAAATAGATCATCCCCTGTCAAAAGACCCAATGTTACGGGAGGAGGGGGTGGCCAATAACCGACAGCCATCAGCACACCAACCATGGGCCTTAGACCTCTGATGGGGTTGCCGGATAAGGTATAGGACGTGTGGTTACCTTTGAATTGCAAGGAATAATTTTTTTAGTACAAGGAGGTCCCAAATATTGCATGGGCATACTTGTCCTAAACTTTCATCTGCTGTTTATCTGAAATTCAAACACAGCCCTTGTTCCAGGGCAGGATCAAGTGACTTGGGGGTCGGGGGGGAGTCAAAAGGAACAGAGGTAGGGGGAAGAACAGAGACAGGTTTGGGAGGAAGGCAGGGAGTGAGGAAAATGGGCAAGGAAAAGCCGCTGCAAGCAGCCAAAGAGGAAGAACAGCCAGACAGAAGGAAAGCAGACAACAGATGCAGAGAATTCCTTAGCTAGTTTGGAAAGACCATCCGAACATAACGTATATCATGGGTGATTTGCTTCTCATTTAATGGAGTGGAATTCATCACCCACCGCCAGATGCCAGGGGAAAGTCTGTCTGCTACTAGTCCTTGCCAGCACACAGGGAGTTAAGAACCAAGGTTTGATGGCATTGTACTACCACTAAGCCTCTCAGGGAACCGGGACACAGCTCAGGTTCCACAGGAGTTTGGGCTCTCTGCACTCACATGATTGCTTTTCTCCAGACACCTTATTGCATTTGCCATAATTACTAGGTCTCTCCCCACCCGGGGAAGTAAGTGCCCCCACACCTCGTCAGGTCTCAGGCTGGTCCTCCCATCACCCAAGACATAAATCACACGTGCAAGTCGTCAAAAGCCGGTACTGTGGGCTTAGCCCAGGAGGGCGTGGGAGGCAAAGACCATGACGTTGGCACCATGAGACCTTCCCTTGGGTGTCCACTGTCACGGGCTGAATGGGCACCCAGAAGAAGGCCTTGAAACCTTCCACTTGTAAAGTGCAAGTGAATACAAAATAGACCAAGTGGGCTGGAGAAAACACAGCTTTCAGTTCCTTTAGGCCACAGGGAATGTTCTGCCCTTTGTGACATGTCCAGACTCCCCACTCAATACACATAAAGGAAGCTGGACCCAGGACCCAGGCAAGACAAAGAAATCCAGGGGCCCCGGCAGCAAGCAAAACAGTGGTTTGGTAAGCTGTGAAGAAAAGACCAACTCTTGAATGTCCTCCTTCCTGCTGTGGGAAATGCATAGTTGATGAAGCCCATGCCGTCACCCACGACCCACACACATCACGGAGCGGAAGACGCAAGTCTGAGAGTCAAAGGAGGAAGGTAGGGGAGGAAATTGCAAGGTCAAAGTGACCGCCAGAGGAAGCCTGATTACTCGAGCTGTTTAAAGCATTATTGGCTGGTCTGGAAGGAGTAGGCACAGAATGTAAGGGGGAGGGGGTCCGGAGAGCTGTAGAAAAAGAAGGGGCTGTAAACTTGAGCACTCCCCCCTGGAGTTTTACTGAACCTTCTGCAACACTCCCAGGGTTCCCGTTAAGAGAGGGCAGATGGGTAAGGAGTCAGCCAGCCAAATACAAAAGGAGAGGAATATGGAGTGGAGGTTAATTGTGGCCGTCAGAGATGAGTGGTTACATGGGGAGATTCACTTAAAATTAACGAGGCGTTGGTTGCATTTTATAGGTCTTCCTAGGTAGGAAGATCATAAGCCAAAGGGGCAGAATGGAATGACTCCTCAGAAACTTTTCCTGACCAAGCCCTTCAGGCCAAATAGACCACCAGGGGAACTCTATGCCAGAGGAGCACAAAGCTACACGGAGGCCAAAAGAAAGGTCCCATCCCATGGGCCTGGGCTGGGACAAGGCACAGGAGCTCTGGGGGCAGGCGAGACCATGAGGCCCTGAGGATCTACGTTCTTGAAACTTGAGGCTAAACCTCTTGCTCAGCCCTGAGATCACACGCAAGAAAGAGAACCTCAATACCCACCATGTTTGAGCTTTTTCATCTTACTCCCGCCACCCTCAGAGTTAGACAGAGTGTGAACAGGGAGGGGGTGTGCCAGTAATTGCTGTGCCAATAATTGCTTGGCATGGACCCTTCTAGAATCTGGCCTGGGCTGGGGGTGGGAATACTCTAGCCTCTTGGTGTCTCTATTAGGATGATCCTGAATCGAATAGGCTCCAAGTTACTTCCTCTGGGAAGGCTCCCTTAATGTCCCAAGCAGAAAGAACTGCTTCCTCCTTTGTGCATATGTTCAAATTTCTATTGTTTCATTCTCCTGTTTTTTTTTTTTTTACTACTGTTTGACTCAAGAGTGAGAATTTTGCCTCATTTGTCTTTACCCCTACCACACAGCATAATGAAGGCTTAGTAAAACTGTCTGCAGATAAAGAAATGGAAACACAGAGTGATTTTCTAACTATGGTAACTAACCGGAGATGACAATGCACCAGAAAAAGACGGAGGACTCAGGAGAAAAAAAGAGAGAGAGAGAAATGCACATGTCCTAAAGCTGCAAGCTCAGAAGGAAACCGGGTCATGGTAATGGGCAAGACATCCAGAAACATTCCAGCTGAACAGGGAGCGTGAGACTTCAAGTCCTGGACGGGGCAATGAGTAAAGAGAAGAAATCGAAATAAAAAGACAGAAGTGCTTATCTCTTGTAGAATCAGTTTCCCAACACCAGGATAGAGAGACTCAGAGGAAGCCTGTCAGGAATAAGAAATCATGCAAATGGGTCGCTGTCTCAACTAGCCCCCAGATGCTTTGGCCCTCACGCCCAAGATGTTTAAAATTGTAAATAACTGTTGACCAGTCGATTTCTCATCAAGTCCACTTTGGGAAGAAACCAAGTGGAGGAAGAATACTGATATGAGTCAACCAGCTCTCCTTTTTCCTCTCTCAAGAAAAGAACCTGCAGGATGTCCAGGTAATACCAAAGGCAAGAGAACAGAAAATGAGTTGTTGAACAAGACATCAGGATTCAAAGTAATGGCCCAGTTCCCAGCTGCATCCTGGTTGGCACTTTCTTCCCTTAAGAAGACCCCATTAGGGCTGCTTTGGAAACTTCAAGCACAGACCCATTGGCCAAAAGACCTTCTTCCTCTTTCCTCAAGTGCCATTTCACCCACATAAGAATATGCATATTTTAAACCTCCAGGGTAGGGAAAGGATGTTTCTTATTTATTTTGTAAGTTTCCTTGACTCTTAATAAAGGGTAGGCTTCTTGTAGCTATTCTGGGTCACATGGCAGGGCACCAGGAGTCTTAAGGAAGACAAGTCGCTCAGGGCTGTTACTCAGAGTGTAAAGCTGAAAGCCACTGGAATTAGATGGAGAACGACCAAAGGCCACGTACAAGGCTCAACTCTGTCAGCAACGGGGAGCCATTAAGGAGCATCTGGGAGGGAGTCTCATGAGGCCTTAATTTCAGAGCGATGACTCCATGGAGGGTAGATTTGAGGATGACAAGCCTGGAGGCCATTGTAATAGGACCGGCAAGGACTGGTGAGAGCAGGCATAGGGCCCTGCAGTAGGAGGAAGGAGGGAGGGTGTGGAGGGGCCGAGGGCCAGCCACACAGGGAGTATGAAGGCAGATGGAAAAGCAACTCCCTTAGGGCTCTGGGGAGGGACCAGACGGTGAGTTGCTGTGTGGATACCAACGCCATCACTGAGATGGTTGGTTGACCTTGGAAGCTAGACTCGCCTTGTGGGTAGAGGGGGCATTTTCTTCTTAAGGAAATGAATGTCCCCCTTGTCAGCCATGTTGGGCCATAGAGAGGAAAGGAGTGGGCTTTGGACTTGGGGATCATAGCAGAGGGGAACTGCACCCCCCATTTGTTTAAAAAAGGCAAGGCAGATTGTTTTTGAGCTGCTGAGGTAGGGGAGAAACACTGCAGATAGAACGGAGCCTGACTCTCAATGTGGCACACACCGCTGGAGATTTATGGCCAATGGGTGAGTGAGGGGTCAGTGGCTGGAAAATCACTAAGAGGAACTTGATTAGCTATCAAGAGTGGGGGCAGTCTCACTAAACTGGGCTCAGCAGGCCAAGGACAAGGTCGAGAAGAGGGCTCAAAGGAGCCTGACCAAAGTTTACTCGAGGAGGGGGTCCTCCCCAAAGGAGAGGACCTCTTCTGTGCCACGGGGCAGAGGATCCAGAGAAGGGGCCCAGGGGCCCACAGATACCAGGAGGCAGCCTGGAATAGATATGTGAGAATCCACTGGGAGCCAAACGTGGGGCCTCCAAGGCCTGAGAGCACCCACGGCTGGGGTAAAAGGAAAACAAGGGACCATGTGACCTAGAATATTCTGTGATAGAGGGAAAGAGGGGACACAGAGCACAGCTACAGAACCAACAAGGTCAATTCACATATCAGATTTAAACGGCTGGATTCCATCAGGATGAATGTGTGGGACAAGATGGGATTCATCAGGGATACCCAGACACTCTAAGGCACACCCTTAAAAAAAAACATTGAGGATGCCTGGGTAGCTCAGTCGGTTTTGATTTCGGCTCAGGTCATGATCTCAGGGTTGAGAGATCGAGCCCCGCATCTGGCTCTGGGCTGAGCTTGGAGCCTGCTGGAGATTCTCTCCCTCCCTCTCTCTCTCTGCCCCTCACCCCCACGCTCTCTCTCTCTTTCTCAGATAAATAAGTAAATCTTTTTTAAAAATAAAGAAACACTGAACTTCTCCCTTCTGATAGAAAGGAGCTCTCAGAGTGATGGTGATGTGAACATTACCAGAAATGTGGCCTTCCTTTATCCTCTAAACTGGCCAGGTAGGCCCTTCTGGCTCCGGCAGATTTTATCTGTATCCATGTCCGATGTTCTAGGGACTGACTCCACTTACATAGAGTGGTCATGTATTTTTGTTTGCAGGGGTGGGAAAGAGCAGAGTTAGCCTGAACTCAGAGAACTGTTTCTAACTGGGGACCCAGCAAATTCCTTTGTCCACCCAGGACCCTGAGACCAACCAACAGTCCTTGCCCGCCTGACTCTTCCAAATTTCAGCCAGAGAAAGCAAAAACTACAAGCAAAGAGCTGGGCTTGATTCAATGCAGCATGTTAAAATCCCTCCCCCTGCCGAAACCCGATTTCTCCTGCCTTTATTATATATGATCAAGTGAGTTTGAAAGAAACGGTCTCCAAGTCCTCATTTTTATTTCATCCTGACAATATTATTTTTATCAAGCTCATATTTCAAGAAGCTTTATTCTGCTCTGACTTTCCTGAACCAGGGGAAATTATCTTGTTCCTTCCCTTGGGTTGGAAAGAAAACCTTTCCATAGCTAATGTTTATCAGCAGCGCAATTTCTTGGGCAAGAAATTGAAACCTCCTTGACATAGAAAGGTAAAGAACACCAGGGCTGGGATGATAGACAGACCACCAAGAAAAGCTTCAGAGGAAAGGAAGTCCACCCTCCAGGGGCTCTGCCCTCTGTGTGCCTTCCTGGGCAATGCAGGTTCATGGAGGCAAGAGTGTTTTCAAAAGATGTATCTACCAGTGCAGCCTGGAAACTGACCAATCCGGACAGAGCAGGGTCCCTGGATGGATTCCTGCTGAGCAGACGTTAACACTTGCACTTCTGGATCACAGAAAGATCTCTAGGAAAAAACAGCAAGGAAGTGTGTTACTCAGGGTTCTCCAGAGAAACAGAAGCAGTAGGATATATACATGCATGCGTGTGTGTGTGTGTGTGTGTGTACTATATATACCTTGCACTGGGCACTGCAGGACGTATGAATACATATATACAGCGAGAGAGACAGACAGACAGACAGACATCCAGTGAGAGAGACAGAAAAAGAGAGAGACAGAGAAAAACACAAAGAGAGAGACAGAAAGAGAGAGCTGGCCAGAGATAGACAGACAGAGATTGAGATTTTAAGGAATTGGCTCAGGCAATTACACTGGTCGACTAGTTCAAAATCTGGAGGACAGGTCAGGTGGCTGGAAACTCGGGCAGGAGTTGATGCTCACGTCTCAAGCAGAATTTCTTCTCTGGAAAAACCTGTTTTCACTCTCAAGGCTTTCAACTGATTTGATGAAGCCCACCCACATTATCAAGGGAAAAATCTCCTGTACTTAGAGTCAACTGACAATAAATGTTAGCCTAATCCACAAAACACCTCACAGCAACACCCAGAAGAATGTTTGGTTGAGTAACTGGATACTAACGATAGCCTAGCCAAGTGGATACATAGACTAAGCATGGCAGTGGGATGAGGTCGTGGGGAGTAAGAAAGGGGAGAGTCACTCAGGGGATTCGAGGAAGCTGTTATTCACCACCCCACTCAAGAGCATTTTAATATTTTTAAATAGTAGCCCTGATGTCCTCCCGAAATGGGGACAGAAATGGCGCAACCCAAAAAGGAGCAATTTCTGCAGAGACTAGGAGGGAACATTAGAACAGCTTTGGTCTTCATCACAAAATTCTGCCCCCCAAATTCGTACCCACTTCTACGTCATTTGGGGGAAACTGCCACCATCACCCTAAGAACAAAAGCAAATCGACTGCTATAATCACAGCAATAATGGCTCTTCTTTATTGAGAACCTATTGAACAATAACATTTAAAAGCTAAGAGTTATTACACCCCTTATACAGATGAAGAGACTGAGGCCTCCAAAGATCAATTCATTTGTCCAGCACCATCCAGGTAGTGAGAGGAAGAGCTGGGTAATCCCAGCTCTAGTCAATGCAAAGTCTATGCTCTTTTCACAAAGTTATGGAAGCAAATAGATGTGTTAGCCAGAAGTTGACGTGGGATTTGGCTTGCTCTAGTTTAGGTAGTCTGGTCAAGGATGCCCGCGGTTAAAGACTGGTAGTTTTAACCAGAGTAGAAGAGTAGTTTGCAATGTCCCTAGGTCACTGTTCTTTAGATACAACTGATAGAGTGAATTTTCCAGAAGGTCCATGAACCCTTTTGGTTTTGCTTTGGTCCCACAAAACTCTTACTATTTCCTTCCACTTCCCTAAATCTAATGCCAAAGTTTCTAATTGTTAGAGTGTAAGCTGTGGTTGACACTTAAACACACGTAACTTTCTATTAACAGTGCAGTAAGTAACTAAAATTTTATCAGCATGTTTGGCTGCTGTCGTATTCTGAATGGCATCCTCCTTGCCCCCAAAGCAATAATACTTTGATTGCAAACTATTTCCCTAACCAAATATACTCCTTCCCCCAGAGAACTGCTACCATGGAAATCTATGCAATAAATTCATTTTTGTGGCTTGCACATCAAATCTGACAACATAATTTTGACATTTGGTAAAAGTACATCTTTGTCTATATCTTCAGAAGAAGACTTGCTTAATAGCACTCCTCTCAAATGTTCCTACAGTATATACCTTACGCTGACACCAAAAATGGGGGAAAAAGTTATCTCGTTTTGGTTTTTGCTTTTTGGCTTATGTTTTTTAGATACCTGAAGAAGAAGTTTTCATAAAGCTAACAAGGTACCTGGAAGTCAGGTTCTGAGGAAAAATTATTTGCAACTCCACAGAGAATTCACTAGTATGAATTCAGCACTAATGACCAATTCCCCTTTTGCGACACCCCTAACCACATACATTCCTCAACGTTCTTCCTGATGCCAAACTCTGTTGGAAAGATTACTCTGAATTGGATTCATGAAAAACAAGTTGGACTTATTTCACTCCAAGAAATTGGAACCACATAAAATAAAATAATGCCAAATTATGCTTGGAACTAGGATATGCTTGGTTCTGATTTCTTGTGACAAAAGAGTTCCAGATTACAACCAACGTGTGCAATGTGGAATAAATCCTTTCTTATTTTTAGATATTATAAATATCCCTAGCATTGTGTTATTGGCAAAAGAAATTTGTAACTTTCCTTGGTCTTCGCCACATTACCATTCTCTAAAGAACAGGATTTTATATAAAAGGGTGTGTTCAGCACCATCCAAAGGTGTTTATTTATTGAGGTGGTAAAAAGGGCTTTTTAGGCAAAATAAGTCAATCAGAGAAAGACAATTATCATATGATTTCACTTGTATGTGGAATTTAAGAAACAAAACAGAGGAGCATAGGGGAAGGGAAGGAAAAGTAAAATAAGATGACGTCAGAGAGGGAGACAAACCATAAGAAACTCTTAACTCTAGGAAACAAACTGAGGGTTGCTGGAGGGGAGAGGGTAGGGGGGATGGGGTCACCAGGAGACGGGCATTAAGGAGGGCATGTGATGGAATGAGCAGTGGGTGTTATATGCAACTGATGCATCAGTGAATTCTACTTCCGAAACTAATAATACACTATATGTTAATTGAATTTAAATAAAACAAAATTAATTTTTTTTAAAAAGGGGCTAATTAGGAAATAGTCTCATAACTGATTCCAAAGCACAAAACTCAAGTAGTGCTTTATAGTGGGGCTCCAGTGAATTTCTTTTAAACACCTACACAATTCAATGTTAACAACTTACTATCGACAAAATAATCTGTCATTGTACTTCTTCAAAATGAAAATTGCCTCAAGATTACTCCTGTTTTAATCTCTTATGTGAAGAAAAACAGAGAGGGGATACCAACTTTCCGGTAGGTGGATGAACTCTTAATGCTTCAAAAAGCATATTTCAGTCAATGATTTTTAAAATATATATAATTGAAGATATAGATGTGTTCATCTTATACATCCTGATTTCTTCTGTAGTATTCCTTGTCATTACTTTGAGCTTAGACAAAGGGCCAAATAGAAATGATATCCTCTTTTAGTTTCCTTTTTTTTTTAAGATTTTATTTATTATTTGACAGAGAGAGAAAGAAAGAGAACAAGAAGGGGGAGCAGCTGTGGGAGGGGCAGAGGGAGAGAGAGAAGCAAGCTCCCCGCTGAGCAAAGAGCCCAGTGCGGAACTAGATCCCAGGACCCTGAAATCATGACCTGAGCCAAACGCAGACGCTTAACCGACTGAGCCACCCAGGCGCCCCTATCCTCCATTAGTGTCTGCCAAAATATGGGCAAAGAAGTTCCTCTGACCCGTTCCTGCGTTTGGAGCAATGAGGGACACAGAAGTGTATTATGATGGCCAGCCCTTGGGAAGCTTGAGTGCCATCATAAGAAAATATATGCATTTGCTTAACAATTATTAACAATGCAAAACAAAAACAGACAATGAGTACTGTAGTTTACCACACAGCTATCAGTCTTTTGATCCATCTAGCAATCCATCTTTTTTTTTTGTTATGGATTTCACAGTAAGTTGCAAACTGACTCCTACACACATTAGCATGCAGAGCATCAACTAGAGTTCACTACAGCAAAGAATGTTCAGCATAATCCCATTTGGGGGTGAGAAAGAGCCCACTGGAGTGTCAGTGGGGAGAATGATGTGCAAGAGAGAGACTCAGAGGCTCAGACGGATGGTCAGGGGGCCATTGCCAAAGTTCCAGAGATAGATGACGAGGGCCTGGACCAGGGCAGGGGTAGGCAGAGTGTAGAGGAGGGGACAAGCAGATGGTAGAATTGACAGCTCTCAACAATAGATTATACGTGGGGAGCAGGATGAGGGAATGTGAGGAATCCACAGCAACTCCCAAATGTCTACCTTGAGCAACAGTTAGGAACTGACTTTTGGATTTTTTAATCCAAACTACGCGAAGCATACATTGGGGAAAAAATTGTAAGTTGAGTTTTGGGTATAATTTGGGGACACTATGAGTGTCAGAGAGACAGATGGGAATCAGCAGCATTTGTGTGGCATTGCAAGCTCTTTGTCTAGAGAGGGGGGTATGCAGCTGGCACCAAGAACAGAGCACGAAGCAGCATGGTTTTCAAGAGCAGGCAGTGCGGAAATGCCCATGAAAGAAACAGAAGAAGCTGAGGAAAGAAGAGAACCAGAGAGAATGGGACCTTGGGAATAAGGGGAGGAGCCAGTTTTAAGACAAACTTGTCAATGGTATAGAACACTGAGAAGTCAAGAAAGTTGAGGAGACCAGAGTCTATGGGATTTGGCAACTTGGATATTGACGGTGACCTTGGTAGCAGTTGTGGAGCTGGGGAAACGAAGCCAAATTTCAGTGTGTTGAGAATTGAATGAAAGATGAGGTCATAGACAGTACGTGAAGACTAATCATTCCAGAAATTTGGCCGCGAGAGACAGAAGCAAGGTAAAGCATACACATTTAGAGGAGGATGAAGGTCATGGGAGGATTTGCCTTGTGGTCAGAGCACCTTGGCCATACACAAATGAACACCGGCGTTGTTCAGCTGACACCTAATACATGTGGCCTTGCATTGAGAACTGTCATTGTGTGCATGCGTTGTCTCCCTGGTTTGACTTAAACTTCCATAAACAGGCCCACCGTGTACTGCGCTCATAGTCTTATGGAGCATAAAAGCCTAAAGGTGTCAGAGATCATTTACTATAGCCCCTCATCTTATGGCTAAAGAATCTAAGGCAAAATTAGAGTGAGTCACTCAAGGTCATGTACAGAGTAGTTGGTAACGAACCACACAGGTCCTTTACGTTGTGGTTTGCAGTAAGGAGAAAGGTTTTGTTTTTCAACACAACTGCATGAAATTCCAGTCAGGGAAGCATCCCAAAGGTATAACTCTGATCCCAGGGGTGTCCTTCCTGTGTCCACAGCAAAGGGGTCATCTGGATCTGGGTAGAACAAAGCCCATCTCCAAGTGTGCCCCCAAATTGGGATGGATCTGCTGGTCCAAATTTCCGGGGCAATGTACTTCTGCAATTTCCTATCACTTCTCTATTTTGCTCAGATCGGCCCTATTTAATGTTAAATAGGAGCATTTGCATATCACCAGACAGACACCATTTCTGGGTTTCCTGGCCTGTCCACGGCAGACATGCAGCAAAGCTTCTGAAGGGACACTTGCCTTCAGACCCCCAGTATTTTCAGGAATCGTATTCTGTGGGTTCATTTTGGATTTTGAGTGATGGCTGGACAAGGGCTAAACCTTTTATCCTCTTCTATTTCCTACTCCTGCTTCTCCAGCTCCCTCCTCAAGTTCCTTTAATTAGCTAAACTTTGGAATCACCCAGTCTTGGGCGAATGTAGTCGCCCCATGCAGACAAAGAAAAGAATGAGGTAAGCCACTTAGAGGGCAACTGATTTATTACATGCAGAAAAACTTCCTGTTAGTTTCCCCAAAGTTATCTCTTCCCTTATTATTTGGAAAGCACAGTAATTTTCCACTTATTCTCTACTGATGTGAAACAGATTTGTTTGGATCTTAGAGGAAGCTCTGTTTTGCATTGGGTGTGTGTGTGTGTGTGTGTGTGTGCACGTGTGCATTTCCTCCTAGACCTGGTAGAATACAATCATTTGGCTGTGCACGCCTATATTGGACTTGGTTACCTCACTATACCACACTTCCAAAAATGTTCTTTTCTAAAATGGTGCGAAAAAGCCTTTACAAGCTGAACTAACAACATCTGCCTCTCCAAAATGCCTTAATTGTATTGGCAAAAAGAGCATTTCTTATTTTTTAAAGCCTACTTTAACTGGATTGTTGGAGTAGCACCATTAAAAGGATAATGACAATGTTACCCTCAAATAAATGTTCTTAAAATAATTGCTTTCCCCCACTGAGGGCTGGCACGGCGCTCGTGAAATGCTGGTGGGGTCAGCAGGTTGTTTGATGTTGCCCACCAGAAGCCTGTCTCTATCTCACTCACTCTCTTCTTTTTCTCATCCACCCTCCCCCCAGTTGTATTAGATATTGAAACTTGCTTTCATGCCTGGATCACAGTTCAGTCCTTTTTTTTTTTTTTTAATGGTAAATATGTAGGTTTCTCGATGGACCAGCGGTTGCTGCTTCTTTATTCTGTCTTGAAATCGTTTTATTCTGGGCGTCAAACGTAATCAAAACATTGATTTTTCAGAGCATCGCCATCCCAGAAATTGACGAGTTAGTCATGAAATCATTGGTCTGCACATTCTGCTTCTTCTCTTGGGTAAACCTAAGAAGTATGACAATGACGTGCATCGGTAGGGGGCATCCGACCTTGTTGGGAGGGAGGTTGAGTCAGGACTGGTTGTAGTGTCTACCTGGGCTATTAGTCTGGGGCTCGGGGGTAAAGGGGAGCCCGGTTTATGTATGGGCAGAGGTGAGGCTCTTGTGACGCTGTGGATATAAAACAATAGGGAACTGCAGCCTGTGTCTCTGAAAAAGGAAGTCTCTAGAATCAAGGGGAAGTTTAAAACATGAAGCCAAAGTATCAGGCAAAGAACTGAAGAAAAGCAAGACAGAGAGAGGTAGAGCTTAGAGAGATTCCTGGAGATAAATGCATGCAGATGGAGAGGGCATTTTATAGTTGCCCTTTGCTCTTACTCTGAGCAAGGAGGAACCTGTTTCAAGAATCAATTTACACAGGAGAAAAATCAGACTACATATTCATGGTTTTATTTGATGTCCAACTCAAACTGAGGCAGCTCACAAACTAATGCAGAATATACTTAATCTCTGTGCGAACACGGTAACTCAATAGTGACTGCATGCAGTCAGAGGGTGGAAGGCATTAGCTTAATTTTCTTGACATTGGACTTCAGCTTAGCCCGTTCCATTGGATTGACAGACCACCTCGTCAAGCCTATCCAGAGTTATTAAACTAATGGTTTATATCGTGTAGCATAAAGTTCTTCTCTGTTTAGAATTATATTCTAGGTACACAATCCAACCGGTGAGCACTTGGTTCTTCCTTAAGTGATGCATGGAGGATGGTTGAAGGAAAGTTGAAGCACGTTTCCGCTATGTTACCTTTCAACACATTTGTTTACAACGTACACCCACTTATGGCTTACAAAGAAAATCCACCACGATTTATTGCTTGGAAACATGATGCAGAGAGTTTGAGAGAGAATCACTAATAAATTGATGGTGGAGTGCTTTGTTAATACAGAGTGCTGTTGAAATGCATAATGAGGAGTGGCCCCTTCAAGGTCACTCACCGAAGAAGAGGCTAGAACTCTGGATGCCTTCCTCTTCATCTAACAGAACCTGGCAAACAAAGCGTGAATAGAGCATGTCTTTAACCCCACTTGGGTACTCCTGGAAGGGGCCCCCACTTATTTCTACCCAATCGTCTGAGCAAGACTAACAAAGTAAACAAGAAATAGAGCAGATGCGTTTCAAGCTTTAACATGCAAACAAATCTCTTGGGATCGTGTTAAAATGAAAGTTGCAAACTAGTGAGTCTGGGATGGGACCTGAGACTCTGCATTTCTAATACACCTCCAGGCAGTGCCAATACTATCCACCCAGAACTCCAATCTAAAACATTTGGACAGGCACAGAGATTGTTTTAGTCACTAGGATTTCAATATGCTAGAAAAGACCATCTCTGAAGGAAGCTAAAGGGGTTTTTTTAGTATTCAAGATGCAAAAACAAAAGCATCCAGAGGGAGATACCTAGGAGGCAACTGGAGATGTTGAATTGGAGTCTAGGAAGACAGTAGGGCCATGAATAATATTTGGGGAACCATTCACACAGATGTGTCATAGGTGACGTCATGAGTGTAGATAACTCTAGAGACAGACTGATAGATAAATAAATGAATACGGAGGGACCTCGTCAGTTCATGGTACATTATCATCACTGGCTCATGCAAAGCCCCATTTTTGTTTGTTTGTTTGTTTTAGAGCAAGAGAGAGCGCATGGGTGTGCAAGCAGTAGGGGAGGGCAGAGGGAGAGGGAGGGAGAGAACCTTAAGCAGGCTCCACACTTGGTGCCGGGCCCCACATGGGGCTCGATCTCAGCACCCTGAGATCACGACCTGAGCAGAAATGAAGAGTCCAGTGCTCAACCGACTGAGCCACCCAGCCGCCCCATGATTTTTTAAAATTAGTTATTTCATGCATTCCCTTATATCCCCATCCCTCCCACCACAAGCAATTTTCTAAAGAGTTCAAGGTGTAGCCTTATATTTTGCTAAGTGTTCGTATATAATGCATCTTATTTTGTGTGCATGGGGGTTTTTTTGAGATATAACTTTGTATGGCAAAGTGAAATTACCTTAACGATACAACCTGTTGACTTGAGACACATGTATAGACCTATGTAGCCAGCACGCAGCTCAAGACATAGAACATACCTTTAATTTACGTAGGCGACATTGAATAATAGATATCGTTCTATTCCTTACCTCATTGCACAGCACAACATTTTCCAGATTGATGTAGGCATCTTTGTTTACATATTTGCTTCCAGTTGCTTCAGACTGTCCCCTTTGTGCTTCTGCCATGTTTATTTCACATTCCCCAATGAAGGACACTTAGATTGCCTTCAATGCTCCCTACCACAAGTAATGCTAGAATGAGCATCCTCATTTCTGTTCTCTTACGGACCCCGATGAGACTTTTCTTCCTAGACTCTATAACTAGGGATGTGATTATGGAGTCCTGGTGTATACACTTACTTATTTCAATTAAAATTTACCAGATTGCCTTCCAGAATAGCTCCAGCCAATCTGCACTTAGACATGCTTTTTCCTCAAATCAAGTGCATGTTTCTTTTGAATGTCCACTACATTAAACTGGACTCAAGGTGGCCAGGTTTGATTAGGGTTACTTTTAGATTTTGCCTAGGCATGGCAATTCATTCATTCGTTGAATATTTAATGAGCATCCACAACATGCTCCGTACTCTTCTAGGGGCTGGGAATGCATCTGTGAAGAAGATAAATCCTCAACCCACATGGAATTTATGTTCTAGTCATGATAACATGCAGTGGGTGAGACCACTTAGGAAGAGAATATAGGATGAGTGAGGAGGAAAGAAAACCAAGGACAGAATTCTGAGAAACATCAAAAGATTAAGGGGTACAGAGAAAAGTATCCTGGAGGGAGACCAAAAATATTCTGAAGTAATAAGAGAACCAAGAGAAAGTGATGGCCTAGGAGCCAAAAGATAAGAGTTTCAAGGAAAGTACAGTCTATCAGACGGAATATAATTAGGAGGTGGTTGGTCACCAAGAAGGCTTTGGTACAAGCCATCGAAGGAAAATTGGAGAACAATAGGACAGTTCACACCCTATGGTCCTCAGTCATGTCTCCAGACCAAACACATGACCTCCACTTTTCTGAAAGCATTGGGACCCACTTTTCTTCCTTCAGGGTGCATTCTTTTCTAAGAAATTCCTTTCTCCCTCAGTAAACAGACCTGGCTCTTCCATCCCTCTAGACCAGAGTATAAATTCTAAATTCTTGCGTAAATGCTACTGAGTGATCAAGGATAACATTTTGCTGATTATTCCAAAGAGGGGGACTCTGGTCCTCTCCAAGAATTTTGCAAACCAATGTGCATTTAACAAAATTAGTCTGTAAAATTAAAGAAGACAGAAGGGCGGGGAATGAATGGGAATCTTTTCATCTGACAGTTGAAAAGACAGCTTCAAATGTCATATTACTGCTTTTATGTAGGACATAACAATGACTTTATCTTTGTCTCATTGCTTTCACTCATTTTATCATTGTATATCATGGATACTTGGGGTTTTTTTTTTTTCTGTAAAATGTCTGCCCCATGTATTCAATCTTTTATATCTTCACAGTTCTCCTCACTGACTTGGGTGTGGTCCTCATCGCCTCCTGTCTGACTCATGACAACAACCTGAGGACAGATACTCAAGTCCCCATCCTGAGCAGCACCATCCAGTAGGGCACCCCCACTTACAGAATCCTCAATGCTTTCCCACGGCCTCCAGATGAATCCTGTATGCCAAACTCACAGTCCTCCATGGCCTGGCCTCACCCCACCCTGAAACTTGGGTTTCCCATTGCATCACAACTGTAATGCTCTGCCTCTGCCAAACTGGCCTGCTTTGACCTTCCCCAGATACGCTATGCCCTTTCAGCACTTCGTTCCTTGTCCCTGCCCTTTAGCACATTTGGCATTCCCTCCCCACTACCCAGAGTCCTTCAGGTCCCATACCCTCAACCTCCATTGCTCTGTCCAAACTTCTAGAAGAGCAGCTCCCAAACATCCTGGTTTCAGGACCCTTTTACACACTTAAAAATTGGTAAGGAACCCAAAGAATCTTTATCTTGTGGGTTTTATCTATCAATTTACTCTAAGATAAATTAAATCAGGAACACATTTAAATATTTAGCAATCATTTCTAAAAAACCATTATGTGTTACCACAAAAAAATATATTTTATGAAAAACAACTCTATGTGCCAAAACAACAACAAAATAATAATGAGAAGAGTTGCGATGCTTTTTATTTTTGCAAACCTTTTTTTTTTTAAAGATTTTATTTATTTATTTGACAAAGAGAGACGCAGTGAGAGAGGGAACACAAGCAGGGGGAGTGGGAGTGGGAGAAGCAGGCTCTCTGCTGAGCAGGGAGCCCGATGCGGGGCTCGATCCCAGGACCCTGGGACCATGACCTGAGCCAAAGGCAGACGCTTCACCAACTGAGCCACCCAGGCGCCCTTTGCAAATCTCTTTAATGTCTGTCTGACTAGAAGACAGTTAGATTCTCCTGCTTCTGCATTCAATCTTTTTTTTTAATTAAAGATTTTATTTATTTATTTGTCAGAGAGAGAGAGAACACAAGCAGGGGGAATGGCAGGCAGAGGGAGAAGCAGGCCCCCTGCTAAGGAAGGAGCCGGATGTGGGACTCAATCTCAGGACCCTGAGATCATGACCTGAGTTGAAACCAAGAGTCAGAAGCTTGACCAAGTGAGCCGCCCAAGCGTCCTTGCATTCAGTCTTTTATGATAGGTTGTTTTGGTTGAAGCATATGAAGAAAATCCAGACATTGCACTGGATTAAGGAGAATTGTAATACTTTTCAGATTATTGTGGACATTCCTTTTTCATACCGCCCCAAACTGGAAAAGTGATAGTTTCTTTTTTTTTTTTTTTTAAAGATTTTATTTACTTATTTGACACAGAGAGAGACAGCGAAGAGAGAGAACACAAGCAGGCGGAGTGGGAGAGGGAGAAGCAGGCTTCCCGCCAAGCAGGGAGCCTGATGCGGGGCTCTATCCCAGGACCCTGGGATCATGACCCGAGCCGAAGGCAGTCGCCCAACCAACCGAGCCACCCAGGCGCCCCGAAAAGTGATAGTTTCTTAAAAGTTAGTTGCAACATGGAATCTGAAAACTTACCAATAAATTTTTCATACTGTTATATTAAAATTTATTGATCTATCTTGTACTTGGAATGGACATCTACTGATCATTTTATATCATCAAGTACTGACCATTTGGAAAATATTGGTTCATGGAGTTGTGCAGAACTTCCAAATGTTGACACATTTCATCATAGGGGATATATATATATATATATATATATATATATATATATATATATCTCCCATACATTCATATTACCACCAATCCCATAAAAAAAAAAAAAAGAAAACTTGGCTTTCAAGTATTGAGAAAATGTAAAGCTTATGGTGGTGAATACATATGAGTTTTCCAGAATTCTACTTTTTATTTGAAAGCTCAAATTCTCTAATTGGTAAGAAAGATATCAGTTACTTTCCTTGAAGTGATAGGCTCTCTTTGTTCATTTCCAAGAAAATGTTTGGCAAATACCCAAATATGAATAACCACAGTTTATCTGTCAATCACTGTGGTAGACAGAAAAAATGCCTTCCCTGCACCAAAGACTTATTCACCTCCCAATCTCTGCAACCCGTGAATGTTACTTAAGGAGCTTGAGGAGAGGGGCTTACCCTGGATTATCCAGTGACGAGTCCCTTATAAGAGAGAAGAAGACACAGACACACAAAGGAGAGAAGGCAATGTGAAGACAAGGCAGAGATTGGTGTGTTGATGCCAAAAGCCAATGAATGCCATCACCACCAGAAGCTAAAAAAGACAAGAAACAGGTTCTCCTCCAGAGCCTCTGGAAATTGCTCAGCCCTGCCAGCACCTTGATTTTGGGCTTCCATCCTCCAGGACTATGAGAGAATAAGTATCTGCTGTTTTAAGCCACCAACACTGACATCATTTGTTAAGATAGCTCTAGGAATACAGTCCTTCTTGCAAGTGAACATTGATGTTTCATGAAAAAAGCTGCTAGCTCAGCTGGCAACTCAAACAATCGCCCGAGTTCTTTTCCTCAAGGTGATCATGATATTTCAGTGTAGAGTAGCAATGTTTTATGCACGCTTCTCATTTCCTCACCCAAAATGCTAAAAAGAGAGGTACTGAAGAATTGAGATGTAATAAAATGAGTCCCTTGTAATGCTTCAAGGACTCTCTTGACTGAAGGAGGCATTCTTTGTACAATGAGTGAGTGGCAGTAAAGAATACCTCGACTATTGGTATGGTGGGTGCCAGGGCCTCGTTCATGCTAAGGCACCAGAGTCTTCAGAGTCTTACCTACTCTCATTGTGCCCCATCAGTACAAATATCACCACAGCAAAAAAGAAAGAAAGAAAGAGAACATTTTAACATTATCACGAAAATTGCTTCGACCTCAAGGATGCCCTTGAAAGTGCGCTACAGCCCCGAGGACCCATGGGTTACATTTTGGCAATGGCTGAAGCAAATACGGCAAGAGGCTCACTTAAAATTAGGTGGCAAGTATATTGGTATTCACTGTACTAGTCTTTAAATGTTTCTACAGATTCTTTCATTTTCATAATGAAATGTTGAGGGGAAAGTTTTGTAGGTATGTTAAAAAAAAATCGTTAGCTCATTTTGTGAGGCCGAGCCTGAAGGGTGAAATTACTCTCCTTGGCCTACTGTCTTCTGTCTCAGGTTCCTGCTCACCTTTCCTTATCTCCTAACTGCTCAAACCACCTGATGGTCTGGAAACACTGGGCTGCTGGGAGTCATCCAGACACGCCTCGATCTTCCCTGACTCCACGTCTTTCCACGTGTGGTTCCCTAAGCCAGAATACAATCTCTCCCCCTCCACCTCTCTTGGTGCTCCAGTAAAATTTTAATTTAGCTTTCAGGTTGGGGGTCCCAATACTTCATCTCCTGAGGAAACTTCCCTGTGTCCCCATGAACTGACATTGGGACTTCTACTCCTAGAGTCAGCCTGAAGAGCAGAGCTCCTGGACATCTGCCTGAGACACCAACAAACTCGGGATGCTAGAACATCATTGGAATAAACTTGATGGATGATGCCAGTTACCTCAGGTTTCCATAGGTGACTCTTCAGGTAATGAATATTGAAGTAAATAGTGATCCAAAATGGAACCATTCCACATCTTCACGAGCCTATCACTCTAAGCATTTTTTTGCCCTGGACATGAGACATCGCTCTAAACAAAGACAGGCCATTTCTGGGACACTTGCCTTAAGCCATAGTTGGATCTCACACACACACACAAAAATTCTGAAACTAAGCAATGCGTGGTAGGGTGATATTTACCCAGAGTTGATGGGTCATATTGTTATATAAATCTTAAACACTTTAGTAGGACTCCCCCAAAAGTTGCCTGGTTTCAAAAACTGTAGTTCCAAAAAAGTTAAACTGTTCTGGTACATTCCATGTCTGTCATAAGTCTCTTATTTTGAACAAAAAGAAAAAGGTAAACCATTTTTATTACTAGAGAATTCTTTTCTCTACATCCACACCAATTATACATTGAATATACATTAAAGGAATATCAGTTTGAAGAATGTCAAATGATTCATCTGCCTCGGATGTTCATGTGGTTTTATAAAGCCAGTCCATTTTTCCCTGATAGCACGATATCACTGTAACTTAATTTTCTGGATTTTCATCTCCTCAGTTGACGACAACCTCCTTGAAGACGGGGACTATCTGTTTATCTTCATATCCCAGGGCCTAGCCCAGTGCCTGGTACATAGAACATGCTCAATAATTAAGAGAATATGTGATGGTAAGGAAGGCCTTGGCACACTTGAAAATTCAGACATCCATAATACAAATTCCACATACAGTACCTGCATGATAACAAAAGCAGGGGTCCCAAGGAAAGAACCCAGCTCCTTTGGTGATCCACGTAATCAAACAAGTATTTGTTGAATGACAAACACCAGCAACTCTCAGGCCTCAGAGCTGACTGCGGAGGGAATGCAGAACAAAACAAGGTCCCTGCCCTTCTGGAGTGAAAAAGGCTAACTCCACAGACAGTCATGAAACAATTTGAGAAACATTAAGCTTGTGGAGTTCCATAAAACAAAAGCTGGCAGAGGCCCTTCAGGGGACCCAAAATTTGAATATAGGATGCTACAGAAACCTGTTCTGTCCTTTATTATGCGACAGTTGAATGCAGACAATGGAAATAGGGAATCTGAGGCAAGCTAATAGGTCATGCAGTATGCGACCAAAAAAAAAAATCAAGTTAACAAAAGTGTAAGAACTCTGAAAAGCATCTATATACAGAGTTTCCAAATATCTATTCAAGAATGAAAAAATTATTTTGAATACTTTTCTGCGTAGCCCATGGGCCAACTGATTGGCTTTTTTTTTTAGGTCTTAAGGTAAATTTACTATTTACCACACCCAGGAGAGATTCACAATCATAACCACTTACCAAGTCACTTCACCAACATTTACCAAGTGACTTTACATTTGTTCTCTAATTTAATCCTAACATCTCTAAGCACTGCAGCCCTTAGACTTAGCAACCGGGGTCCCGTGCTGGACCCCACACCCCAGAAGACCATTCCCACTCTCCTCCAGCCATGCCCTTCCCACTTATCAAGAAGCCAAAGTGACGGGGTCCCCCAGAGCCCTCACCCCCATCCGCCTCTAGCGTGGTAGCAAACACAGGTAAAATTTGGACTTCAGATAAACATAGAATCATTTTTTTAATAATGCCCCATATTCAGCGTATATATGTCTCAGAATAGCGAATCTCTACCCAACTTTCATGACCAGAGCCAAATACCACCGCCCCAGCGCTCTCTTTCCCGCCCACCTGAGCCCGCAGGTAGAAGCACCCCCTCGCCTCCTCCTCTGCGCATGCGCTGTACATCACCCGCACTCCTGCGCTGCTTTTCTTTTTCTACCCCAGGGCACAGGACAGTCAACTCCTGTGCACGTCCCACCTCCTCTACCCAATGAAAGTTCTTCACCGATAGAGACCTGTTTTAGGAGAGTGCCCTGCAATCCCGTGTTCCCCCATTAAGGTGTTTGAGCCTTGCCTGTGGGAACCTAGACCTTTCTCGAATGCTAGGGTCCATGTCAGGCCGGGTGACATCTGTGCCTGGGAACACCAGGACGTGCAGCTACGAGGCTCACTCTCCCTTGGTGTCGCCGAGTCACGGAGGAGCACTAGGGAGTCCCCTCCCCTCATCCCGATGCTGGATGGCTTTTCAGGGAGCATCTCCCACGGACAGGCACGCCTCATACGCTTTCCTTCTTTCTTCCCTCATTCTGAAGGCTATAATTAACTCTCCTTAGGGAATATCTATCCCCTACAAATCTGTCTCATTTTTCTCCCTGAAACTATATAAAGTATCAAAATATTTAAATCAACAAGAATCTTAAGAGTTAGGATGTTAGGGGAGTTACAAATCAACAAGAAAAAGACAAAAAAGAGCCCCGGTAGGTCAGGCTACCCTTCATCGCTTTCACAAACATACAAGTAGGCAAAAGGGCATTTAAAGACAGCTCCAGCTCATTGTTATTCAAATCCACGGCAATTACTTTTTCTTTAAAATTGCCACACACAAAAAAGTATTTAAACTTAAAAGACATGGTTTTGGCAACTGTGTGTTGAAAGGGGGCACTCTCGTCTGCTGCCAAAGGAAGTGTAAATTCAAAAAAATGTCCCTGGAGAGGGTTTGTCAATTCGTATCCAGAGCCTTGAAAACATTCATATTTTTCTGACCTAACTACTCCATTTATAAAAATTTCTCGTGAGAATACATCAGATAAGCACTTGAGAGTTTTCACAGCTGTGCTATTTAAAAAAAAAAAAAAAAAAGTGTGAAATAAATAGATGCCTAACGATAGGGGGATGACTAAATAAAATTTAGAATATGCATCTAACGAAAAATTATTGTCGTCCCTAGAAATCAAGTTTTCAGAATTCCTGACATAAGAAAATAGTGTCTTAATTGAGACAGACTAGGTTGTCCTGCAGTAACAGCTTTTAAAAATCTCAGTGGTTTTAGCACAACAAAAACCGCTTCTCTTGCTCACATTCCACATCCAAATAAGATTAGGCAGGAGGGGATGGGGGAGGCTCCTTCCATGCAACCACCCAGAGCCCCGAACTCTTAGATGAACCTAGGACCACCCCTCTCAGCAGGGAAAGAGAGGTAGAGATGGTCTCGCGAAGGCATTCAGTTTGCAACCCGGGAGCGACACACCTCACTTTGGATGACAGCACATTGGCCAGAATTAGTCACGTGGCTCCACCTACCTACAACTTGCGCGGGGTGGGGGGCGGGGGGGGCGGGATACAATCCTACTACGTGCCCAAGGGGAGAGGTGAGCCAGGTATGGGGCAGTGCTAAAAGTTTCTACCGTTATACTTCTGATATAATAGTAAGTAAAAAAAAAAAGGAAAAAAAAAGAAATACAAAATTGCAAACTTAACACAATCCAATTTTAGAGAAATATTTATGATACTTTCATATTGTATGGATAAATGGAGGAAATCCACTCTGATAATAGAGGTATCCTGATTGTGAAAGTGCAGATGGTTCTTATTTTCTTCTCTACACATGTTTGAGTTTTCTAAATTTTCTACAAAGAACACCTTAATTTCTACAATAAGAAGAAAATAAGTTTTATGTTTCAGGATTCCTCTTGCTGTCCTGGGTTTTCTCACCCTTGGAAAACAAATGTTTCTTCTCCCTAGTTCAGCAAATTCCTTCTAAGCCTCAGCCCCAAATGTAATGGGAATACTATTACTATTCCTCTCCCCATAAGGGAGCTAAATGAGAAGTAACCAATAGATGTCCATTTAAAGACATTTGCATGAGGGGGGTGGGGGGGCAGTAGGTGCTCATTAGATGCAAACATCATGATGCTTCCCTCAGAACACCCAATTAAATTCTGTCACCCTACACAGGACATTAGATCATAATCTGCTGCCATTTAGCCAAAAGATATACCCAATTCCCTTGAGTATTCCGTAAGGATGTATGAACCTTACCAAACAGTTCAGACTTGGGGGGGAAAATAGCTCAGAATATTCACTCTCACAAATGAACCCAAGTGGATGGATTTTATCTCTTGGTTGCCAAGTTCACTGGTGATATCCCTAAGTCTTCCTGCCTAACTTGGGCTCCAGGGGCTCTTGCCTTCTCTAAATCCTTAATTTTCACATAGTCCGTATCCGACAACCAAGCCCAAATCATTTGACACCTTGTTTCAAATACTAATTTCCAGGGTCAGGGACCCTAGGAAGGCAGGGATTCTTTGGGCTCTTCTGGGTTCCTCTTTCTTGCCCCCACTGCCATTCTAGCTCGGCACCAGCATAACTCAGCCCTGCTGGATACTTTGTCAAGTTGACCTGAGCCCTTCAGGGGGAAAAGTAAGTTGTGGGTGTGATTTTGGCCCCGTCTTCACAAGGCACCTAATGCAATGTATTTATGTTCATGTGGCCACTCACACAGATTAGAAATGGGAGCAGAATACAGTATGATCCTCAGGAACCAAATTGAGATTCTGTTATTAAAAAAAAAATTTTTTTTTTAAGTGCTATAGCTATTCAAAGAAAAAAAAGATGTAGTTTTTGCAAGGCTGTCAGCCCACCATCTTCCAGTAAGAGTGAATAGAAAATGTGGCTGAAGGGAATCCCAGTGCATCACGGACAGATGGAATGCTTATGTGTGGGGTCTTGTATATTTCTAATATGCCCCACTAGCCACAGGTCTCCATCAATGTGAAGAGAAATTAATTAATGGCAGCATCATCACTTCAGCCTATTTGAACTAATTGCTGATGTGACAGGGATGGGGAAGAAAAAGAAGAAGAGAGAGATCGTGGCAAAACAGATGAGGTTTTAATTAATGGTGTCTCGAGATGTCACTTCTTCTGGAACAAAGTAAGAATGACCTCTCTTGGCAAATAACTCATCCAAATCCACATTCCCTGTACAACTGTAATGCTTATTTTACCTGTATGGTTCCCAACTTGAAGTGGGGACAGTGGTGAAAAATGCTAAGGTGACTAGAACATTCTCTGTGCTCCATCATGTCCCAGACAGGCCTTGCTGGGTGATACATGGGCACAGCATTCAGTTTTACTAATGCATTCACACCGGCCCCAGGTTGTGCAAAGTCATGCATTTTTGACACAGGAACCACAATCTTACATTAAAAATGATTACCACCCCTTTTGACTTCTTAGCTGTAAATACGAGATTTAATCATAACGTTTAGCTCTGTGATTTATGGATATCATACATCATATTGTGTTTTGAGTCTGGGACTGCCTGTCACAGTGCTAAGAGACCACAGCAACTGGCATCTCAGGAAGGGATGAAAACAAGACTCTATAAAGATATTTTGGTCTTCCTCCACCATCATCCAATCTGCCCTCCCCAGCCAAACACCAGCACCAGCCAACACCTCCTCCCTTGATAGGGACGCAGAGAACATCACTAACAAACTCAGCATCACTCTATTTTTGCTTGCTATGTATCCTTACTCTCCATGGATAGGAGGAAAAGTTGCGAAAAGTAGGAGTGATTTATATTGCCTCCTGGCACTGAATTGGTTTGGGAAAATCATGGAGAAGAAATTGCAACTTGACTAAGAAGTGAATCGAATAGCATGCATTAGAACCACCTCATAGCCCTACGTGGACTATTATCTGGCACACCCGGCCTCTCTGCCATCCCTTCTTGCTTCCTTTGTTTCTGATCTATATTAAGCCCATAACTTGCTTCTGGACCTCTGCAACTGTTAGCTTCATCCTAAATGTTTAATAATCCAGATTGCTGTCTTAGTCGGCTAGGGCCGCCATAACAAAATACTACCAATTGGGGGGTTTAAACAAAGAAATTTTATTTTTCCACATGTATTTCCAGTTCTGGAGGCTAGAAGTCCAAGATCAAGGTGTCAGCAGGGTTGGCTCCTCCTGAGTCCTTGGCTCGTAGATGGCCACCGTCTCGCTGGGTCCTCACATCATCGATCGGTGTGTGTGTCTGTGTTCTAATCTCCTCTTATTAGGACATCAGTCATATGGGACTAGGGCCCATTCATTTGACTTCAAGATCCTATCTCCAAATAAGGTCATATTCTGAGGTGGCTAGAGTTAGGACTTCAACATATGAATTGGGGCATGGAGGAGGACACAATTCACAATCACCTTTCCAACCCTCTTCTTCAGGACAACTTTGCCCTTCACCACGGTGAAGCTTGCCAACCTGTCCCTCGGCTTCATCCACACCTCCCACTGAAGCACACTGTGGCAGCAGCATGGGGCCGGAGCATGTTGGCTAACACATCACATGTCCTTCTTCTGGGTGGGGCTGCCCCACCTGAGCCTGCAGCGCCATGTGAGGTGACCTCCTTTCAAGTTCAGAACATGGTGGGGCGAGTCCAGTCCCCTCCATGTTGACTCCCCTTCAGCTTTTTTGGGATGTGTTTACTACCTACGACTTCTTGACCTCAGACAGCCCCCACTTTGCCAAGAGATTTGAACTCTGAGGAAGAAACTAAAACTTCTCTCTCTCTCTTTCTGTCTCTCTCTTCCTTTCAGTTCTACCTCCCTGAACCAAAATCGATTTTCTATTTCCAGCAGTATAGAAACTTTCCTTATATCATATTCTCTCTTTCTTCCATCATGGCTCAAAATAATAACACTATCTCAGGCCTCCAAGTTTTACTCTTGATATACAGATGGAAGCTTTTTGGAATTTGGGAAACACTTTTCTCTCTCAGCAAAGCATTGATTTGAAGACTCTCTCACTTTTCACATAGCAATTCTAACATGAAACCCAAAGCTAAGCCAAGATTCTTTATTCTGGGTGGTCTCTTCCTTCCCCTGAATTGATAGATTCAATGCCAGGACAGCCAGATAGCAAGGAATGAAAATACATGGATATGTCAAGACTACAGTTCTTGTTGCACTAACAGCTGGGAAACAAATATTCCAGTCCATCCCCCAGAATAAGCTGATTTGTTACAGGCATTTGATGATCTGGTTAGCACTAGAATTATTTTCCTTGGTAGATAGGTAACTAGGGAAGCAATGAAGAGAACCATCAAACGTGTTCGTTAAGAATTCACTGGCAAGGGCCTTTCTCTGGTCCAGAGCCAGAAACCTTCAGTATCCAGCAGTAATTGTCTTCCCAGGAACTTGAAGGTGCCCACCACCCTTATTATTTGCCCATATCTCACCTGGGACCCCTAAGGGCTATGGAAAGTAGAAGAGGAGAACCCTGAGAAAACATCCAGTACAGAAGGGCCAAATTGGCTGGATCCTTGGTAAGTACATAAGTACATAAAAAACTTGACTTAGAGGCAATCCAACATGGCGGCTAACACGGGCCTAGAGTCAGACAGCTTGGCTTCACATCCTGACACTCCCCCTTCCTACACTGTCACTCCACGTTATGAAATCTCTCTAGAGGTCATCTGTAAAATGAGGGTTACTAAAAGACCTATGTTTATGGTGTTGTGGTAAAGCTTAGAGGAGTGAATACATGTAAAATGCTAGAACAGCCCTTGACACATAGCAGACTCTCCATAAATGTTAATGCAAGTATTATCAGGTTGTGGAAAAGTGGTTCTTATGAATAATATTAATAGCCAAAATTTATTGAGTGCTTATAATATGCCAGGCAATGTTATAAATTCCCTACATGTGTAATGGGGGCTAAAAATTATTAATATAAGAATATTTTTAAAGCCTGTTTTCCATCCCTTTCTAGGTCTATCCACCCCCACTTCCACTAGTAAAACTCTGATTTGGTTTCCTTGGCACTTCCCCATATCATCGGCTCATGGGCCTTAATCCACAGATTGTGGGGAAATACTGTAAGCCTGAGAGGCAAGAGAATTTATATTTGAAATGAAGAGAACTCCTGGCAGTAAAAAAAGAATAGCTCCAAGAAAACACAGCAGCGTGAGTATGAGAAGTTTTACTTGGCAGTTGAGAGTGGAATAGGAGAGATTTTCAAGTACAGCTACTCTGTGTTAAAAGGGAGGGGTGGACAAATTGAAGGCAGAGAATTTTTTTTTTAAGTGTACCTATTTCTTATGCATACATTACCCTCTTGGAATTTTCTTAAGAAACTACAGTAAACACTTGAATTGCTTTTGATTAAGCTTCTCTGTTAACTTGTTTTTCTCTTTGAGTGGGATTCGAAGTGAAGACAGGACCACAAGGGAACCTACCTTTATACGGGTTATACACACATTTTCTCAGCAGTCCTGTGAGGTGGATACTATTATTATCCATTCTTTGAAGGGAAAACTGAAGCTCAAAGAGGTAACTTGCTCACAGTCACACAGAAAGCTCCAGAACCTGAATTCAAATCTAAGTAGTTTGACCTTGGAGCCGGTATACTGTCCACCGTGCTATATAATTATCCATTTAAGCTTGCATTAATTCGTTCTTCCTCAGTTGTCCTCCTGAGATTGTTGTCTAAACTAATGCCTGGTTTCTTCCCAATACCTGAAAATATTTCCTTTCAATTAAAACAGAAACCAAAGTGTGTGTGTGTGTGTGTGTGTGTGCATGCACGTGCACACGAGCACACATGTGCCTTTTAATTTAAATAATTTAAATATCAAATATTCACAATGTTTTAAATTCAAAAGGTATAAATGGTATAGAGCAAGGTCTCCCTCCTAACCTTGTTCCCCCAGCCATCTGGTTCCCCTTCCCAGAGGCAAACAATGTTATCAGCTTCTATTGTATATTTCTAGATAAAAGCACTACAAGCAAATACATTCTGTCTCTCTCTCTTTTTCTGAATGATAGCATAACATATCGATGTTGTGCATTTTGATTGTTTCCATTTGTCAATACTGGAAACAGTCTTGGAAACCATTCCATATTGGTATACAAGGAGTGTCCTCATCGTTCCTTACAGCTAAAAATAACCCATTAGGATGCACCCTCATTTCTGTTGGACAATCAGAAAATTTCTAAATGTGTGCTCTTGTAAATGATGGGACAATGACTACTTGGTCATTGTGCATGTTTGTAGATCCAAAGTACAAATTTCTAGAAACAGAATTGCTGGGTCAAAGGCCATGTGCCCATGTATTTTTAATAGATACTCCTAAACTGCCTTCCATAGATTTTTTTTTTTTTGAGAGAGAGAGAGAGAGAGAGATTGAACACAGGCTCAAGCAGGGAGAGAAGCAAAAGGAGAGGAAGAGGGACAAGCAGACTCTGCTCAGCAGAGGCTCAACCTCGGGAGGCTCAACCCTGACATCACGACCTGAGCCGAAATCAAGAGTGGGATGCTTAACCAACTGAGCCACCCAGGTTCCCCTTCCACAGATTATTTTTAACAAAGTACATGCCTACCAGCAACGTATGAGATTGTTTATTCTCCTTCACCCTCTCCAATATAGTGGGTTATTAAACTTTCTGGTCTTTGCCCATCTGATAGATGAAAACGGAAAATCCATTTCTTCTCTTGCCTCAGGTTACTTGAGTTTAAACTGTAACTTGATGCCCACAAACCTTTTCATTCATTCATTTAAATAGTATAAGGCATTTCCCACATGCAAGGTTCTATCCCAGTCACCCCTTCTTCGCCGTGTGAAGTAGAATCTCTCTCCAAAATCGTTATGTGGCTTAAGATTCCTCCAGATGGCTGGGATTTGAATAACTCCTGATTTCTTCATGGTAGAATAATAGGATAATTATTGGGGTTTTCGGAGGAGCAAATAAATAATATTCCTGTCCCAATTCTCTCCCCAACCCCCTCCCCACCCAGCTCTAAGTTGGGACCAATCAAGAGACAGTCACGGGAATCAGACAGATGGGGATGAAAATATCTGCTTTATGTCTGATAAAGCCGATTGGAGTCTAAAGCTTAGACCCAGAAACAGGTGGGTTTTCTAATATCTGCCTTGAACCAAAAAACAAACAAAAAAGCCATAATTAAATCCATACACATGGTCACAGGCAGGCCTTCTCAGCAAAGGTCAGTCTTCTGTGCAGTCATGGCCCACTTATTATAGGGCCTCAGAGGCAAGTGGGTTTCCCGAGGACAGCCAAGCCCACCAAGAGCCTGCAGAAGGGCAGAGCCACAAGGGCTGATCAAGCAGACCAGCTACACACACTACATGTAGCCACAGGAGTGTCGCTCCCGTATATCTCCCCCCACACACACACCCCTCAGAGGCAAGGAAATTCTCACCCCTCCATGCAAATGTATGGAGAAGGGATAAGAATAGTTCTAAAGAAAATGGGATCTTTTGGGGGGTGGGAGGGAATTAAAAGTGTGAAAAGAGTGCAGAATGTATTCACTGCTTCATTCATAAAATACTGATTGAGGATTTACCCAGTACCAGGCTCTGTGTGAGGCTCTGGGACTGAGATGACAAATACTCAGATCTTGCCTTCTGTAGGACTGACGTTGTACAAGAGAGATAGCCACATAAATAAGTCAGCTTATACAAACTCTAACCGAAGCATGGACAAAGGAATGGACAAGGCTTTGCTGAGGTGCCCTGAGCTGTGCTAGGAAGGATGAGTAGGCATCAGGGGTTTGGGGGTCAGGCGTGAGGGAATGCCAGATCAGAAAAAGTTGCAGTTGCAAAAGGAGAGAACGGAATCAAGTTGTGTTTGCGGCACAGAGAGTATTTCTGTGTGGATGGGGACCTGTGCAGAGGGGAAGGCAGGGCACAGGGGGTATAAGACACGTCTGGGGAAGCACCAGGGCTGGGCTGGGAAGCCTCTGTAAGCCACACTCGGGAGCTTGTGCTTGATCCTCAGACAAGGGGGAGCACTTCGTGCTTTTTAAGCAAAATTGACATGACCCAATTTGTTTCAGGACGATCACTCTGACAGCAAATGAGGAAGATAGAGTAGAAAGAGAGAGAGAGACCTAAGGTGGAAGGACCAGTTAAGAGTTAACAAACTGGTGCAGAACAAAGAGGTTAAGGGTCAAGATTAGCACAAGGGTGAACAAGAAAAGTAAAGAGATTCAGCAGACATTCCCTCAGTAGAATGAGCAAGATGTGTGATTAACTAGGCATGGGAGGTGAGTGGGAGGGAATCCAGGGCAAACAGGCATTCTGTTTGAATGGTGACGCAGGAACTGATACTGGGAACAAAAGAGGAGCAGGTTGGGGGGGAGAAGAAATTGAGTTTTGTTTTGGATCATGCTGTGTTAGAGTTGCCTGAAAGATACCTAGTAGGATGTGTCCAGCAGGTGCCAAGAAATGAAAGTCCAAGCTCAGGAGAGAAGTCGGGGCACAGACAGACATGGTAGCTATCAGTATAAGGGCTGTAAGGGAAGCTTTGGGAGTCCTTTAAGAGTGGTCAGCTGCACAAGCAATGAGGCATGCGAGAGAAACAAGATGGTACAGGGGAGCAAACAGGCAATGGGTATCTGGAACAGAGAAGAGGTCAATGAGGACAGTTCCATGGGAGAGTGAGGAGGTCTGGGAGATAAGGAGGGAGGAACTCTTCAATGAATCATGGAGGATCAAATATTTCCTCCTCCTAGATGTTCAAGGCCACACTGCCTCTTTGGAGGGGACAGTTTTCTCATCCACATCTGTCCTAATGGCATTCATCTTCCAGGGCTACCTGGAAAGCTAACTGGGTGAGACAAAGAAGGATGAGGACAATGGCTCAGCTTCCCCCTGCATTCCTCTCTGGAAGAAGCTTCTCCTTGTTTGCCATAGAATGGAGGACAAGAGAGTAGAGCGGGGCCTTAGGAACACCTTCCCAACAAAATCTTGCAAAAGCTCTGCATTTACAAACATCAAAAGGAAATCTAATATCCTCCTTCATGGGTTTAAGGAAATCTAATATCCTCCTTCATGGGTTTAAGGAAATCTAATATCCTTCTTTTCCTTCTTTATGGATTTCTCACCAATGTAGCCCACTCTGTCTAATAGTGATCCCTGCCAGGATCCTTCATGACCACACCATCTGCTCTGGTCAACAACTTGGCCAACTCTCTATGCTCACCTTTCTCTAGCCATCAGATCTTGGCACAAGCTAGTCCATGTGCCTGGAACATCCCATTCTTCCTATAAAATTTCTCTTCATTTCTCTTAATTTCTTCAAAGTCATGCTTGAGTCTTACCCCGTTCATTTTCTGAGTCTGTGCGTCAATTGAGATGCACAGCTACTACCCTTTGCCTGCAGACTTGGTCTATGTTAACATTTTTTTTCTACAGAAATCATGTCATTTGTCATAATTACTTAGGGGAATAAGCAGACTCTTCTAGATAACCAGAGCTCTGCCTCTAAGCATCAATATTTTATTTGCTTCTTTGAATGGACCAATATTTATTGAGCACTGACTTGTTATGTGCCAAACACTGTGCTACACGATGGAGATTTTAAACAAAGGAGAGTAAACACAGAGAAAGTATTCATTACATAGGCCAAGAAACAAGCCTGGGCCTCCTTTAGGGGATGAAAAATTTACATCTTAATTGCTCCCACTGCCTTCTTTGATAGATCTTACTAAAGCAGATTATTCTCTTCCCCACCTTCTTAAACAGAGAGGAATGAACAACATCTGAGACATTTGTGTTGACTTGGGTTCATCAACTTGAACATTTCTTTTTTTTAATTAGAAAAACAATATGTTCCTTGTGAAAAGTTGCAAAAAAATTTTTTATTAGTCACCCATGGTCATACCATCCAAAAAGCAACCGCCACTAACATATTTGTGTGTCTCTCTAGGCTTTTGTCCAACCAGTTTTAGGAAGTTTACCATAATAGAGATATAATATATTGAACACAAAAGTTCATAGTTTGTTCTCTTACAAGTTCCCAGTATGGCATAGCCAGTTTTCCAGGAAGCATCCTTTGTTGAACAATGTCAACCAGGAGAGAAATCCCAAGCCATTTTCCCCCACTTCTCTGGCCCCTCCTGCCCCCATACAGGTGAGCAGAGCTCATCCTATCCTCTGCTGTGACAGCAGAAGCTTGGAAGAGCAGAGGAGGGGTGGACACAACATGTCCAAGGCTGAGAAATCTGTAGGACCCAGGGATGAATTAAGAGAGAGTCCTCCTTCTTTCTGGAGAGAGGAATCGCAAGTCTCAGGGAGTAGGGTATAGCAATAGGAGGTTCTAGACACAGAGAAAGGAAGACGGAAAAAGGAGGCATGTGGGAAGTGGGAAGAGATGTCCAGGAGAAGCAGGGGCATCCATATGGAAGACACTCTGACTAGCAGGGGTATCCATTCTCCACCCTCACCGTTGGCCCAAAGTGGAGATAACCCTTCAGAGGCTACACTGTACCACCTGAGAAGGAACACCTTCGAAAGCTATCATCCAAGCAGAGAAGACCATAATATGTCCCATCTTGAAGACACACAAGTTTCCAACTTTTCCATTTCCAGAGGATCCTTGTACACAAACCTTGAAAGACAGAAAAGGGACCTTTAATATGTATTGTGTTTGTAAGAGAGGGACATCTCCCAGGACTACCAGTGACCAGGGAAGGAAAATATATCCTTGCTACCTGTTGAGAACATAGTGTCAACTTCACGCACCCCAAGGAAGTTATAGACTGCTTATAGAATGTGACGGGTAGTTGCCCCTATGCAAAATGGCCCCAGAACACCCACAATTAAACATCCATTGTTCTTCCTTCACCTTCAGTGCAGTGACTCCCAACCTTGTCTTCATGTTGGAATCACCAGGAGAACTTCCAAAACTACCGATGGCCTGTGTCCCACCTCTGGAGATTGTATAAATCCATCTTGGGGGTGGCCTGGATTTAAAATTACTAAAAAAAAAAAAAAAAAAAAAAGATGCTCAGGTGATGATAATGTGTGTCAGATGTGTTTGAAAACCACTGCTTTAATGTCAGGTCCTGGAAATCATTTCTCCTCTTAGGTGGTCTATAGACTGCCTGGAGCTGCCCATCGCCCCAACTTTAATCCAGTGTTCTGGAAAAGCTTCTAGAATATATCTGAAATAGGGGGAAATGAATTTGGAACAGTGCAAATAAAATGCATGAACTGTAGAATCATAACTCTTTTTTTAAACATTGAATATATCTGCTGGGAGACCTCAGCTTTTTCTGGATAGCTGATCTGGCTAAAGAAGTAGCCACCAGATAAGCCAAGTTTTATGTCATCTCTATGAGTGTATGGGTTATGTGTCTATCTATGCATATGCTTATAGATATTTAGCCTAAAAGTTGATGAGTTCAAACTATAATGTCTTCTCTGAGGGTTCAAGCAACTTGAGAGCAGGTATCATATTAATGCGTCATTGTGTGGCATCTTGAAGAGAAACTTTACACCCAGGAAGTTCACAGTAAATGTCCAGAGTGATCTTTAACACTAATGTTGCTGCTGATTCTCCCAGTGCTGGCTAATGGACCAAGGAACAGCTCCAACTCCTAAGTGACAAGGCACTCCTTATAGAAGTGGTATCTGGGGTCTTCTTGGGGATATCAAATATGATCTCTTCCTAATTAAAATAGTCCAGATGAGTACTCTTACTTGTTCTCTAGGGAGGACACTGACTAAGAGAGTTAAAAGCAATGAGTTCACCTTATAGCTTCCCACTCAACTGTCCTTTAAAAGTGAAAACAATTATTTTAATCACTCTTAACTGGAGGCTGCCCAGAGCTAGAATAGGTTCTCTGAGCATCCTTGAGAGACCTGGACCAGGGAGAGAGCTGGTCCTCAGAGCTCCTGGCTGAGGCAATCTGAGGACATTCCCCAGAAGACATACTCTTCACTTCTTGGTTTAAAACAATAAATTAAAAGTTTAGGAAAACAATACTAAACATCACACTAATTGACTTCAGAGACAAAAGACAGATCTAGCCCACTATAGCTCAACTCAGCCTCTGGCAAAGGCCAGAGAGTCTATGTGGAGCATGGGTCCCACCTTGGAGAGTAAATGTGTTCTGTTGGCATCACTGCCACGAGCGCATAGGCAAACCAAAGTGTTCTTGCCCTCTGACATGTCTTTCTTGTTTACCCTTCTTTTAAAAACCTTATTTTCCTCTTATAGCAGAGCCCTTCATAGAGAAGGTCTAATGATGTATTTCATTATATCCAATCTCAGTTATGTTTTGCCTCAGTGTGCTACAGGGGATCCCCCAAAACTCTTTAAAAAGAAAGACCTTAAAATGAATATTTGACGCCTTTGGGTACACTTTGATCTTAAATAAAATATCTCATTTGACACACCTGGGGAGATAGAACAATTGGGGGAGGAGGGAATGGCTTTTTTAAAAGTGAAACAAATAACAAGGAATTGCAAGACTCCAAAAGAGTGAGAAGTGCAGTGGTGTCATGACACAAATTGCACCTGTGGATCCCTTTCCATGGAAAGATCATTCTGAGAATAGCCTTTTTGTAGAATGAAGGAATCCTCTGACCATTTTTCCTCCTGAACCCTCTCTTCTCCTCAGTACTTCCTAACTATGGCATTAGTAACTAGTCTGACCTCTAAATGTTCTTGATTTCCATGAATCCACTCTCTCCTAGACCTCACCCTAACTTTCTAGATGCTTCTTCCCCATCCTGCTTAGGGGCACATCAATCCCAAGTGCTAGACTCTTGGGTTCTGTCGTTGGCCCTCTTCTCCTAGGCTCTCCCTAGATGACCTAAAACACTCCCATGACTTCAACTGTTATCTGTAAGGTGATGATTTCCAGAGGTAGCTTTTCTGCCAAGGTCTACATCCCATTATTTCTTGGACATGGATTGACCATCATAGAGGTCCCTCAAACTCAACATGTACAAAATGAAATGCATACTGGTTCCTAAATTCTCCTTCCATTCCTGATCTTTGCAACTGGCACTATCACCTACCCCAACACTCAAACAACAAATTGGAGATCACCCTCAAATCCTTCTGTTCACCCCCTTTACCCAGTTCATCATTTGTCTCAGTTAGGAATTGCTCTGGGCTGCTGGATGAAAATGATGGCTATTGCAATTACTTAAGCAAGAAATTATTTATTTTTTTTCTTATATAGCATGAAGTTCAGGGGTAAACCATCCAAGGCTGGTGCACTGGGTCAGCCATGTCACTGGCCCCCTAGACTCCTGGCCTTTCCTCTCTGCCATGCTCTTCACAAGATTCCCATCCTTAAGAGTACATCATGGTTCCACACTGGCTGTTCCCAAGTTCCAGGCAGAAAGAAAGAAAGAGGGAAGAGGCAATCCAGGTATTTCATTTGGCTCATATTTCATTAGCCATAAAGAGAAAGCATAGAACAGCTATTAGTGGGTCAAGATAGAAATCAGGGCCACCCATCCTACTTCTTAATAGCTATCAAATTATCCCCTAACATATTTGTTCATGCCCTCATCATTTCTCCTGTGGATTACTTCAATAGCCTCCTAATTAGACTCCTTGCCTACCACCTGTGCCCCTCACAGCCATGCTTTACACAGCCACCATAACTATCTTTCCTAAATGAGAATCTGACCCTTGCTTAAAATCTTTCAGGGGTTCCCCTATAGCTCTCAAGAAAAAGCCCACCCTGCCTTGCATGGCTTTAAGCCCTTCCCAGTCTGACTCAAAACCATTTCTGCACCTCCTCTCGCCTCTCATCCCCCAAGTTCCAGACACACGAACCACACCTTCATCCCGGGACCTCTCAGTTGTCTTACACCACCCCATCTTCACAAGCACTGTCGCTCTGTCTGCAATGAAGACACTTCCATGTGTAAACAACCATTAAAGATCTGAGGAAGTACCCACACAGCAAGACCACCTGTTCCTACATGAGAAACAGTCAGCAAAACACTATCTTTGTTACGCGTGTATAAATACCACCCTTTTGAAACACGACAGAGCTGCCTCCTCTGTCTCCAGAAACAATCTAAAGATGCCTCTCCAGGAAGAACGACATGGGAGAGTCTCCCCATCACTTCCTCAGTGACCTAATTAGTCCGGACTTCCACACGTCTAAGAAGAGAAGGGAAAAAACGCAACTCTCACTTCAGAGTCCACCTTGCAGCCGAGACACCCCTGTGTAGATGAAAGCAAACCAAAGAAAAAGTGAATAAGGATGAAAGCGAAAGGGAGTAATGATGAAAGAAGAACTGTACCCCCAGATACACAGAAACTCCTGCAAAATGCATCCACCAGCCTGGATTCTGACCTGAGATGCGTGGCTTGTGGGCAAGAACAGAGAGAAGGGAGAAAAAACAAGAGGATAGTTGAAGCCCTGGTGATGATGCTTTTCCTGGTTTTCTCAAAAACTAAACTGCTTCCTACAAGTGCCAGGGGGGAAAAAATCATGGTCAGAAGTTACCATGGGGAAGGCAAGGGTAAAGGTAGTAAAAGGTGACATGTGACAGTGTGTGTGTGTGTGAGAGAGAGAGAGAGAGAGAGAGAGAGAGAGAGATGCCCTTGGCACAGCACCCCTGGCTATTTGGAGACCCCTGTGAAAAATGGGACCCCGAGTCTCTTTTGTCATGTGTCAACTGTCTCCTTCCTGGGACCCTTCCGTGGACCTTGCTCATGTTAGTTCAATGTCATCCCCTTTACTGTAAATAAATGTTGCCAGTGGGGAGCTGGCCTATCACCCCAATAGTACTAACACTTGGCTGCTTTTTCCACCACACACATCACCAGGAATGAGATTGGTAAATGAGTCGAGTGTTCTGGAGAAAGAAATATAATGATCACGAGGTTGTCCAATGACAGAAACTGCTAAGGACACATACCTGCTCTCTGTTGATTTATGTTACTGTAGCTCTGTGGGAAGATTCTTAGAAGTGGTAGCGAGAAAAAAAGAAACTGGGGATCTTCGTGTTTCAGTGACATTTCTTCTTGGCCAGTTACTTCTTCTTCGCTCTGTACTCTTTAAAAGAAAAAAAAAATAGTGTCTTTTAGGCACAAATGATTAAAGAGAAACAGAAGACAGGACAAGAAAGTTCCAAAATGCTCGTCTACTGAAACCCAAAGCAATTTTTCTGAGAGGGGTTGGATAGATTATGTAAAGAAAATGAGTGTTGGGAGAAAGGAAGATTGAGTCACCATGTAGGGGGAAAAGCACCACCCAGCCTAAGCTTCCCCTCTGTAGGCATGCATCGTAGTCATGTTTGTTTTTTCCTAGTCATGTTTTTAGACACCTAGAAAACTGGCCGTCAAGACTAGAAGATTCTGGTGTGGTCTGGGACTAAGGTCATCCTCAAAGCACCACCCAGCAGAGCCCCTAATGAGTGAGTGAAGCCCAGGAATTGCCAATCGCCCTTATACCAAGGCCCTATCCTAACTTGATATAGTCCAGCTCCAACGCACAGGCCACATCACCAGCTCCCCATTCTTCTTTTCTTCCCATCCTCTCGGATTCCTCAATGTTCATCAATCCATAACGTGGCAAGGAAGTCCAGCACCTTTAGAGAGTTACTAGTAACCTACTCTGTTTAGCACAGCTTTGGCTCATTTGACATCGTATTTGAAGAGTATTTCCTGCAGCGACGAAGAGAACTCTCCGGTCCACTATCATTTGCTTGGAGGTCCTTTGCTTAGTAGTAAGCACTTGGATCCATCTTCATTAATCTTCGGCTACTCCAGGGTCATCAATGACGTTGCAGTAAAATCAGACTTGCAGTAAGCAACGGCAGTCTGTGGCACAGTTAATCATGCATGCCTCTAATAACAATTTTAGAACAAGACCAGGTACAAATCAATACAATACAGTGGATCTTGGATTTTTTTCTCTCTTCTGCGAGTGATTGCCTGCTGCCCAGAGGAAGTTTTCTTTAACTGAGGTCCTACAGGGATTTCACGTGTTTGGGAGAAAACTATGAAGGCAAAGAGGAAACTGGTTACATGTAGGTGTTTCCTAACTTTCGAGTTTCACTTTTGTCTCACACACTTTTAACCCAGTAAAGGTGAACTACACAAATGCCACCATCCCAAACTAGACCAGACAGAGGGTCCTGCCTCTCTCCGTTCTGAAGCTGAGGCACCCATGGAAGGCAACTACCTCTCGATCCCAGCTCCACGGCCAGGCCAGCGGCAGGGACAGCAGAGAAGCGACCAGAATAACAGTGTTTCTCCCCTTTCCCTGGTTGGTGGCAAACAACTGGCTATCATCTTACTTTCTTGGTGTCTCCTGGAAAGATTTTAATCTGCTCACTAAGTATCTACCTATGATTTTCATTGCTGGTTTGTTTGTTTTTATGTAAGCTCTACACCCTATGCAAGGCTTGAACTCACAGCCCTGAGATCAAGAGTCACATGGTCCAATGACTGAGCCAGCCAGGCACCCCTTCATTGCTGTCTTAAAGCAAAGAGGTTGGGGTGCCTGGGTGGCTCAGTCGGTTGAGTGACCAACTCTTGGTTTGGGCTCAGGTCGTGATCTCGGGGTTGTGGGATTGAGCTCCGTGTCAAGCTCCACACCCACCCAGAGTCTGCTTGAGATTCTCTCTCCCTCTCCCTCTGTCCCCCCAACCCTTTCTCTCTCTCTCAGATAAGTCATAAAAAATAAATTTAAAAAAATAAAGCAAAGAACTCATGGATGAAGGAAAAATGGGGAATTATATCAGCCACACAGTTTTTCTCGTTTTCTTCTGAAATTGTGGAAAGGAGAGTAGATACCCACCAGTAACTATGGCATGACATCTCTACTATTCCAAGAATTGTACATTTCAATTTGTTTCCTGGAATAGGTTGCACAAACTCCCCCAGGGAGCCCTTTATTAATACTTCATTCGCAAGAGAGAAAGCAAACAAAGCAGGCAAAAGTTGCCACGTCTGATGCAACTTATTTTAGGACTGAACCAGGCACTGATGCAAAACTCCGGGGAGCCTCACGGTTAACGCCACCTAGGAAACTGAGCGGGAGAAGCTCTTTCTTTGTGCCACCTGGTCTTCTGCCTTTGCTTTGAAACCCCCAGGCCTTTCCTTCTCTTGGCCACCTGCTGCTTACCACACTTAAGTTAGAAAACCAAAGGAGGAGAGAAGGGCTCAGGCTTCCGCGAAGCAAAGCCTAGAACGTTGTGGGGACCATCACATGCCCATCTTCTGAGCACTCATCCCTGAGGCGCACAGTGGCACTTTTGCCTCATTCCAGAGGTTCGCGAGTCCTCATACGCAGCAGAGGGTGTGATAGACGGTGGGAAAAGTGTACTCAGGGCCCGTGCTCTGGAATGTTAATTCAAACTCTTGGAAATTTCTACAGCCGATTTGTTCCGTCACACAATCCAAAGAGAAGATGCCTGTGTACCCCCCACGCCCTCTGACATGACCACGGGAAGTTACATGAAGACTTCTGAGATGACTGGATGCCCACGATGACACCGCCCTTGTTCCCACAGAAGCTTCTCACCCCCCTCGCTGGGCCGCGGTGACTCTGATGAAAATGCTGAGACGCGGAGAAACATCACCACGGTCTCAAAAGGTCATTCTGTCCCTGCCGTCCCCAGCCTTCCCGGTGAGAAAGAACAGCACTAACCATTCATACTGAGTATGGCTCTTACTCAGCTGTATCTTCTAGGCCTTCTTGAAACTGAGGTGGAGCCTTAGTGTGGAAAGTTCCAGACTTAGGGTTTGTTTTTCAAAAGAAACCAGATCTATAGACTAAGGGGTGAAGTGCTGGGCCACAAAACATCATTTCCCAGGAAAGCCCCTTAAACTCGGACAAAATTCTGTCTTTATTCACCTGTGGGATTTCACCAGAGCTTGTAATCATGAAGTTTCCAACCCATAGATGAATGTTGCAAAGGACGGGAAAGAGAAAATGTATAAACCTAGGTGCCAGGCCAGGTGAATAATGGGGTTTTTTTGTGGCCGCTTCTATAAATTTAGCCAACAGATTATACCTTCCTTTCCTGTTCCTTTTATCTCCCTAGCAGCCTGTCACCTAAGGATTGATAAAGATGTAAGGGGGGAAAAAAATCCAGTTTGGATTGATTTTTTTTTTCAAACTGGTTTTCTAAATGCAAGTGATAATGACCAAAGACTTTTAAAAACGCATTTCTAAATGATTTCATCTTTCTGCCTTGAACACATATCACTTAATTCAATACTCTTGAACAAGACCACACTTTTGTTAACATTCCACATTTCCTTTATTGATTACCGTAGGTCATCCTATCCAAAGGGAATGGATGATGAGCCAGGATATCTCTCTTTAATTTCTAGGTCGTGATAGTTCATGGTGAAAGTGAACTAGAGGCCCATCCAGGAAAGGAATGACCCCAGTAATGGCAATTAGGAGAAAAGCAAAAAAAGAAAACAAAAAATAATTTCTCTTGCTGATGTTACCCATATTACGTTGAGACAGCTCTCTTGCTCTCTCAACCTAACAAGGCTGGTAGACAGAAAAGCCAAAGAAACTCAAGATGCTCTTGAATATTCATCTGAGGACAGCTCCTTTCAATAGGACACATGACAAGAATTGGAGGCCAAGTCCCCCCCACCTCACTCAGGCTTCCCCAGGGAGGCATAAAGAAGCCCCACCCACCCACCACAGGACACCCAGCCCTGTAGGGCGAGGTCACTCTGGGAGACTATGTCAGCTTTAGATATTGAGAAGTACACCATTTTGTGTGTGTGGGTTTTTTAAAAATACGGATATGAAAAACAGACCACAGACATTCTCTGACAAGTTCTGTAATTTTTCTACACAAATCGAGGCTTGAAAACCCTTGGAGGCGATAAATGGGAACACGGAGCGAGGGTGACAGGACACAGTGAGTCATCTCAACTTCCTGCTGATCACAGGAACCCTACAAAAGCTCCATGTGTCTCAGATTTTTGCTGGGGGCTTTCCATTTGAATTCATCCTCCGTCCAATTTCTACGGCTTGCCCCTTCTTTTCATTTCTCCCTCTGCATCACATTCGTCTGAATCCTTGCTGGTCTACAAATAACGTCATTACGTTATGCTGGACGTTGGGTTTTTAAATGTCAGCATCCTGTGCTCAGTCTTACATGATGAGATAACATAGACTATTTCTAACTGCATTCCTGTGATGGTATTTATCTGTTAAAAATCTTTTTGAATGGTAGGGGAAGGAGATTAAGAGTATCCACTTATCTTGATGAGCACTGAGTAGTATAGATGGAACTACTATATTGTATATCTGAAACCCCATAACACTGTATGTTAACCACACTGGAATTAAAATTTGTTTAATTAAATTTAAAATTTTTTTCAGATGGTGGTTATTTTCATAATCCTGGGGGTGGGGGTTGAATTAGGCTAATGGATAGAATTTTATCAACTTGAGGTTTTTCTCCAGATTTTCCTTAAACTTGTAATTCTTGAGACCTCTTAGACTACAAGAATGAACAAAAAAAAAGAGACTGGGAAGGAATGTTCATTTATCTGTGATACGAAGAGGCAACAATAATAGGGGGTTTTTTTATTTTCTGAACCAAATGATTCTGTTTCTGGTGTCTGCTACCCAGCTGGTGGGAAATGCAGTCCTAGTCATGATTCTTCCCCACTTCTGTGGATCCTGAGTGCTGCAAGGTACCAGGACAGGGAGGAGGGAGGGAAGGTGCCAGGAGGCTGAACTGTGGGGGCTCATAGCCAACACTCCTCTTCCCGCTGCCATTGAATACTGGTGTTAAAAATAATTATGAAGGTAGGGGTGCCTGGGTGGCTCAGTCATTAAGCATCTGCCTTCAGCTCAGGTTATGGTCCCAGGGTCCTGGGATCAAGCCCCGCATCAGGCTCCCTGCTTGGCAGGAAGCCTGCTTCTCCCTCTCCCACTCCCCCTGCTTGTGTTCCCTCTCTCGCTGTCTCTCTTTCTGTCAAACAAATAAAATCTTTAAAAAAAATTATTATGACGGTAAGGAAGACTGTATTCAAGAGACAGCTGAATGGAACAATGGGAAGTGGGGATTTATGGCTAAGGGGCAGGATGAGAGGGTCAGTGGATGGAAATTTACAAAGAGGAGACATCGGTGGGGGCGGATTCTGGCTAATTGGCTTTACAGAGTCCTTGCTGAAGACGGGCCAGGATGATCAGGTACCAAGAATGGGGGTGAGGAATTCGCTCAGATGCAAAGAATGGTGTTAAATGTGGCAGTTCTTTCTAAATGACCCATCAGGATTCTTGCTAAAAGTGGGCAATGCAGGTACACTGACACTGAAGACAAACACTGAAGCCCAAGGTCAAAGTATAGTTGGCTTAGAGGAGCCTCACTGAAGTTTAGTCACGAAGAGAGTCTTTGTCACTGATTGCCTGGCAAGGTCTAGACATTCTGTTCTGAAAGAATTCCCTTGTAGTCCCTGTGTCCACAAACCACCCACAGGACCCTCACAGCTACTCTACAGAAAACTGGCCACAGTCCTTAGGAGGCACTCGGCTTGAGAGGGGCTTGGGACCTTCCATGCATAGAAACCCCAAAGTTGGTCTCTCCTTTTAGTTTTATTGAATCTCCCCTCCCTACCCACCAACACAATAACCAATGCAACACCTCAATTGCAAATACTTTCCTTTACCCACTTCCTTTCCTGGAACATCCAGTTGATCCTACTCAAACAACAAAGCTTCAGGTAGGGTTGTCTTCTGGGGACCAACAAATTGGTGCTTTGACTTCATACCACAAAGGCCTGGCTTCTTGGGATGGGGGAAGTGAAAACACAAGAGAGAGCACAAAAAATACATATCTCAATAAATTGTTTCTCAGTTACCAATGGAATGACTTAAAAACATAATGGTTCTACTTGGAATATATGTTCCTCCATTACAGTGTTTCATTACACACCTGCAAATATTATCGTATTGTCTAGAAGCTGACAAAATTATCTCAAGTTCAGGATCTTCTGCCAAAACACCTGACTTCCAGGTGCTGTATCCCCCAAACAAGTTGCAAACCATTAATATTTTAAGTGTGAAAATGCACTGGACCATGTCAGGAACATGGTGGCTGGAGAACATTGCTTGTTGATTCTGAATTATGTCATTTGATTCGGTGGGAGGGAAGGAAAAAAGAGAATGCTTTGTGTCTCGGGGAAGGGAACTCTCAGCTAAGAAAAGGAGTGATCATGGCCTCCTTAATGCTGAAGTCAGAAGATTCATCAGAGGGCAGGAGAACTGCCAGATAAAATACAGGATACCTAGTTCAATTTGAATTTCAGATAAACAATAACAATTTTTTATAAGTATATACCATGTAATATTTGGGACATACTTACACTGAAAGTGTTTATCTGAAATTCACATTTAGCTGGGTGCCCTATATTTTCATATGCCAAATTTGGCAACCCTAATTACAGGGTCCTTTTTGAAGTATCAGTTTAAGCAACTGATAATATGGATACAGGGCCTGACAAAGGGCGCCATGTTTAAAATCGTGCCCTAAACTAGACACCAAACTGAGCAGATCAAATATTGTAGCAAATCACCTTAAATCCCTTTCTGGCTTCCAGTCCTGCAGGGCTTCTCCCAGCCACAAGCTGGAGCTGTCACTGTCCTGGGATGGATAGATGGATACGGTGTCCCAAGCTGCAGGACCAGGGAACCCTCGACCAGAAACACTTAGTTTCCTTCATACGTTCCTCTTAACTTCCAGTCCCAGGCCCTGGTCTCAAACTTCTGCTCTTCTTTCTGAACACTCTAAGGGAACATCTTTCTTTGCTCACAGATTCCATCACCTCTGAGCTGGTCTCTGCCCCTGAGGGTTCAGGAAGCAACCCCACCGTTGAGGCCCACTTGGGTTTCTCATCATTTCTTAAACTCAGCCGGCCAGGGCAAAACCCACAAGCCTCCCTTCAGACCATCTCCTCCTCACATCTACGGCACTGTGGTCTCCACTGGCCCCAACCTGCTTGCATCTTGAATGGCTCTCTTTCCTGACTCATACAGTCAGACCAAAGTCTCAACACTGTTTCTCTGTAAATTGTCCCTCACCCATAGCCTTTCCCAATGTGGCCACATTCATCTTGGCCTACCCCTCACATCTCAAATTGCAACTCCCCCAAACCCAGGCTTTTCCTCTCCAAATCTGTCTCCTTATTGCTTCCATGGCTTCTGGTTTCCTGCAGGGCTCAATCAAAGCCTGGCGTTCATGGCCATCCAGAGTAAAGTCCTACCCTGCCTAGAAATGTAGGTTCCTATTTCCCAGCATGTACCTTCTTCCATGGTCTCTCTGTCTCAGAAGACAGCTTCTTCCTTTCTACCCCCGCTCCATTCTCCCCTCTGAGAATGTGCTAAATCCTACCCCTCCTTCAGAGACTAAGGGCAATTTCCTCTTCCCTTGTGGAGATTTCCTTGTCTAATCTGGCCTTCCTGGGTCTCCTTCTACACTCAGTCTTGACCTCACAGTGAAGTCCCGTAAGGATAAAATGATGCCATTTTCTTTGTTTGATAAAGAGGATGGAGGTGGTTGCCTCCTTCACCGAGATCCTGGCTTCCCTCAGTGACTGGGTTCAAAATACACGACCCCCTAAGTATGGCACCTCAGCATACTGAGTATCTTAAGCTGAAGGAGCTTGAGAACATGGCAGACACAAGAAAGCCACCCAAGAGTGACCTTCCCGCCCTGTTCCCCTGAAGCCTGTGACAAAACTATGGTGTGAGAGGCGCCTTCCCCAGACCTGCAGGGAAGGAGTATCCTTCTCTCTAAGACAGGGGGACACTGAGAAGAGCCAAACACACAGGCCTCGCTAAGTTTCCCTCAGTTCACTCCACTTACCTCACACCCTTTCCTATCACACTTCTCCACAACTGTCCCTCTTCGTTGCACTCAGCATAAAAACACTCACGTTTAACCATCTCTATGAGTCTGTGTTTCCTTACGAAAGCTCCTGTATCACATAAAGCCATATTAAATAAATTTGTATGCTTTTCTTCTATCAGCTTCTCCTTGTAAGTTTAATTTTCAGACCTATCTAGGGCCCCTAGGAGAGTTGAAGAACACATTTTCCTCCCCAAATCCATGTCCTCTTGGTTTGGGGGCGATGGACTCTGGAGAAATATTTTCTAGCTCTTGCAGGCAAAATCCCCTCTAGACCTGGGCCTCCAATATCTCCCATACCTGGGTCCTCATATCTGAGTCTCCGGATCTGGTGGAACTTACAGTAAGAAAAGAACTTCCTGAGGTTCAGGCCTCATTTCCAAATGACAATGAGAAAAATCTAACTTGTATTCACTGAAATAAAATTTTCCTAAGTGATAACTTCATGCATAAGCAGTGCTTATGGCTTTTTCTGGCCTAAACATTTTTTTAAATGTAGGTTTTTTGCACCAGTCAGTGCTAAAAAGACAGGTCTTTCAGGAAACTTCCATTTCCTGATTTCTTATATCACTGCCTAACTCACCCAATGCTGCCTAATTAATACCCTGAGCTCTTGGGGCGCCTGGGTGGTTCAGTCGGTGAAGCATCTGCCTTCAGCTCAGGTCATGATCTCCGGGTCCTGGGATCGAGCCCCGCATCAGGCTCCCTACTCAGCAGGGAGTCCGCTTCTCCCTCTCCTTCTGCTGCTCCCCTTGTTTGTGCACATTCCCTCCCTGTCTCTCTCTCTCTTCCTCTCAAATGAATAAATAAAATCTTAAAAAAAAAAAAAAGTACCCCAAGTTCTTGTACCTCACTGCTGTTTGCCAGTGGTTTCCATGATGCACCAGGGCAGGATAGCACTCTCCAGAAAATAAATCCATGTCAGACACGGGCCTTAAAGTCCATGGCAAATCAAGTTACGGTTGGCCTCAATCCACTCTTCCTTTCTGAAATTTGGTAAGGATCAATTTCTCCATAAGAGTTGTCATCCTCTCAAATTTCATGGCTATCCAGGATGAGCGAATAAAGATGTTGATTCTCAATGGCCATTTGCCCTTGGTTCTGATGGGTTGGGACAGTCTCGAATGAGGAACAGTGTCCAATTCTGATTGAAAATGGGTAAGGTAAAACAAACCACATATGCAAAAATATTTAACAGGTCAATACTAGCGGTGTGCTTCTCACGAGATCCCGAAGCCTTGCTCTAACTAGCAAGAGAAATTCTGTAGAAGGCAGATTCCAACTGGACCCCAACCAAGGATGGCCATTGATTGAAGTAACTCTGGCGACAGGATGGAGGGGAGTGGAGACGAGAGGCAGCGAAGCCAATTAGGAAATTATGGCTGCAGTCAGGGTGAGGTCATGAGGGCCCGAAATAAAATGGGGAGGGCAGGAGGAATAGAACATCCTTAAGAGGCCTTGAGCCTGGGCATGTGCGAGAACTATCGGAGGTAGACCCCAGGAGCCATCGGTTTAAAAAGGTGATGCATGGAGGGAAACGGGGATGAGACTTGTCGCGTTGCTGTGGTGCAAGGCAATGTCAGCGAGGAGGCACTTACTCTGTGGGTCAGGGATTTTGGTCTCTGGACCTGGCCCCATGGCCTTATGACCATGTTCTGCAGAAATGGATGCTGCAGACAGTGTTAGCCAAAGTTCTCTTCTCAAAAGATGGTGGGAGACACAGAAGCAGAAGCCAAGCTCCTTCATGCCCAGGTGACAAAATGGGACCCAAAATAGAGAGTGGCTGTCTGTCCTCTGAGCCCAGAGCCCAGGGTGGCTCAGCTCAGGGAAGTCCGTGAGGAATGAGGCACCTGTTGGCTGGAGCTTGGCGGCATTGGTAGTTTGACAGCAGAAAGGCAAGGTCCAGAAACAGCTCAGGGGACAAAGGAATCACGGGGGCCAAGCCAGAGAACATGAGAGAGACCCCAGGGGCTCACAGAAGTAACCGGCCAGATCTGCGTTCCAGGGGAGGGACATAGGCCTGTGAAATCCGAGTTCTGACGGTGAACCTGACCTCACTTGTATCCACAGGCTGGCGGGGCCTGGAAACATTCGTTTTACAAATAGACACACACCCGAACTTATCACATTACATTACAATCCCCAGTTTACATAACTTTCTCCCTCACTGCTCTGGAAGCTTCTGGGGCGAAGTTCCTCTGTACGCTCTCCAAACAGAGCACACGCATGTGGGAGGTGTGGGTCTAGCGTGGCTGAAACCCCAAGAGGGATCTCACTGTAATACGACCGTGGAACCACGTCCCCTGACCCTAAAACAGCGTCATTACAAAACTCCAGCATAAGAACAAGAAATCAACATTCCTCCAGGGGACACTGTGAGTCCCAGGATGACGCTGGGCCCAGGAAGTACCTGGTCTCTTTAGTGACGGTCAGCAAATTGCCTCTATGTCTGCATTTCTTACAAGACAGAGATACAATGAAACTTAATAAAATGGGGTGCTTGGCCAAGAATAGCCAGCAAATTCAGAGAGGGAAAAAAAAATTTTTTTTTCTTTTCAAGGGGCGGGGGGAAGGCAGGTTAATGAACGGTTTTGGAGGCCAGAAGGCTAAGCAACACACACTCGCGCATGTACCCACACCAACTTTACCCCCAGGATCCGAGATTTTGGAGAGAGTCACTTGGGCCAGGAGGAGGCACCTAGAGATTTATTGAAAACAAGGGCCTAGAGGCACTGAGAAAGGTACTTAGAGAAGAGGCACCTGCTATAGAGAGGCCACTGGTAAGCAAACAGAGCCACCAATTCAATCGGCTATCTCTGCACCCCTCCCCCAGGGAAGCAAAGTCTGGTGGGAGGGAGGGAGAAACGCAGACAGCCCAGAGACACCTCAACTGCCCCCCACGAAGGAGTCACTAAGACAACATACAAGCCATAACCTGATAGAAAAGCTTTGCAGCTGATAGCAGGATGATCTTAGTGTCCCCAGCCGTGGATACACACACTGCTCCCCAGTTTGCTCAGGGGTGGGGGGTTACAACATAGGGTGATCCCATTAAGTTCCAGCTGCCGCACCTCCGGCCCCATGATCTCCGGTCACGCTGGAGCCGGGCCTGACCAGTGAAAGCAAATTTAAACCCGCTCCCCGTGCTGGTCCTGAATGGGAGCTGGCCTGGGGGGCGGGGAACAGAGATGTTTGCATTAATGATACGTATTGTTTCCACCGCCCCACACTTCTTCCCCTCAAAGTCATTGATTTTTTTCTAACTGCTCTCTAAAGGAGGCACACATTTCTGTACCCCTCGACTCCCCCTGCTATTCACCAGCAAGAACAGAAGTACTCCCGGGTCCAGGCACGGTGATTCTTCCAACACACTGTGGGCCTCAGTAGCCTGTGCCCATGGCCAGAATCAGAGGGAGTGCTTTCCAAGCTCTGCAGAGAATTGTGTCCAAAGCAAGAAAAATAAGAAATATCAATTACAGTGTTTGAAGAATTTTAAAACAAGTGTTTGCCATTCCAGTTTGCTTTTCTAGTCTTAGCATTTGAGAAAAATTCTGCATTTCCAGATAGCAAACTATTTGGTTTGGGGCTTTTAAAAAGGGCCTGGTAATGTTTTTCCTGGGATCTATGTGGTAGAGCGAATATCTGCCCACCGCCATTGCTCGAAAAGATTTCAGAGTCGGTAGTAGCTGGGACAGGACAAAGATGGCACAAAAATATCAATTCTAGATCTAAATGAGACCGGCTTAATAAGATGCATACGGTTTAAAAGCATACTAACTTCTCAGTCTCCCGTGGAGTACGGATTTGCAAACACCATCAATGCGAAAGATGTAAAGATAGATCAGGCGTGTGTCCTGCCCTCGAGGACAAGTCATCCTAGTCTTTCCGATAATACACATGTGTATAGGACCAGAACAGAAGCAAAGATGATAAAGGTGGTCGTAGAAGTTCAGAAGACAGGGCGCCTGGGTGGCTCAGTTGGTTAAGCGACTGCCTTCGGCTCAGGTCATGATCCTGGAGTCCCTGGATCGAGTCCGGCATCCGGCTCCCTGCTCGGCGGGGGGCCTGCTTCTCCCTCTGACCCTCCCCCCTCTCATGTGCTCTCTCTCTCTCATTCTCTCTGTCTCAAATAAATAAATAAAAAATCTTTAAAAAAAAAAAAAAAAGAAGTTCAGAAGACAGATGGATGGACGTGCTTCGGGCTGCGCAGAGGAAGTGAACTTCTCCAAGGGCGGCACTCTCTTCCATCCGGCAGACCCAAGCGGAGTCCTGCCTGCAAACGGACAGAACTGTTGCTTGGTTTGCAAGAGCAACGGAGAAGCTTCCCAGGGAGGGCACACACTGTCCGTGTGGACACCAACCACTCCACTCCTCCCTGGTGTGAAGACCCCCAGAGAACAGGGCCACACACAGAATGGAAGGTAGACTTTGCCAGGCCAGCTCCCTTGGGACCACACCCAGCTTCTTGAAAAGGGGAAGATTAACTAAAAATAAATAAATAAAAAACAAAAACCAGGCCAATCGAAAGCTCTGTCACTGTCCCCATGCAGGGTGTGACCCGGTGTGGGGGGAAGCCAGCGTGGTAACCCCCCACCCACGCACCCGCCCACGCTATCCCCGGAGCCGGGGAGGGGAAGCGAGAGACTTCATTCACCAGGCCTCTGTGAAGGAGACCGAATGCACCTAGAGCAGCCCGAGTAGCTGTGTGGGTTCTGTTTGGGGTAGCTGCCTGGTGTCTCTGTCATTGACACACCCAGGTACAAACCCCGAGGGACTCCCTATTTGTCCCCAGCTCTCCACCCAGAGGGAGAGCCTGGAAGTGCCGGATGAATCAGCAGCCTCTGCAGTCCCCTCACCTGGAGGGGCTCACACCCCAGGCTGGATGGCTTCCAGAAACCCCTGTGACCCTTTCGTCCTCGGTGGGTCAACTGAAACCTACATTGAGGAAGTGGCATTTGAGCTGAGCCTTGGAGAAGGAAGGGGCTTTGTCCCCTGGGTCAAAGAGCAGCCCGCGTGCAAAAGCGTCACACAAAAGCATTCAGTGTGGAAAACAAGAAAGGAGAAGAGAAGGTGTTTTCCAGGAATGAACACCCGTCAGATCGCAGATACACACATTTTTCGCCTTCCCTCTTGCAATTTTCCATAATTTATCTCAGCTCGGACTTAGAGTTCCTTACATCCTTTTTGCTTAAAATCAAACCTGGCCCAGAAGGAAGGAAGTGGTGACTGACAGCAGTTATGGGGAGATGCTCTGGGGGTGGGGGCAGCAGGTGGGGGAGATCAGAGAAGATGCTGGTTGAAGTCACACCTTGCTGAGGGGTGAGAAGTTCAAAAAGTCACGGGCAGCTCTGGAGCCCTGGCTGCCCTGTGGAGAGAGGCCCCAGTGTCTGCCCTCGAAGGCCAGGGGAGGCTGGGCAGGGGTTGCAATGCTCTGCAAAAGGTGAACCCAAAGCGCTGTGGAAGCTCCCCCACTGAAATTCCCCATGGAGCGCAACACCATCCCAACCCCTGCAAAGGCCCAGTCCCAAGAAGAGAGGCCCCCCCATGCATGTCTGTGCGTTACTGAGAAAGGTTACCATTCTTCATTTCTGCTAACGATCCAGAAAGGAAGAGAGGAATGGTCAAAAGCCACAGCACAGCCATTTGGCAAAGCTTCTCAGAACTGCCTTTCCATTTCTCTGTTTTGCAAGCTCTGGCGGGGGGGGGGGGGGGGGGGGGGGGGGGTCCACTGAGACTTCCTCAATCACGCAAGGATCCCTTTTCTTAACATTTTGCAAGTCTTCCCTGCAAGTGCCAGGAAACAGGACTCCGCAGAGCCATCAAGGTCCAGACTGCAACAGCCTGCAGGGCTGGTCTTCCCACCCTGTACGTCCCTCACTTTGGTACCAAATCCAGCTTCTTAAACCAGCCCTTTTGCCCTGTGCATCCCTTGCCTAAGGACTTCTACCACTGGTGGGAATCCAAGTCCATATTCACACCCTCTGCCAGCAAGCCCACTTCACCCATGAACACCTGGCACTCACCCAGAGTAGAATTCAGCCAGGCCTGGCTTCTGGGTGCCACCAAGCTTTTTTACTGCAATTGCTCACTGACAGTGTGCTCGTGGACAAGCCAGATCGACACAGCGGGGAAACCAAGCCAAGGCCAAAGGCATTGCAACAGATCCCTGAACTGGGTGGCCTCTGCTCAGCTGTGGGCATCACGTGGAGCTCGGGGGAACTGTTGTGCTGGTCAGTGTTCAACAGATGGCTCTCCAAGGGAGAAAATGTGTGCATATATATCCCTATTTAGGTTTATTATAAACTTTACGGATATACAAAGACATCCACATAGCCAATTGACTCTCACAGATGCTTCCACTGATATATGACACTCGTACCTTAACGAACCTACAGTGGCAGCTGACAAACAACGTAGTTTTGGGACGTCTGGGTGGCTCAGTCGGTTAAGCATCTGCCTTTGGCTCAGGTCATGATTCTGGGGTCCTGGGATTGAACCCCGTGTTGGGCTCCCTGCTCAGCTGGGAGTCCGCTTCTCCCTCTGCTGCTTTCCCTGCTTGTGCTCTCTCTCTGTCAAATAAATAAATAAAACCTTCAAGGAAAAAAAAATGTAGTTTTGACATGAATGTGGGCTGATATTTTTATTTATATAAACAAGTAAGAGGAAAAGAAAATGACAAATATCTACGTCAGACCTTCGCTTGTTGGTCCAGGGTAAGAGGCACTTCTTTGCAGAATCAGATCATAGGTTTCAAATACTAGAATATTTTCTCAAATTTTTTGTGCCATCACAATGTATCAGCCACACACAAGTACACTTCAGTCTGTATTTTTAACATCATCTCCATCACTTTCTTTTTTTAAATGATCTCTACCCCCAAGGTGGGGCTCAAACTCACGACCCCGAGATCACCAGTCGCATGCTCCCCCTACTGAGCCAGTCAGGCTCCCCTCCATCATTTTTCTCCGGTCTAGGCTTAAGGGTCAACAAGCTTCTGCTCTGAAGGGCCAGATAATAAATATGTTCAGCTCTGGGAGCAGTTCGGTCTCTGTCAGGAATGCTGACTCTGAAAGCAGCCATGGGCAACCTGTACATGGATGGGCACAGCTGTTCTCCAGCAACACACGTACAAAAACTTGCCAGCCCCTTGTGTAGACCATCGATGAAACGATGGATCAAGGGCACCTGGGTGGCTCAGTTGGTTAAGCGTCTGCCTTCGGCTCAGGTCATGTCAAATAATGTCAGGTCTGTCAAATAATAAATAAAATCTTTATTAAAAAAATAATAAATAAATAAAGTTTCATTGGGCGCCTGGGTGGCTCAGTCGGTTGAGCGACTGCCTTCGGCTCAGGTCATGATCCTGGAGTCCCGGGATCGAGTCCCGCATCGGGCTCCCTGCTCGGCGGGGAGTCTGCTTCTCCCTCTGACCCTCCCCCCTCTCACGCTCTCTCTCTCATTCTCTCTCTCTCAAATAAATAAATAAAAATCTCTAAAAGAAAGAAACAGTGAATCAAGCCCTGACTGGTGGTATTTCTTCGAACATCAGCCCACCGTGGCTGATTTCAAGCTCTCCACCTGTAGTTAGAGACTGAGCTTGGAGGACAGGATATGCAGCAGTACATGCTTCCATACCCCTTTGCTGGGGCTGCCGTCAACATACGGCTCGCTGGTGCATCAACAATGGACATTTTTTTCTCGCAGTGCCGGAGGCTAAAGTCCCAGATCAAGTTGCGGGAGACTCTGTGCCCTGCCTCTGTACTCACTTCCAGTGGTTTGCTGGCAGTCCCTGCGTTCCTTGGCTTCCACAGCACAGCCCGATCTCCGTCTTCATGTTCACAAGGTATTCTTCCTGCATTCATGCCTGTGTCCAAATTTCCCCTTTGGATAAGGACACCAGGCATATTGGATGAGGGGCCCACCCTAATGACCTCATCTTAACTAATTACATCTCCAACGACCCCATTTCTATAGAAGGTCACATTCTGAGATGGGCGATTTGAACTTCAACATATGAGTTTGGGGTGGGGGGAGGACACCATTCAACCCATAAGACCACCATATGGCTACAATAATTGTCAATAACCTCTAGAGTTAGAAATAGAAATAGAAATAATAGAAAAATGTACCAAATACCAGGAAAGTGATGAGTTTTGAGTATTGATTATTTTTGTTTTAATATAATTTGCTTAATTGTAATTCATATAAGACTTACCTAGTTTAGGGAGGCCTGGGGGGCTCAGTCGGTAGAGTGTCTGCCTTTGGCTCAGGTCATGATCCCAGAGTCCTGGGATCGAGCCCCACATCGGGCTCCTTGCTTAGCAGGGAGGCTGCCTCTCCCTCTCCCTCTGCCTGCCACTCCCCCTGCTTGGGCACGCCCTCTATCTCGCTCTCTCTGATGAATACATAAATAAATAAAATCTTTAAAAAAAAAAAGACTTTAGTTTAATTTAAATACTAATATATGTATTTAACACCTGGCTGGAAAAATTCCTGCAAATTTGTCAGTTGGCTCTCTTAAGCCAATTCAAGTTGGCTTCAGCACACCACGGGTTGTGGGGAGTATATGTTATGAACAGGGCCTCCAGAGAAGTTATGTCTCCCCCAGGGCCTAGAACAAGAAAAACCAACCCATAGGCTCTTTGTCCCCATCCTAGAATTCCTCCCCCCAAAGGAGCCCTGTGTGACACAGTGTCAACCTCAGTCACTTTCCCCATCCCTCCCAACCTCTCCAGTTACACCATCCTCATTGCTGGGCCAAACCTAACTCCCCTGCTCCCCAGAGAAGGTGATGGGTTCTTTCTGTGCTAAGCAGGGTATATGAGACTTCACATCAGGACCCATTCTTACTCATATTCTGGTGCTCAGACTCCCTCGAAGGCCAAGTAGCATCCTTGTATCTACTAGTAGCTTCTCCAACCAAGCCCAGTCCACAGGGATCTTTCCCTTCGCTGAATTCCTGTAGAACCTGCTTACATGTGACATCACATTATCCTGGGGTTGATTTCTGTATGGATCTTTTGCTTCTCTATTTAATTTACAAAACCTTTGGAAAGAGAAACTGTATTCCTTGCTGTCTCTCTCAGTCCTGGCCCAGGGCTAGATAGATAACAAGGAATTAATAAATGCTTGTCACTTACATAGAGAAGGGCAAGCAGTCATCAAGAAGCAATTTTGTCTTAGGCCCAGGTTGGAAAGAACCAGGCCCTGGTTCAGGGGAAGGCAGAAATGAAACTCAAGGGTGTCAATCATTTCTACTCACGAGCTTTAACAAGTTTGTAAAGGAAAGAACTGCTTAGACAAAGGGAAGCCCTCACTGAATGTACCTTCTTGTTGTCTCCTGACCGTTCCTCATGGGGTGATGCTCAAGGGGGAGGTAATGACCAACAGCCCATTAAGGATAAGAAATCTCCTGAGTATTGGTTCAGCTAATGCTATCTATCAAACCTAGTACACTACAAATTCTCAGAGGCTTAGCAAAATATTGAGTTATTTCTTTTTTCTCACACAAAGCCTAATGGTGGGAAACAGAGGAGTCAGAACATAGTGTACATAGCCATGTGAACACAGGGACGGAGGCTCCACCACCTTCCACCTGTGGCCCCCATGCCTTGGCCCTGGGAGTTGACATAAGCTGGCATCCCCAAGGAGAGAATGCACATATAGGATCACTCAGGAAAGTTTGGGGATAAGTCCTGGAAGTGGTTTCATCATTTCTGCCCACCTTCTATTGACCAGAGCTCAGTTGGTTGGTCTGATGGCCCCATCTAGATTTATATGAGCTGAGAAAGCAGCAACTCTACCGTAGAATGGGAACACAAACCACTGAAGGGCTGGTGCAAATTTTTCCATAAAAAAAAATGAGCCTGGCCAGGCCTCCCACAGCCCCTAACAGAGACCAAGACAGAGGCTTAATCAACTCTGATGGATAGAATTTGGCTTAGACGTCCAAATGGGTGGTTAAACCCTACCAAACTTAGAAACAGTCCATGGAAATTGCTCTGAGCCAGGAAAGGGTCTCATTTAGCTGAAAATTTAATTTAATAAATGAGACAGAACTTGATGTCTCAAATTCCTTTCAGGCCCAGGAGAGACCATATCCCACTTCAACGCAGTCGGAACACCGTCAGTGGCTTTGCTCAAGTAAAGTGGCAAGGGCCCTAAATGATCTCAGCATCATGTAATCTTTTACCCTCCAAATGGTTCTCAACCGCACTGAGCCAGAAGCCAACAACTGCCCTGTGGTCAACGAGAGTATACAGGTTGTCTAGGCCGTCCTCAGTGAACACGGGAAATTCATTCTGCAGACCCAGAAATACCAAAACCTATAGGTATTTTAATGGCATCTCCAAGCTTCAGCATCCCCAAAAGGGAACTTGATACCCAATTTTGATTTTCTAGACTGGGATAGAAATTTGACTCACTGTTTGCAAATAGTCTGGAGCCATCATCTGACTTTGAAACTACCAGTGAGAGTCACCAAGAATGCCACACTCTCAATTGTTTCTTCTTTATGATCCATGAAACCAGAGTTAGAGGAACAGCTAAAATGGTGTAGACACATTAATAGAATAAGTTTCTCCAAAAATGCCAAACAAGATTAAAGAGCAGAACTCAGATATTTAAAATGAGAGGAGAGAGGGGCGCCTGGCTGGCTTAGTTGGTAGAGCATGCGACTCTTGATCTCAAGGTTGTGAGTTTGGGCCCTATGTTGGGTGTAGAGACTACTTAAAAATAAAATCTTTTTTAAAAAAAAGAGAGAGATAATAAAATACTAAAAACAGCATCCACATGTGGAAAGAAGCAGAGCTGAATTAAGAAAACCGTGCCATGTCCCTTGGAGGGAAACAGAAATAAAAATAAATAAATACCCTCATACCCCCTCAAGAAAAATGTATACGATGTTAAGACTATTGATCTTGACAAATCTTAACCCTGAGGTTTAGAAACTTGAATATATCTGAGCTGGTTTCACATTAGAAAGAGAAAAGGAAAGAAATAAAATGAGGTCCATAAGCTTTAAAGATATATTTATTTATTTGAGAGAGAGAGAGAGAAAGAGCATGTGGAGGGGGTGTAGTGGAGGAAGGGGCAGAAGGAGAGAATCTGAACCAGTGAGCTCGGAGCCCAACTCGGTGCTCAGTCTCACAACCCGATAGATCATGACAGCCAAAACCACGAGTCAGACGCTTAACCAAATGAGCCATCCAGGGGCCCCAAGGTCCATAAGCTTTATAGGAAAAAGATACCAATTTTAAAGCTGTTGTATTTTCCAAAAGAAGAAATGGAATGCACACAACTGGTCAGAAGCAGACAGATCATCCAGGTCCCTGGGAAAGCAGAGTTGAACAGCACACCGCAGCCTTATGGGAGACCACTAGGTAGGCGACAAATGGCCTCCCCTCTAAAATACTCTTTTTTTTCCTTCCCAGCCGAATGCCAAAAGTAAAACATATGCTTTGGGTGTCTGAAAAAGACAATGAAATATGGCTTCCGACCACAGCTTTAAACATGTAAAGCTCTCCAAATAAAACCTAAGGGGGAAAAACCCAAGTTAAACATCTTAAAGTTCAGCCTATGTTTAAAAAAAAATAAGACCAAATAAAAATAAAACTCCATACTCCACAGTGCACATCTGGGACAATTTATATTGTGAGAGGCAGGTTGTAACGGAAATTGCAAACGCCATTAGCTGCAGAGCCTTCAGCAGACTCTGCTGTAGGACAGCCGTGTGGCCATACCCCACAGTGTTCCTCTGATGTTCCACTGATGGGACCTCTGATGGGACATTGCATCTTTGACTGGACTAATGATGAATATCCATTTCCTCCACAGAATAGAGAAGTTTAAAAAAGAGGTTTCTGCTCCTTGCCTATGACAACATAGTTTCTATATTCATGGAAGGGAATGAAGTATGCCCTTGTAATCTTCATAGTGGGTGGCTTCCAACAACCTGATGCCTTCTGATATTGACGACCTTGCGTAGATTCCTTCCACTTTGGCTCTAGGCCTAGCCACATGACTTGCCTTGACCTGTGAAAATTGGCAAGAATGACACAAGCGAAGTTTTATCCTTTTGGAAGGGATGCTTGTTCTTGAAGGCCTGGGCCACCATATGAGGAAATCCATCCATCCTGCTGGTGAGCCCAGCTGGAGAGATCAATGCCTTGCGGCACCCAGCTCATCCAGCCATCCCAGCGCAGGCATTGGGCATGTGAATGAAAAGCCACCTTGGATGATCCAGACTGAGCAGACAACCCATGGAACAGAGTAACTGCCCAGATGAGCTCAGCCCAGATCACAAAATTATGAGAAATCATAATTTGTCATTGTTTTAAGCTACTGTGCTTGGTGTAGTGTGTCATGCAGCAATAGCTAACTGGAACAGCTTCATATGAGAGGAATTGTAGTCAAATTCATGACCTTGAGGATCAGGTAGACTTAGGTCAAATCTTATTACCACCATCTCCTAGGTGTGTGATTCGGGGTGATGTCTTTAACCTCTCTTCATTTTTTTAGTGAGAGAGTGAATCCATGTTGCTCCTCCACCCGAGCATCCACAATTTTCCCTGCTAGGGAAGCCAATTCTACCATAGTTCCAGAGGTGGGCCAAATGACTCAGAGAAGCCAGTGAGTGTACTCCATCATCTGAGCACAAGAAAATGGGTCAGGGCTAAGTTTGCGACCTAACCCAGTCCAGTCAGAATGAAAATCAGGACTTCAGCTGACAACATGAATAATCTTTCTTGTCCTAGAAGCTAGCCTGAAAATGAAATCAACACACACAGCAGGAAATATCCAACAAAAGGAAATCACAGAGAAAGGGAGCTTGAACTTGATCAAAATGCTCCTGAAGCTAGGATCGACCTTGAACATTTCAAGTAATGTGAGCCAACAAATTGCCTTTACTGTTTAAATTAGTTCAGGCTAGGACTTGTTACTTGCAACCAAAGCATCTTAGCTGAAATAGTGGATACCTAGTGTTTTTTCTGCCTTGTACCCCTTTCTTCTGAAAATATTGCTCCCCTTCTTTGGGGAAACTGTGTCTCCCCCAATGCCAAACAAAAATACATAGTTCTAAAGGAAGCTGCCATCCCTCCCCAAGCCACAAGGGAAGAGTAAGGCCCAACCAGACCAATCAGAGTCTTTCCCTAATTTCAGGGATTGAAGAAGAGAGATGGCCTCCCTCTGGTCATGAGGCTGAGCTGCCAGGAGCCACCCACCAAGCCCTCCTTCCAGCTTGGTGATGAAAACCTTCTGAGATGACAAAACCCTACTTACTGAGACATGAGAGGAGAGCCCGGGAACATCCCAGCCCTTGACTCCAGATGATCCTGAGGCCATCTGCTGCCCAACCTTCAACAAACTGACTCTGTGAACCCGTGAATCCCCCCCCATCCCTCATCCCTGCGTCTTGGGGTGAGGTATGCTGCTTTCACTTCTTTACAGGGACTCATGGCTCTGCCTTTCTAAGCTGAAACAATCATTCAGAGCCTCCCAGAGACAAGTCACAAAACTCTCTAGTCCTCTTTGTGCTAAAATAAAGGGCTGTCCTCTGTGCCCAAAGCCCTCCCAATCTGCTATAGGCCTCTGGCGCCTCCAGTGCCGATGAAAATAGTACCCACTTGGCCGGCATGTAACTTTTCACGTAACTTCCTCTTTCTCATTACCATATCCCATTTCTGTCGCACATAAATATTGATTTGTAAAGTTAATGATGGCCATTCAGTGTGCACGTAACAATATCCACAGCACTTACTGGGTGCCTTCTTGGTTCCGGGTTAGGTGTTTCATTGCTTCCAGTCCTCATAAGCCACAGATAGCAGGCTTCTCCAGATGGCGACTATAAAGGAAGCACATTTACAGTCAACCCCTTACATCTCAGTACCCCAAGACCCTGTTTGCGCTTTCCTCTTCCCGAAATATTTCTGAGAATCCTCTGTTGTGAGTCCTAAGGCAATTACCATAAGAACTTCCGCCTAGTTCCACCAGTATATGGTACTCAACCCTCCCCCTTCCTATGTCTTTCTATGAGTCCTCAAAAGGGGGAGGGGCCCCAAACTGGAAACGACGCCCCAGTGCCCATCAACAAGAGAATGGATGGAAATGTTGTGGTATATTTACTCAGTGGAATACTAAGCCACAACAGGAGGGAACAAACCCACATTCTACCCGCCATCACTATGAATTGCACGGACATAAAGCTGTGCAAAAGAAGAAAGACACAAAAGAAAATGCAAGAATGATTCCACGTATATAAAGATCAAAATCAATATGATCCAGCAATCCCACTTCTGAGTATGTATGCAAAGGAAATGGAATTATCTTGAAGAGATATCTGCACCCTGTGTCTCTTGCAGCCTTATTCACGAGAGTCAAGACATGGGAACAAACAAACTGTCCGCTGACTGATGCATGGATAAAGAAAATGTGGGATATATAGATCGTGGAATAGTATTCAGCCATAAAAAAGAAGGAAACCCAGCCACCTGCAACCACATGGAGGAACCTTCGAGACATGACGCTAAGTGAGATAAGTCAGAGAAAGACAAACACTGCACGATCTCACTTGTATGTGGAATCTAAAAAAGCCAAACTCAAAGAAACAGAGTAGAATGGTGGTTGCCAGGGACAGGAGGGTGGGGAAATGAGTGGATGTTGGTCAAAGGATACAATCTTCGGTTATGAAAGGAATAAGTTCTGGGGATCTGATGTCTGGCATGGTGACTATGGTCAACGATACTGTATTACATACTTGAACGTTGTCATGAGGTTGTCATGAGAGCAGATAGCAAGTGTTCTCACTGTAACAACAACAACAGAATGGTGCTTATGTGAGGTGAAGGGCGTGTTAAGTAACCTTACTGTGGTAATCATTTCATGATATAGACGTGATTCAAATCATCACTTCGTACACCTTAAACATACACAGTGGTATAAGCAATTATATCGCAATAAAGCTGGAGGGAGAAAAGAGCCCATTAAGTGAGGAATCATTTGGGGTGCCCAGGTGGCTGGTGGAGCGGCCAACTCTTGATCTCAGCTTGGGTTGTAAGTTTGAGCCCAACGTTGGACTCCATGCTGGATGTGGAGCCTACTTAAAAAAAAAAAGTGAAGAATCATTATGAAATGATACACACATTAACATTTTACATTAAAGCTCAAAAATGTACATATATCCACCAATAATTTGTTGTGGGGCTAAGGCCTTATGTTATTTTTTAAATGGTGATCCACTCTTTGATGTTCTACGATTTTTTTTTTTTTTTTTTTGCTTCAACCATAACCATAATGTATTTATTATCTGTGATTTCCAATTTGGGCTTCTTAAAAGCCAAACAAAAGTTTAAAGATACTTGCCAAGCAATCTTCATGTGTAGTACCCCTTGAGATTTTTATTCTTTATCACCATCTTTTTTGTTTGCCCCACCTACACATACTTTGACAGCAATTTTTTTTACCAACTGCCTATCTCTTGTCTTGACCAAAGCATGCAGCTGAAACTTCCTAAGAAACGTCTCTCTCTCTTCTCACACATAGTTCGTCAGTTTATAAAATTTTTAACTCCATAAAGCAATTTAGAATCATGGGGAGAACAAAAGATCGCAATCACACAAGATGAACCGAAGACGTTAGAAGTCAGGATGGCGGTGTCCCTCTGCTGCCCTCTGAAGACCTCGTGCTCCCTGTCTGCCGATCTCCAGGACCTACCTCTCTCTCCATTGGGAGGGAGAAGCCCTTTCCTCCTTGCATTTCCAGCACCACAGGGGCAGAGGGCCGCTCATGCTGTTGTGGCTTAAGTTTTACCACCCAATTCTCTGAGAAAGCTCTTCCCCAGGAAAGTTTATTATGTTTCCGGTAATAAAGAGTTCTATTTTTACCACTCCTGCCCTGAATGCACTGGCACCGTGGCTGGGAGTTAGCTCAATTAGAGCCATATGGCACAATGGTTAAAAGCACGGCTATAGATAGCCTAGTGCTAGGTCTCAGCTTGGCCACTTACCGGCTGGGTAGCCTCAGCCAAGTTGTTTGAATTCTCTGTGCCTCGGGTTTCAAAATTCAAACGGGGTCTCTTCGATACAAATTAGGAAGATGAAAGGAGTCTGTACATGTTTATGGCTTAGAATAGAATTTGGCATATAGTTAGATGATTCTACCCAATCTCAGCAATAGTAACCCCTACCTGCAGCTTGGCATTTACTGCCTGTCCTATACCCTGCAGTCCATCTGCTGTGTCTGTTTATTGCTGAGCCCTGGTTGTGGGGGGAGTTCATGTTCTTTCCTGAGGAACTCCTAGAGCCCGTGCAAATCATCCCATCCTCACTGTCCCCTAATGTTCTATGGCAGTTAGAGAAGGTTTATCTGCATAAAGAGCACAAATGCCCTTTGGGAGTGGGCCACCTAACTCAAAGGCTGGCATTGCATGTCTTAGGTCTGAGCCGGCAAGGATGTCATCAGACTCCCAGTAACCCTGTGGAATAGGGAATACAAGTCTCGCTGTGCACATGCGCAAGCTGGAGCTCAGAGGGACTTGTCCAAGCCACCATGGCAGGTGGATAGCCGAGCTGCACCCAAGCCAACTCTTTCTGACTCTAAGACCCAGGCGCTTCCCACGGGGCCATGCTGTCATTGCAACGCTCCAGTTCTGTTCATGGCAAAGAAAGAAGAAGCACCATTTAACTCACATGAATTATAATCTAGTGGGAAGGTGGGGCATGGATGCACACTAGAAGGTAAACATCAGCACAGGCCATAGCTTATGAGACCTGAACATGCAGGGACCTTCAGGAGAGCTGTCTTCAGCCAACCATCTGAGGTTGGATACTTTGCTCTCTGGAACAAAGTTTCCAGAGAACCATCCTTAGTCAAACAGAGAAATAATAATCATAATAAACAGCAGGCAGTGGGTCCAAAGGGTCATAACAGGTCTGAGAGGATGGACAAACCAAGAATCAGAAGTGAGGTAAGTGAAAGCAAATTTGGGGCACCTGGGTGGCTCAGTCGTTAAGCGCCTGCCTTCGGCTCAAGTCATGATCCCAGGGTCCTGGGATTGAGCCCCGCATTGGGCTCCCTGCTCAGCGGGGAGTCTGCTTTTCCTCCCCACTGCTCTTGTGCTCTCTCTCGCTCTCTCCCTCTCAAATAAATAATAAAATCTTTGAACAAAAAAAAAAGATGAAAGCAAATTTACTCTGTGTCAGACACTAAGCAAAGTACTTTTTATACTTGATCCCTGTATTGGGGGTCCCTACAATCACCCTAAGTTTCAATAATTCACAAGAAGTTCTCCTAGAACTTGGGTAAGCTGCTTTGCTCACAGTTATCGTTTACTGCAGCAAAAGGATAGAGATTAAAATCAGCAAAGGTAGAGGCATGCAGAGCAGAGTGCCGGAGAGACCAGGTGTGAGCCTCCAGGTCCTCCCCACACTGAGGTTGTACAGACAATGCTTCCTTATCCCAGCAACAATGTATGACAACAGGTACAGGGTACTGTCAACCAAGGAAGTCACCGGAGCCTTGGTGTCCAGGGTTTTTATTGGTGGTCAGTCACGTAGGCATGGCGTGCCTGGATGGCTGACCTCAGTTCCTCAGTCTTCATCCCCTCCAGAACACAGGCTGATATGGCGTGACCCAAAGCCTCCATCACAAATCCATTTGTTAGCACAAACTCTCTGGCATGGCCGAAGGCCCCAAATAAACAGACACTCTTAGCCGGCAAGATATTCCAAGGGCTCAAAGGTCACCTCCCAGGAGCCCACCAAGGACCAGTTCCACTGGCATTTGGGGGGTTTGAGCCCTCCAAACACACTGAGTCAACCCTATAGAGCCCGTTCCATTTCATCTGCACCAATAATCCTCTACAGATGGTCCCCAACTTACTCTGGTTCAAGTTATGATTTTTCTTAACTTTATGATGGTGTAAAAGCAATACATATTCAACAGAAACCATGTTTCACATTGTGAATTTTGATCTTTCCTGGGCCAGCCATACACAACACAGTGGTGTCCCGTGATGTGGGGTGGCAAGCCACACTGGCCAGTCAGCCTGTAATCGTGAGAGTGAACAACGGATACACTGACAAGCACTCTGCACCCACACAACAATTCTGTTTTTAACTTTCAGTACAGTGTTCGATCAATTACATGAGACAGTCAACATTGTATTATCAAATAGGCTTTGCATTAGATGATTTTGCCCAACTGTAGGCTAATGGAAGCATTCTGCGTGCATTTAAGGTAAGCTATGCTGAGCCATGATCCTCAGTAGGTTAGGTGTATAGAATGCAATTTCCATGTACAATATTTTCAGCTTTAGGTGGATTTATCAGGACACAACCCCCTCATAAGTCAAGGAAGACCTGTATATGGGTACTATTATCCCCATTTGACAGTTGAGAAAACGGAGTCTTTTTACAGTTGCACCAAATCGCAAGGGGACATTCTAGCGAATGGAGGAGTCTGGATTCCACTCCGAGTCCATCTGGCTTCAGAGACAAATGGATGTACTTTTCTTCTGCGGCTACCCTATTCATGTGCTGTTGGTCACAAGAAGGACTAAATGAAGCCTGTGGATGATCCTATGCTCTCCCTTCCAGTGAAGATAGAACTTAAAGCCACGTCAAGTTACATCAGCCTGGACTATTCACCCGGTGCAAACCTCTGACATAGCACTCAGCACAGCGCATGTCTTGTCTCTCTCCCACCAGGCTGCGGAGGCTCCAGAGGAAGGCAGTGGAATGAATCCCTTACCCCAGCATCCCCTATACCTGGCACATGTAGATGAACACAACAGTTATTTTCTAGCTAAATTGAATGTCCTGCTGGGGTCAGTCTGATAAACTAACTTCACAGGTGAGAGACAGACTATTTAATTCATATGATTGACACTTGCAATCAGAAAAGAGCAAAATTCAGGGCCAGATGTCATTTATACATAAAAACAACTTGCTTAACTTTGGATCACTAAGGAAAAAAAGAAACAAAACAGGTAATTCTCAAACAGTGAAAAACAATGAAACTTTTATAGATGTAAAGCCTGTATCGAACTCTGTAATCCATTAATGAGGGACCAGGAGGATGACAGAGCTGGTTCAGAGAATTTAAGGAACAGAGGTTTATATGGTCAACCAAGAAAGGTATGCCAAAATAAGTTTTCTGAGTTAGACACCAAACTGGTTAATGACATAAAGGACAATGAAACTGTAAGCATCGAGGGCTTATCTTCTTCACCATTCAGAAAACTATTTGTTCTCTACTGAACAAATGTCTCTAAGTTAACATGTAACTTCACAGCGTCTGAGCCCTAATCAAGAGTAAACAGTAATTAAAGCAAAAGTACATTCTTAAGTGAATTAAATAATCCTGGGATGGGCTTGTTGGACAATGTCCCAGGATGACACCAAAAGTTTTAGATCATTTTTCTTAATAGTAGATACGATTTTTTACAATGTAAGGATAGCTTAGAGTCTTATATTAACACATAATGATTAGATTGCTATCTTCAGATGCTCTATCTTAGGTCTAAAGCAACTTGAAAAAAAAAACAAAAAACTACTTTTGTCATTTCCTAGGCTTACCTGATAAATTTTTACATCAGAAACAGAATTTCACACTCTGTACTCCATGTATAAAGTTAAAGCCCAATATATTAGAAGACTATTTCCAAAGCAAATACAGGCATCCACTGCCAGGAAAAAATAGGGATTATCAAAAGAATATCAGCTAAAGCTCCATCAAAAATAGAGCCCTCCAAAAATACTAATCCTCTAGTATTACAGTTAACTATTTGTTTAAACACATTTAATCCATCAAAGATACTGTTTTGATTGTCACTTATCCTTATGAATAAATGGTAATGGGCTTGAATTTCCACAACACTTTTTAGACTCTTAAATTTAGAGTCCAATAATTGGTATTTTTTGCAAATCCAGCAAAGGCTGTTCTGAAGTTTGTTTTTCACTATGCCTGAAAAAATAGTTTGATAAGAAGCTCAGTAGTGGCAATCAAGTTTAGAGAGGGGGCTTAGAAAAGAATATTTTAACTACTTATTAACTTTTAAAATATTGTGAACCCTTTAGAAGTATCTATTCACATAAAATCAATGAAGTAATTAGAGATTATTCTTATCTCTTCATTAAGATAAGTCCCTGAGAAGCTCTATTCATCACAGTGCTAGTCCCTCATCTGGTTTCATCTGAAACACCTGGAAAATGCTTTAAAAATAGAAACACATAATACTCAATGCATCTTTGAGATTCTGATGCAGTGGATAGAGCCCAGAAATTCACGTGAGAAAAATCCACCAATTATTCTGATGACACCTAAGTATGCAGACCACTAACCAGAAAGGACACTTTTCCTCTGGTGGCCTATTGACATATGAAAGCATCCTTAGATGGCTCTTGGAGACTAAAAATAACTTAGAAAACATGTAGCCCGGTATATTTATAGAATTACTCTATATTTTATAATTCTGACTTTTAGGTGAAGTGGCCTGGACTTAGCCCCCAGATAATTCTAGTTAATCAGCTTTCAGTCTGTATTTTAATCTTGCATTTCACAGCAGGAACTCAGGGTCAGTCAACCCTCTCAAGTTCTAGACACCGAAGCCTAAGCCGAGGGTTGGCAAACAATGGTCAATTCATCCTGCCACCTGTTTTTGTAAATAAAGTTTTGTTGGAACTTAGGCTCATTTGTTGACATATTGTCTATGGATGCTCTCTCACCAAGAGTGCAGAACTGAGGAGTTCAAACAAAGATCATGTGGCCTGCAGAGCCCAAAATATCTACGTCTGGTCCTTTACAGAAAAAGTTTGCTGATTCCTAGCTCAAGCCTTCACTAAAATTGTCAAATATGTTCTTCACAATATAAACTAAAGAACTTGAGTCCAGAATACAACTCTTACAACTCAATAATAAGGAGAAAGCCCAGGTTTTCTTAATGGGAAAAAGATCTGAACCCACACTTCATCAAAGATATATGAATGGCAAAGAACATGAAAAGTTGTTCAACATCATGAGTCATCAAGAAAATGCAAATTGAAACTACAATGAGATACCACTGCATGCTTATAAAAATGGCTGAGGGGCGCCTGGGTGGCTTAGTCAGTTGGGCATCCAGCGCTTGATTTCAGTTCAGGTCATGATCTTAGGGTGGTGGGATCGAGCCCCAGGTCAGGCTCCTCACTCAGCAGGGGAGTCGGCCCAAAATTCTCTCTCTCTCCCTCTGCCCCTCCCCACCATGCTCTCTCTCTCCCTCTCTCTCAAATAAGTAAATAATTTTTTAAAATAAAATAAAATGCTGAAAGTAAAAAGATGTGACCATACCAAGTTTTGGCAAAAATGCAGAGCAACTAGAAATCCCATATATGGATAATGATAATCCAAAACGGCACAACCACTTTGCAAAAACAAGTTGGCCATTTTTTAAAGTGAAACATATACCTACCATGCAATCCAGCTATTCTTCCCTGAATTATTTACCCAGAAGAAATAAAAGCATATGTCCGTGGGAAGATTTGTACACAAATGTAATAGCAGCTTTATTTTTAAATGCCAAAGACTGGGAACAATCCAGTTGTTCATCAACAGATGAATGGATAAACAAACAGTAGTATAGTCATACCATGGAATACTACTCATCAATAGACATGAATAGACAATTTATTTCTCTTTTTTTGTTGGTTTCAACTACATTCTAGTCAGTTAACATATAGTGTAATCTTAGTTGAACGAACTATTGCCCACATGCAACTGCACAGATGAATCTCAAAATGATTATGCTAAGTGAAAGAAGCTGCACAAAAAATACATCCTGAAAAGGCAAAATATTGAGACAAAAATCAGAACAGTGATATCCAGAGCAGGAACGGTGGGTGGGGAAAGGGTTGATACAAAGAGTCAAGAGAAGGCTTTCTGGGGTGACAGAAAGGTTCTGTCTGCTTATGGTGATGGTTACACAACTGTATACATTTCTCAAAACTTCCCCAATATATTCTTTTAAAAAGCGGAGGTTTTTCTGTATGTAAATTACACCACAATAAACGTGACTTATAAAAGGACACAGGAGCCAGTTGGAAGGGACTCCCATCAACCAAATCTGGGACAATTTGAACATCAAAATAAATAATGGGTAGTAATGAATAGTAACCCATCAAATAAAAAGCGAATCTCTGAGTCCATACTGTAATAAATAAATAAACAAAGGGGCAGAGGGGAATAGAATTAGGGGCAGAGGGGAAAGGTCATGTTTACAAGAGAAAGCCAGTTAATAAAAAAAAAAGCACTTTATTATGACTACGGTCATAATTACCACTCAAGAATCAGCAGTGAGTACTAACACAAATGAATGAAAGTTTATAAAAACTGAGTACTTGTAACAGTCTCAAGTTATCTGCTTGCAAGATTCTTATCAATGACAAAGGGGGGAAATAAGAAGCCTGGTGGACAAATCTCTCAAACAAGTGAGTCAATACATCACCTATAATGAGACAAACTGGCATCATAAACCTAAGTGTGAAACACTAAGGATGCGACCTCACTTCTAATCTCATCCTACCAGGTATTCAAAATCTGACTCAAAGCATGAGAAAGCATCAGACAAATCAAACTTAAAGAACATTCCACAAAATGAATTGCCCTGTCCTATTCCAAAATTGTCAGAATCGTCGAAGACTTTTTTTTTTTTTTTAGTGAAAAACCAGTCTGGATTAAAGGATATAAGGAAACATGAGAACTTAATGCACTCAGTGATTCTGGATCACATCTTGGACAAAAAAGACATTATTGGCAAATTTTGAATAGGACCAGTAGGATGACATGATAGTATTGTATTCATGTTAATTTGCTGGTTTTGATGACTAACTGCAGGTGTGCAGAAGGATGTCCTTATTTCTTTAAAAAATACATTCTGAAGTATTTAGAGGGAAAGGGGCAACATACTTGCAACTTATTCTCAGAAAAAAATATGGGTATGTACAGTAACGTCCTGGTGTTTAATAACCAGCTCTCCAAAAATATGTGCATATATATGTACACACATAAGGTTACTGATACAAATTTACTGATATAAAGAATACAGAGTACACAGTTTGAAAAAAAATTAAATATGCAGTGTGCTTTATTGTAAATTTTATGTAACTGATTCTTACAGAATGCTTTTGGTGATTTTTGCCAGGCTCTTTTTTTTTTTATTATGTTATGTTAATCACCATTCATGACATCATTAGTTTTTGATGGAGTGTTCCATGATTCATTGTTTGTGCATAACACCCAGTGCTCCATGCAGAACGTGCCCTCTTTAATACCCATCACCAGGCTAACCCATCCTCCCACCCCCCTCCCCTCTAGAACCCTCAGTTTGTTTTTCAGAGTCCATCGTCTCTCATGGTTCGGCTCCCCTTCCGATTTCCCCCCCTTCATTCTTTCCTTCCTGCTCTCTTTTTGCCAAGCTCTTTACACCTATACCCACCCTGAGCTTGCTATTCACAAGGTAACACCTGCAGACACCACACACTTTAATCTGCATTATTAGCACACTCTCATCACTTTCTTAACTCTAGACAAACAACAACAAAAAATAATAATTCAAGCCCTGATTTGTCTCTATGAGAGCTCACTGAATGGGGAAGTCAAAAAGACTTGCACAGGAGTGCTCGATGATGTAGCATTTCTGCCATCAATCACATAAAAGAAAATCACCTGCAGAGCATAGACGAGCGTAAAATAAGAAGTGGTGAGTTTGGAGTATTGATTTCTTGTGTATTTATTTGAGTTTGGGATTGGGAGGAGGCCCTGGTCATTGTGGCATCTGCTTCTCTACTTCTCATACTGAATTATAAGTTAAATAATTTCATGTTGAACAATGGCCAGGTTAAACAACTAGCTCACAAGTGTCCAGAAATTTTAGCCATAGGCTCTCCTAAGCCAGAACAAACTGGCCCTGGTACACCACTGAGAAAGAAAGAATGATAAACCAAATGTGATGACATTTTAATACTCAGGAAATCTGGGTAGAGGGTGTGTAGGAATTCTCAGTCAACCTGAAATCATTTCACGATTTAAAAGTTTAGAAAATAAATCAACCGAACCCTGATTCATGGACATATATTGGTTCTGTCCTTGTACAGACGTGGTGCAAATTGGGTACATGTTCGGGGCGCCTGGGTGGCTCAGTCGGTTAAGCGTCTGCCTTCGGCTCAGGTCATGATCCTGGGGTCCTGGGATCCAGCCCCTCATTGGGATCTCTGCTCAGCAGGGAGCCTGCTTCTCCCTCTCCCTCCTCAGCTCCCCCTGCTTGTGCTCGCTCTCTCTCTGTGTCAAATACATAAATAAAATCTTAAGAAAAATAATTAGGTACACGTTCATGGCACTGCCAAAAAATAGCAGGGAAAAACGTGCATTCGGGGAAAGGGGAGCGCTGACGTGGCAGGGTCTGTCCCTAAGTCCCTCAGCTGCCCGTTATTCCACAGGGAGGTCAATGACAACCTGTCTATCTTCAAGTTATCCCGTAACGCAAGCAAAGTGTGATATGGCAGGTATATACGAAGGACCGTGGGAGCGCAGGTGGAGATTTCTGACATTTTCTCCCCTGCCCCTTCACATAGCCTTTAGCCCCTCATTCCTGTCTTCTGTCCATGAAAGAAGCAAAACAATCAGAGAGCATGCATGATACATGACAGTGAGCATGCAGCAAGGAGGTGTCATCACTATGGAAGTTGTCCCTTCGCCACCGAGTTGTACCAAATCTCACCCCTCCCTCCCCGGCTGGAATTTGGCCATGCCTTGATACAAAGCAGCTGTCGCATGGTGTAACCATACCGAGCAGTTCGGGACAGGAAGTGAAAGATGCCACATCCTCTTGAAACTGCAAGGAAAATTTATTAGGCCTATTATCATGGCTTCACAGTTGTTAAGAAGTGGCAGTTGGGCTCTCCTATTACGACGGACTTTGGAGGAGGCATTGGTTACTGTGGCGTCTGCCTCTTGACTTGAATCTGGAGAGGAACGTCATTGGCCACCCCAATGTTTGACCGGAAAACTTCGAAGACCATCACACTCAGAATGTCCCTAGAGGGTGGTCATCGAAAACACGGACTGAAGGCCTGCTGGGCCAAAGGGGGTGGGGGGTGGGGGGGCGTGAGTGCACATAAAGATGAAGTTCCCAAGATTCTGTCAGAGCATTTATGTAGAGTCGGAAAATTCTAGAGCTACCCAGAAGTAGCCTTAGAGCTTGTTTCACCCAATCCGACAGTCTGGTTGGAGACAAAAGACGCACCTGGCCAAAGATCCCATGTAGCATAAGGCGATACGTTAAAGGCATCTGATGCGTGCTAGCAATAGTAACTGCAGGGGGGCACAGGGAAGGGGTGATTATGGAACTCTTCAGGACTCCCTGCTCTACCCAAAAAGAGGCGGCTGAGGAACATTGCCTTCAAAACCTTAGTTTTCAGAACAAGTCCTATACCTGATGCAACAAGAATTACCAGGCAATAAAGATAAAAGGGGGACTGGGCTCAAGGTCTTAGGGCCAGGGAAGGAGAGGAACAGGTGGCCAGTTAAGAGGGAAGATTTAATAACATGAGATTTCGTTGGTTCCACAAAGAAGGTCCTAATCTTCCAGCTGAATCTCTACACATATGGGTTTATAATCAGAGGCCCCAAAACAGTAATCAATCTTCAGCCTCCACCAGCACAAATAAGTACATGGGAAGAAGGAAGTAGGAAAGAAGTGTTTGCCTTTATTTTTGGTCTTTGTGCGTTTTGTTTTGTTTTGTTTTTCTCTCTTCTGGTCTACCTAAATCTGTCTGTGTATTTAGCCCACCGCCTGTGGCCTGAGGTCCTGTTGGCACCGTCTTTCTCCTCTAGGTTCCCCCACTACAATCTTCTTCATTTTGCACCCAGAGATCTGGACGGGGGGTTCAGTAGGTGGATGGCAAACACCACCACTTACATTAGATCAGACGTAAGGCGTAGAGCCTGTTTGGCAAGCCCCCAAGCTTGGCTCTCTGGAAGGTTCTGGAAAGGGAGATAAAATGTGCCTTTTGCAGTGAAATGTTTGCGGACTTTGTATCAAATTCACATTGCCGACAGCTCTGTGCAGCAACTGGAAACAAAACAGAATCGAGAGTCCTGCTCGCTGCCAAGCCCCTCCTCCCATTGCAGAGCCAAGGAAATGTGCAGCCTTGGCCTTCGGTAGTCTCCAGAGAAGGAGGGAGTCGTCAGGAGGTCTGGAGGTGGGGGCCTGTTACCCACCCACTGTGGTGACGAAGGCCCTTGGGCGTGGCCTCTACACTAGCTCAGACTCCGCAATTTGGCCAGTCCAAGCAATTGGGGGCGCTCTCCTTTTCAGTCTGCACTGACTTGTAAACATATCTTCCTCACTGCTAGACTTTCATGAACATACTCCTCTGGAAGCATTCGAAGGTCCTGCAACTACATGGTCCAAGGGTAAACCCCTGCCAACATCAAGCCTTCAGGAAACTCTAAGGTTAGAAACGGGTCATTGAGAGACCAATATCAATTACAGCTCCAGGCTCCCTGAGACCTTGTGACAACCCACTCAAGGGCAGGGCTGAGGTCAACCTCTTACTAGACGCCAGCATGTCATGTTGCCCACAAGTCATCCGTCCCCCTCTTCTCCGTGCGCTGTCAGATCAGATTCAGGTCATGACTTTCCCTCCCCGTCTTTGGGCTCCTGAAGTCACCAGGATTAGACCGATTTGCATCACTTTGCTCACATGAAGACGTGTCACCTTGTAAAACTGCAGACTTGACCTGTTCGTGCTCTGACAGAGTTAATTTTTCAGGAAGAGTTGGCTTTTGCCCAGCAAGGACCTGAGGGAATCACCGTGGGGTAGGTACATTTTGTTTTGGAGGCCCAGGAAAGGGAACGTCGGAAAAAGGAGTGAGGCAGGGAGATAACAGGATAACAGGGAAATAGGATAATAGCAGAGAAAGATCAAAGCAGCATTAGCATGAGAAAATGGGACAACTAAGGACATACCGTTTACCTCTTGCGATTTTTGCTGGAGTCACACTTTAAAACCTGAATAGCCTCCCAGCAGCTGCTACATGTCTCTTCCCTTTGTTCTAAGTGGTATTAGGAAGAAAGTTATTCGAACTTGTTCTCTGGATAAAGTGTCTTAGAGAATGTGTCTGAGAGGCTCAGACCTTGAACAACCTCAGGTCTACTCTAAATCAGCCCCGACTCGCTCCTTCTGTAGATTCAGAGATGCAGCCACTTCCCAGGGCAAAGGTGACCCTCTGGGTGGCCTGAACTCTCATCCTAATTAGTATCAGCTGGCCTCTGTGAAAGAGCGTGGAAAGGAGACATAAGCACCATCACAGAAGGCCAAACTGTCCACTTTGATTAAGAAAACAATTCTACTTAAAATAGCTTCAAAAAGAATGAACTACTTGGGGGGAGGGGGAGTAATGGAGGAGGTAAAAGACTTGTATAAAATGTTGCGGAAAGAAATTAGGCACAAATATATGGAAAAACATCCTGTGTTCATGAATTGTAAGACTTACTACTCTTAAGGTGCCAATACTACCCAAAGCAATCTATAGAATCAGTGTAATCCCTACCAAATCCCAATTTTTTATTTTTTTAGCAGAACTAAAATTCATCCTAAAATTCATATAGAATCTCAAGGGATCCAAAGTGGTCAAAACCATCTTGAATAAAAAGAACAGATTTGGAGGTCTCACAATTCCGGATTTCAAAATGTATTACTAAGCTACAAAATCAAAACATTGTCGTACTAGCATAAAGACAGATAGATAAACCAGTAGAATAGAATAGAAAGCCCAGAAATCCTTATATGATTAAATGATTTTCATCAAGGGTGCCAAGACCATTCAAGAAGGTAAAGGCATTAATTGGTGCTGGTGCTGGTAAAACTGGATATTGACATACAAAAAATAAAGTTGGGCCTTTAACTTTGCACCACATACAAAAATTAACCCAAAGTGGATCAAACACCTAAAGGTAAAGCCTAAAAGTATAAAACTCTTAGAAGAAAAAAATAGGAAAAAATCTTCATGATACTGGATTTGGCAATGATTTCTTGAAGGTGACACCAAAGACATAGGCATCAAAAGAAAAGTTAGACAAAATGAATGCATTTTTGCATTTTGCAAAGGACACTATCAATAGAGTAAAAAGGCAAATCTCAGGATGGGGGGAAATATTTGCAAATCATATATCTGATATGGATCTAGTTTCCAGAATATATAAAGAACTCTGAGAACTCAACAACAAAAAAGCAACCTGATTCAAAAATGGGCAAAGGACTTAAATACACGTTTCTCCCAAGAAAATATACAAATGGCCAATATGCATATATAAGAATGTTCAATATTACTAGTCATTGGGGAAATGCAAATCTAAACCACAATGAGATAGGAACTTATACCCATTAGGATGGCTACTCTAAAACAGAATTTAAAAAAAAAAAAAAAAAAAAACAGAAAATAACAAGTCTTAGCAAGGATGTGGAGAAATTGAAACCCTGTGAACAGTTGGTGGGAATGTAAAATGGTGTAGCCACTATGGAAAACAGTACAGTGATCCCTCAAAAAGTTGAAAACAGAATTACCATATGATCCAGCATTTCTACTTGTGGGGATATATCCAAAAGAACAGAAGGAAGGGTCTCAAAGAGATATTTGTACTCCCATCTTATAGCAGCATTATTCACCATAGCCAAGAAGTGGAATCAACCCAAGTGTCCATTAATAGATGAATGGATAAACAAAATGTGGTAGATACATACAATGGACTATTATTCAACCTTACAAAGGAAAGCAATTCTGACTCATGCTACAGAGGGAATGAACCTGAGGACATCATGCTAAGTAAAATAAGCCAGTCACAAAAAGACAAACAATATGATTCTACTTATACAATGTACCTAGAGTAGTAAAAATTCATAGAAACAGAAAGTGAATGGTGGTTGCCAGGGTCGAGCGGAGGGGGAGCGAGGGGATGTTGTTCAATGATTATAGAGTTTCAGTGCGGGAAGACCTACAGAGTTCTGGACATAGATGATGGTAATGGTTGCACAATGTGAATATAGTTAATGTTACTGAAATGTGCACTAAAAAATCATTAAGATGGAAAATTTTATGTTCGGTATATTTTACCACAATTATAAAATTTTTTAGCTTGTCTGCCTTGCTACATTTGATTCAGGGCATGGAGTTTTGCTTCATCCTGAGAAACTAGCTCTAAGCATGCCACTCCTTCTAAACCCACAATAGCTCCCTCATTGCTTTACCACTTGGCTTACTCCAAGTCCCAATACCAGCTGATTTTCAACCCCTTGTACCATTAACCTCATGTCATCTCTTACTGGTCCTCATTCAAGCCATATCCTTTGGTCCAACCAAGGTATGGCTCCCTGGGTCTTTTTTTTTTTTTTTTTTAATGATTTTTTATTTATTCATTTGAGAGAGAGAGAGCACAAGCAGGGGGAACGGCAGGCAGAGGGACAAGCAGACTCCCCACTGAGCAGGGACCCACCCCCTTCACCCCCCAGGGCTCGATCCCAGGACCCTGAGATCATGACCTGAGCTGAAGGCAGACGCTCAACCAACTGAGCCACCCAGGTGCCCCTCCCTGGGTCTTTTCTCCAGTTATCCCATCTACCTACAGTATGCTCATTCCAACTCATTCAGCCTCTTTCCACCCTCCTTCCAGACCTGGCTCTGCCCCCACCTGCTGCACAGACTGCACCAACTAATGCCAACCCACATCTTCTCCTCATTCTCTGAGGTCCAATTGCATTATTGTCTGAAAAACACGATTTAATGGTTTATTCATTGGACAAACAGCAACTAAGCTCTTTTCACATGCATAGGACCAGACCAGAGACTAGATTAAGGTCCATCAGATATTAATCTCCAATTGACTCATTCATAAATCTTGCCTGTACTACTAGATGGTAAGTTTCTTAAAGATGACACTATGCATGTCTTTCCGAGCCTCTGCCTAAGGGATAGCACCAGGGCCAATCTAAGGGGTTCATTGGATTTCACCACAAATGTAATAGCAGAGTGGATAATAATATTACAAGAACTTTAAAGTCCTAGAGTTTGAACAAAAGTTCAAGAGTTTGAGAGTTTGAGCATAAGCATTTATTCATGCAAAATTCCTCCTGGCAGTCTTTTATTCCCCCCCCCCCATTACAAAACAAAACAAAACAAAACAAAACAAGAAAGAAAGCCCTTTAAGTGGGTAATAAAAGGGGAGAGGCATGGAACCAAGATAGGCTTTTTTGGAGGAAAAGTCCTTGGAGATTGTCATATTTCATTGAACTTAGTCTAGAAGAAGAATGTTGACAGTTTGGGCAAAGGAGGTGACTCTGAGGGCAGAAAAGATAAGCTGAGAATGCTTCCCTACAGTTAGGGTCACCATCTTTGGCTTCATCACTTGCAAAAGTAAGTAGACATGCTTTTAATCCTCTTTAAAAAAAAAATTGGATTTTTTTTTAATCCAACCAAGCACCACCGACTAGCTCACAAGGGCAGCTTCACAATCTGAAAACCACACCCCACACCCCACGCCCAGTGGGCTTCTGCTCCTAACAAACCCCATTTGGAGCCTTGGATTAAACTTGGGATTTCCTAGTAGAGCGGTTCCCTCTTGGTTCCAGTGAGTTCACACATTAAGTAGAGTCTGAGTAAATATAATTATGTGTGATTTAAGATTTCTTTCTTCAAAAGGAACCAACTCATGAAAATTTCATAAAACGGAAATAGAAAATCAAGGGTAGGATGTAAAAAATGTGACGAATCAGAGCGCCTGGGTGGCTCAGTCATTAAGCTTCTGCCTTCGGCTCAGGTCATGATCCCAGGGTCCTGGAATCGAGTCCTGTATCAGGCTCCCTGCTCAGTGGGAAGCCTGCTTCTCCCTCTCCCACTCCCCCTGCTTGTGTTCCCTCTCTCCTTGCTCTCTCTCTCTCTCTCTCTGTCAAATAAATAAATAAAATCTTAAAAAAAAAATGTGAAGAATCATATAAGCAAATGTGTTAAGTGGGAACTTCCTAAAGGGTTTTTACCGTCTCTGGTTATATATTCTACTTATCGCCAAGATGGAGACTAACAAGCTTCTGTTTTCCTTAGCAGATCTCCCAAATATGGGAACCAAAGGAGGCAGTGTTCAGTCTGTCCCTTCTGGAAGCTGCTCCAGGCATATTTACCCCCCTCCAGCCCACCTCAAAGCACGGCTAATACTGGATCAATCCTGAAGGGTCTGGCAGCAACAAAAGGTGTTGACTCATCCAATGAAAGACCTACTTAGCCCCGGGCAAGACAACGCACACAGAGATGCCTTTGCCCCTGCCCCTGTTTGCTCAGAGTCCATGCCAGGTCAGGCTCTTCAAACAAGCCCCTTATGTCCCCAGGAAAAGGGCAGGACAAGTCCAGGTGAGGAAAGGGCTCGTGTTCAGATGTCCACAATCCATCCTGCCAAAGGGAAAGCAAGGAAAATCTGTTACCGGTGGCTAAACCAGGGCCACCGGGCCAGGAGGCAAAGAGCGGAGGTCTGCCGAGGGATCTAAGGGGCTCTCTACACTCCAGTAGCTGTGGGAAGATTCACTTTCCCTTTCTGCCTTTCGTCCTGAGAGCCCTACCCCACTAACCTGGCCTCAGAGAGATCCTCCGAAAGCCGTCTTGCTGATAATAGGGGGTCCACACAGAGCTCAGGGCTTGTGTACGCTGCTAAAAGGCAAAAGATCTCAACATGAAAGACAGATTAGGCAGTTTTTACAGCACAGCCGGCTTCCGTGGTTTCTATTTTATCTCCCAGGATTTAAAAAAAAAAAAAAAAAAAAAACACAGAATGCACATTCATATTTTATTTCCTAGAACATGAGTGAACTTTTCAACCATGAGAATCCTTTTTAGGTCAAATAATGTCCTCAACTGCCACGTGATTGTATTTGTATTTTATTTTCCTTTGATAGAGAAAACACAATGACAAAGGCTTTTATAAATTATGCAACCCTTTCATAAGATATGTGGATAGTAGCACAATGGCTTCTACAGATATTTGAAGAACTTCGGTAGAAGATGTTATTCATTCACCACCGCACCCACTCATGGTCCCCACCCCATCAATGCCACCCCTCCGTTCCCTGCCCTCTCTTTTTTTTTTTTTTCAAGATTTCATGTATTTATTTGAGAGAGAGAGAAAGAGAGAAGCAGACTCCCCGCAGAGCAGGGAGTCTGCCACAGGGGCTCGATCCCAGGACCCTAGAACCATGGCCTGAGCCAAAGGCAGTTGCTTAACCCACTGAGCCACCTAGGTACCCCTCCCTGTCCCCTCTTTAAGGATCAACCTCACAAGTTGTCCTAGCACCAGAGTTCACAAACCCAGAACTCGTTCTCAGGGCAGACAGAGGTTTAAAGAAGAAGATTATTTCACCCATAACTCATCTCTACCTGTCACTTCTGCCCCTTTTCTTAACAGCAGAGACCAGAAGTAGAGCAGACATGAGAGTTACAAGGGCTGGGGGTGTCTGTCGTGATTGCACATGGCTCCCTAGTATCACCGAGGGAGTGATGGCTGAAAGGCCTAAGAAACAAAAGGTTTGGGTTTCCGATGTTTGTTTCTCAAGAGCGGAGTGGCCAACTGAAATCCGATTCTCCGTGTGTAACACTAGGAATAGATGGCATCATCTACGGAAAAAGCCAAACCCTTGAGCTAGCTTTTAGCCACCCCCGAAGGGTAAAATAAGATGTGCTCCCCCAAAAAATCCCTTCTTTTCTCCAGAACCCAGCAATATTTTTGACATCCATCAGCACCAAATGGTAGCTATTTAAATAAAGAGGTGGACGACGCAGCCTTTGGTCCAGTCTTAAGCAGGCAATCAATTAATATTGAATGAGTAAGTGAAAAAGAAAAAAAGTAGGCATGGCCACTAGGCAGAAGACAACTTGGGGATGCCTGAGCCTCTTTCCCCGGGGTTCTGTCGCTCCCTGCAGAGGGGGGTGGGGGGGACACAGGACCTCTGGACAAATTAGGTTTGGAGTTTGGGTGAGTAAGGGGCCACGCCTACGCTCACTTCCCATCTTTCACCCAGGCAGGTCCCCAAACACTTGTCAGTCCACACTGATGGATGAGCCTGGGATGGCCTTGTTTGCCGCCGGGGTGAAGCCCAGCAGCTGTTGAACAGGCCTGCGAGTGACCCTGGTCAGTCCTTGCAAGGCAGGAAGCACAGAAGAATGGAGTGTCCACTTAGCGCTCCCACAAAGGCAGTGGGAGGAACTCCCTCCCCCTGTGAGCGGGCCAGCAGCCGGGACTCTAATTACCCACACAAACGAGGGAGGAGGGGGAGTGCAGGGAAGGGAGGGGGAGGGGATCAAAATTGCTCCCAAGCCATGAGCCATCCTACTCTGACCCTCGGTCCGCCACCAGACACTGGAACTTGCGGCCCCATGTGCATGGAAGCCAGAGATGAGGCCACAACAGCTCTCTACCCAGCGCCTTGTGGGACGACATCCCAGTCCCCAAGAGCCTCCTTCGGGCCTGGGGAGCTGGTGTGTGTCACGTGTTTCCATAGCCCAGGAAAGCCCCCTGCAAAACCGCTTCCTGAGCCCCGCACTTCTGGGGTGCCCCCCTCAACTGTTTCTCCCCACTGGAAGAAAGAAGAAGGGAGGCCAAATCAAAGGGGACTCTCACTGCTTCATCCACGGAGCCGACATTGTGTTCGCCGGGGTGGGAGAGGGGAGGTCCCATGCAGAACTGCTCCTTTTGGGTGGACATTTACTGCTCCCCCTTCGTCCACCCATCTGAGCCTTGTACTTTTCCCAGCTGGGCTTCGTGACAATCTGGGAGATACTGGGCTACCAGGGGCGGTGGTTCCTTATCGCAGAGGCCAGTGGAAGTGGGTCCACATTTTGCAAGACCTAAAGCCACTCAATTTTTACAATGCAAAGCATATCCAAAATCATAAACACAGATTACGTCCAGAGTCTTGAAAGGCCCTGCAAGTGAAAGACCCCAAAGCTCTGGTCTTCTTCACTTCCTGATGAATCTGCATCTGGGGAGGTGTAGGTGCATGAACCCTCTTCTCGAGTTTCGGCTTCCTGAAAAGGGGCCAAGTACGTCTGACCCAAACCCAAAGGGAACCACTCACAGGAGTCAGGAGGAACCACCTGAGTATCTTTCTTCTTTATTTTGCTTCCTCCCTCACACTCACAACGTGCACAAATGGATGAAGGTATTTGTTGAGTTTGAGTGGGGGACTGCCGTCCTAGGGGAGGTGGTGATGAGTCCACATTGCCGGGTTGGCCCATGGACCCAGCCCTCCTGATGAGCTCCTGGGTGAGCGAGGCCGCTTCGAATGGAGTCACTCGGCCACATAGGCACTGGACAAGCACGCATCCAGTGCTCACTGCATGCACTGCTCAGAACTAGGAGCTATTAAAGGAAAGGAAAAGCAGAAGTAGGAGTAGTAGTCAGCTCTCTCCTCCATGTGGGAGCAAAACCTCTTGGCCCAGAGATCGTGGAACTTTGCAACCCTAGGTGCCTCCACATCGTGCTGGGTAATTCAGAGAAAAGGGCACGTTTAGGCCGACAGTGATGTTAGTGCCCAGTGTTGGAACTGTGTGATGTGGACAATGTGGAAGGTTGTCCTGGGCCTCAATGGCTTCATCTGTGAAATGGAGCTGCAGAAATTCATGTGTCTGAGGTCTGCTCTCATCCTGTGAAGCCCCAGGATTTCCATCTGGAGATTTGCTGTATTTATCTGAGCCATCACATTGCTCAGGCAGTCCCCAAGGAAGTCTGTAGCTCACTTGCCCAAACTTTCCAGGTTCCCACTGCCCTATGACCACTCCGGCCCCAAGCAAGACTTCTATCTGATCACTTTGCAAACAAACAATTTTGTAATGAGATAGAAGAAATAGCTTTTGGTGTACGATTTTTGAAAGGGGGATATGGAGACGTGATGGAGAGCCAGGGATGAAGGAACAGGTAAGAAAAAGTGCTCAAGAGCCCATGTCTTTTGAGGAACCGCCCTGGCAGTGCCATGATGGCTATGTACACAAAAAAAATATGAAAGCAAAGGAGTCAACACCCAAAGAGGCCAGTGCCAGGGGAGGGAAGAAGTGCCCAGGCTCTTCTCAAGGAGTGATAACTTTCATCAAACCGGAGGAGTAGGCTCCTGGGTAACCAACCTGCCAAGGGAAATCATCCAGGACAGAGTTGGCCTTGGCCAGCCTCTTCCCTCCAAAATGCAGTTAACTCAGGCTGCTCCCCAGTCCCTAAGGCAAGTCCCCAACTGTTCCTAGGGGTACACCTGTCCTTCACCCCTGCCCCTAAATCACAGAGGGGTAAGGAAGGTTCCAGTTCATGCTTTCTCTAAGACTGCTATAGTAAGCCTCTCCCCAGCAAGCCCCCTTGTATCTCATGAGCTCCTTCCCCCTCCGGCCCTCAGTTTCAGAATGATCCTTCCATTAAAGGACCCCAGTGGGAATCTTGCTTTCCCACAGCCAGGATGGGGTAAAACTATCCCAGCCCATTCTCCTCTTGGAGATCCTTGGATGTTTCTGGCTCCATTCTCCGACTCTCTTTCCCCTGCCCTCCCACCTCTCCACCTCCAATAAGGCAACTCCTTGCAGAGGGCACTTCTCAGGGTGTTTAATAAACAATACAGGTCATGACCCGAGGCTCCTCATGACTGAGTTTTAAGCAAATCTGATTTCAGGGGCCAGGATTAAGTTGAACCCTAGGAAATTGTTGTGATTCAACCATATGGACATCCAGAAAGAATGGCCGTTTCATGAGCTTCTAGCTAATCAAGGATCCTGGTATTCAAATATTGAAAATGTGTTATCTGTCTTCCTACCTGCTCTCTTCCCAAATCGTGGGGACCAATTTGGAGGTTGAGGTTGGGGGGGGCGTGGAGCAGTGTTTACTGTTCTCCATAAAATACATGCTTCTCAACTGGGGGCATTTTTGCCCCATCAGGAGGCATTTGGCAACACCCAGAGACATTTTTTGGTTGTCACGTGGCGTGAGATGCTCCTGGCATCTAGGGAGTAGAGACCAGCAATGCTGCTAAACGTCCCGCAATGCACAGCACAGCCCCCGCAACCAAGAATTATCCAGCCCCAATGTCAATAGCAATGCCCACGTTGAGAAACCATGGCACCGAGCCTTACTGGGCACACAGAGCCTCATGGCTAAGCACACAACACTGAAGACACAGCTCTCTGAGTAGAGAAGAGGGTAGTGAGTTGGCCTCCTCTGCTCTGAGGCAGGTCAGAGCTGCAGCTTCTGGCCCCCCATGGCCCACACCCCTGATCTACAACCAGCCCCAGGACCAGCCACCTGTCAGGAAGTTCTTCCTCACTTCCCCTCAGGAGTCTGACATGCTGGGCATTTTGGGAGTATCCCCAGGCCCCCGCCCAAACCCCTGAGTTAGAAATTGGACTCGGTTCCCTGAGCTCAGAAGTCTCCCCGAGGAATAAGCCAGTGGCTTGCCCATCCCATCTGCCCGCCCGCCTCGCCCAGCAGCATGCAAAGCTCACCGCAAGGCTGCTTCGGCCAGGCTGCTCAAACCACAGCGCAGCCCTCCCGACCAGAAGAGAAAGCTCCCCTGGCCAGCTGTGGTGGGCTTGCCTTGTGTCTTGGAAGAGATCGCATGTCCCTCTCCGTTGATGGGGAAGGGGATTTCAGAGGCTCTGGAGCGCGGTATCACTCACCTTCCCCAGCAGCTGCCCTCTGCTAGGCAAGGAGCGAGGGTGGAAAGAGGCTGAGTAAATACAGCTTGTTTTCCCTGTACAGGAGCTCTGTTTGCTCTTCATCTGCAACCACCTCAGTGCTTCCCAGCTCTGTCTGTTGGCAAAAAGTCCGCAAGAGGCTGAGGCTCGCTCCCATTTGTTTATGAACTTGAACCCAAGGTACAGTCGCAAAAGTCACCCACTCCAAGAAATGGAAGGAATGTCGAGAGTCATCTAAACAAGGCTAAATTAGAATTTCCAAAAATAACACAGTCTCAATATTCTGCTCCAGAAGATTCCTAATAAAAGAGATCCCTCGGTCTTCTTGGAAAACCTGCCCTGGGTATCACAGGAACCTCAGACGCAGGGTCATCTTCCTGCTACCCTGGCCTCTCTCCTTCCAGATGCAACTCAATACTCAGCAATAAAATGGGGGATATTTTTGAAAATAAAAACAGAAGACATATGATCCTCTTCCAGTACTTAGCCCGTTCTCTGCTGCTAGGAACTTAAAACCCGCCTGCCGTTCACCAAATGACGCGGAGTGCTGGCAGATGGAGCCGAGAGAGAAGGCTAAATGTATTTTAATGGGACCATTAGGATTATGTCAAAAGGTGAGAAAAAGGCATTGGCCAGCCAAGAAAATAAGCATGCACCTAAAAGAAATACAACGTAAGTCTGTCTGTCTCCCCTCTAGTCCCTTTTTTGCTTTCTCTGGGAATCTGATTTGGCAGGAGAGTTCTTAGTTCGTGCACGAGAGGCAAGTGCATATTTTCTTAAGCCAAGCATTGCAGGCGGAAATATAGGAAGGCGGAAAGAGGATAGCCCGCTGATGGGAGTTAAGCCAAATGGGATCAGTGCAAATTTCAGACTAAGGCGGATTACAGAGTTATGACCTTACTCTGGACAAACCAACCAACCATCCATACCTTCAATGCTGGCATTAATAAATCTTTGTTTTATGCTTTGGGACACTGGCTATCAAGGCTCAGGAATACGCATAAGAGCTCAGAGCAGAACAGAGATCTTCACTGGAACCAAAAAACGTTCTGATGACTTTCTCAGACCTTGCTCAACACCGGGGAAGGGCTGACTCACATTTGCTCCTTTAATGCCCGAAGTACAGGTGATTTAGTAATACACTCCAGGAAAGAGACCGTTCCCGACATTCTTCGTCTCTATCTGGGCCTCTGTGGTCACAAGAGCAAGAGCAGATGCCTTTCGTGTGGCTTTTTACCGCTTACAAGGCCGTTTCACACATGTTGCCTCAGGAGTTCCTCAAGGGGAGAAGAAAACCCGTAATTTAAGGGCGCTTACTATCCCCATTTTACAGATAAGGAAAGAATCCAAGAAATTAATGAGAAGAGCCTGTTTCTGACTTGCTGGGCTGCCGCGAGTCCTCAGAGCAAAGCTGTGCGGCCACCAAGCCACCACGAAGGCATTATTTCTATTCGTTCCAGGGTCCCGAGATGGGGAGCTGTGGCTAGAACCCAGACATCTGCCCCTGCTGACAGCATTCTTTAGTTCCAAAAATATCGCCTCGCCTGCGTGGTGGTTTCCTCCCAAAACTGCCATATTAACAGTGTGATGCGTGTGTGTGTGTGTGTGTGTGTATTTGGTGTCATTTAGGGATGCTTAGTTACAGTTTGACCGACCCCAATCAAGAGTCCACCAAAGGTGCTAGAGGAGTACCTCAAAAAAACCGATGAAAACGCACACCAGAGCATTTGTTATTAGCACGAAAGATTCAGTTGTGTCTTTCTTTTGGTGGGTGACGTGTTCAGTGTTTAATATACTGGTTTGAGAGAAAAATTGCTCCGGGTACTACGACCGGGTATGAATAAGGCATAAAAATCTGGGGAGCCCCAATCTTCATATCTTAGAAGCAGCATGGTGGCTCTTCCACTGTGCTTTGCCTTGTGTCCCTCTAATCACTGGGGGAGGGGGGCACTCACCTGACCCCAAAACAGGCAATGGTGTCACTTCAGAGTGAACCTATTGTTTTTAAGATTTTATTTATTTATTTGAGAGAGAGAGAGAGAGAACACGAGCAGGGAGGAGAGGGAGAAGCAGGCTCCCCATTGAGCAAGGAGCCTGACGCGGGGCTCGATCTCAGGACCCCAGGATCATGACCCAAGCCGAAGGCGGACGCTTAACCAACTGAGCCACCCAGGCGCCCCCGGAGTGAACCTACGATTTGAGAGTTTTGTCCATGTGCCTGAACACTGACAGCACCACTTGACCCACCTTTGGGAACTTGCTAATAAATGTTTGGCCTAAGACCTGGCTTTCACCCTGGTGATGAGGCTGAGGGGGACAAGCTGTCTAAACCTCCACCTGTCACTAATTGCCAGAGGCTGCCGGTATTGACCAAAGGGAGCTGCCAGTTGCTGAAAAGCCACAAGGCGCGGTTTGCCTCTACCATTAGGGACCTCCCATGTGCCGATGACAGCCCAGACTCTGGGCAAGATGCAGGGATAGTAAAACGGGTCCAAACCCGTAAGGCCTGGCCCACCAGAATAAAGATAAGATGGGAGGCCAGCAAATTATGCACAGAGTAGAAAGTGTTCAAGGCCCAAGGGAGAGAGAGCATGCATGTCCCACCGACATTTCTGTCCCTGTTGCCCAGCCTGGCACCCCACAGCAACCTACAGGAAGACTGGGCACCGGCTGCAAAAGGAAGAAAGCAGAACTTTTCCGTAAGAAAGGAAATCTTCCAGCAGCAGAAACTGATGGTGGAAGAGACACTCATGAAATCAAGCTGGTAGCAATGAAAAATAATCCCCTCGGGAACGGGAGCTCAGAGACAAGAGGATACAATTGGAAAAGAATAGGAACCACCTAAGCCACTGTTTCCCATTCACATTTCCTCTTAAATATTTTTCTTAAAGATTTTATTTATTTATTTGAGACAGAGAGAATGAGAGAGAGCAAGCACATGAGAGGGGGGAGGGTCAGAGGGAGAAGCAGACTCCCTGCCGAGCAGGGAGCCCGATGCGGGACTCAATCCAGGGACTCCAGGATCATGACCTGAGCCGAAGGCAGTCGCTTAACCAACTGAGCCACCCAGGTGCCCTCCTCTTAAATATTATGTCAAATAAAAATGTTGACACTAAGAGTGAATTGAAAACCAGGATCACGTGCCGTAAACAGAAGGGAACCATGAAAATAAATATCGTGATTGCAATGTTAGGGATTCCAGAAGGATCCTGAAGGCTGGGGAGCCTGGGGCTTGCTCCCTCTTTGTTTACCAAGACAAATGAGAATGCGAATGAAGAAGAAAAAGAGGAAGAAAACTGAGAGAAAGTAAGAATCGGTGATAGAGAAGTATTCAAGACATTTCAGAACCAAATGGAGACTTTTTTACTTAATCAGTGGGCATGAAACGGAACTGAAAGGCAATACTTTCTCGCTCTGCAACCTGATATATTCTTGAATGCCACATGTTAAGTACCGCCTGCAACCATCTCCTACTCCTCAGGAAACACCTAGCTTCCCCAGTGCTGTCCCAGGCAGAAAGACCCCAAAATGTCCTCAGAGGAAAGACAGTCCACACCCAACACTCAGAGGGGAGTACACCATCACCCACAATAACCACTATAAAGTTTCGTTTTCTTATGAAATGCAATGACTGTTTAGAAATGATGACATGCATCCTTTAAAATAAGTATTAAGTCACTTTTCACCCCAGAAACCTCCCTTTAAGATGATCTCAAACCCTTGTAGCTGTAAATTCTTTGATAATATATCAATTGACTCTCTGTCAATGGGGGCAGGATAGGGGAAGCCCCCTTTAAAAATCCCGTTTTTCAAAATATCTGCAAGCAGGCATTATCAAGGAGTTGACACCAGCAGGAAGTTAAACAGAACGAATTCATTAGGAAAAGTTGGCAGAATGAGGACAAATTACCAAATTACCTTCTGGGCATGGCCAGTGGCAGAACCAATAGCAGATCAGGACTTACCTCCCAGGGGTAACTGTCCTGAGAAACTTAGCGCTCGTGAGGTCTTCAAAACATGACAAGTCCCTGGTGCCCAATACTAGACAAGGAAAAGGTCCAGTCACCCCCTGGTCAGCCCATAGAGTGAGGGGCCAAGGAACACCAGGTTAGAGGAAACACATCTAGAATCACAAAATAAGGTGTGCCTCAGATAAATTGCTAACATACTGAGCAGGCACACAAACCGCCCCAAGCCCCATCTTACACCCACAACTCAAGACCTGTAGCCGGAGACTCAACCCTTCCCTCCAAAATGCCCCTCACCCTCTTCAAAACCCCATCACCCCCTCTATGGAGCTCAGTGGAAGCCCTCTCATAACGGACACACACATTGGTTAGGATCACTTGTATTCAAACCCTACTACCCAGAGTACCAGATTCCTGTCTGTTCACTGCATCTTTTTGGCAGGCCTACTAGGAATCAGGGGCTGTGTTTGGGGCCGGCTGGGGTCCTCAAAAACTTTCCAAGCTGTAGGTCTCGGGAAAGACACAGGTGAAGGGGCAAAGAATAAGCCAGTGTCATAAAAATTATTTTGAAATGAATCCATTTGCATTCCTGAAATCCCTTATCCACCTAAAAGCAGGGCCTCCCAAAAGAACTCAATTGTCATAAATCCCCTCCCTGGGAGCAACTAGAATCTTCTCTTCCTACAGTTGAGAAGTCGGCAGCCGGACAGATGTTGTCATGAACTATCATATCTCCCATCTATTCCCCTAGGGGTTCGTTGATCTTTCCAAAAAGTTGCTTGTTTTTCCAGGAGTGGCCTTCCTCCCCTCCACCTTCCAAGAAGTCGTTTGTTCTCGCAGAAATGCCACTCTGCCCTCGCCTATCCTCTCTGCCCAGGTGACCTTCCCTATCCTCTCTGCCCAGGTCCCCAGATTCCAACCATTCCTTGAGCCACATTTCTTCGTGAATGCCCATGCTTACGTATGTCATTAAATCTGGGTTCTTTCCTCTTGCTGATCTGTCTTCTGTCAGGTTAACTTGCAAACCTCCAAACACTAAACAGAAGAGGGTAGAAAGAAGGTTTTTCTCCCCCAACACAGGCAGTCACAGCACAAGGCAGTTGGTACCAGGAAGGTCAGACCCTCCCCCAGGCCCTGCGCATGGGAGGGTGCAGCCAGTCACAGCACTTTCTAGTAACTTCAGGCCCACTGAGGCCTCCGGGACCCACAACCTCAGCTCAACACAGGCAGTGGAGGATGGAGGTAACAGAGGGAAAATGGCTCCCCTTGAAGTCAACAGACAGAATGTTGGGACACCCCCCTCCCCCTGAGAGGTGGTGCCATCCATTCATCCCAGAGGCACATCCCACCAGGCTGCCCAGTGGGACACTTGTCCAGGGCTACACAGAGAATTTCCACTCTCAGCCTGTCAGGCCAACACCTTTGCCAGCATGAGTTTAATAGACTTTAACAAAGGGAAAAAAAAAAAAAAAAAAAAACAAACGGAAGAGGCCACATGCATGCCCTCCCACCCCGCGTAGGAAAAGTGGAAACCCTTTATTCTCCTTATGCCAAAATTTGTTTTGCTGGGAGAAGCTGCTTTCACCGAGCCTCTAGGCTCTTTACCAGCCAGGGTCAAACAAAGAAGCTTAGAGAACCCCAGAACAAATAAACCAAAACAGCCCACAGAGAGCAAGGACAGGAAAGGCCCCCAGTTGCAAATGAAGCCAACTTCCACCCAGCCTGGGTGCCCCAGCCCAGCCCTGCACAGCCCTGATGACGCCCGCCAGGACAGCTCTGTCTTCTCTTTATTAGCCTCCACGCGGCGGAGAATGTCAGGCTAAAGAATCCATCCAGAGAACTTGTGTCTCCCCCCACACACACACTCCTTCTTAAAATTATTAACATCCACTTAAAAGGAAGGGGCGGGAGTGGGGTGTAGCGCTTGCCCTCTTTTCAAATTGCTTGTGAAGGGGGTATTGCTTATCACAACAGGTGCACCGGCCACTCACAAAAAACAGAGGCAGTGTGGAGCTGAAAGGCTAGGAAATTGCTTGTTCTCTTTTGTCAGCTGCTCCTATGGGCCATGCAAAGCCTGCTTAGGAGAGAAATATTGTGTCCCTGCTTAAAAAAAAAAAAAAAAAAGGAGTGGGGGGCGGGCAGAAGAAAGGTTTAAGGTTGCCAAGGGCTAAGAGAAGGAGAGAACAGTGTTGGGGGCTGGAATGGCAAGATGGGGGAGGGCTTGGTGTTCTGAGGCAATTTTGGAAAGGCAATGGGGCCTGGTGGCTGGATGAAAAAGCTCTGTCCCAAACTTTCTGGAAAGCTCTGGCAGCCTATCCTCATCCCCACAGCAGTGTTGGGGGGAAAAAAAAATGACACCCAAGCTGGCTAAAACACACCAGGGGAACCAGAGAACAGCCATATATGTAGATGACACATACTGTATCACCCTGTGTTATGTATATGAAATAAATATGAAAGCAAAAGTATTGTTCAGAAACTGCCTTGTCTAGCAGGCAGGACACACCTGATTTAGTCACTCCTTAGGAGACAAAACGTCTTCAAAGCTATCCTCTTCAGCCACACGGTTTACTGCTAAATGAGGGAGTCGCCTGCGTGGGTAGTCTTGGCCAAATGACCTCCAGCTCCCAAGTTGCGGACTCTTCTAGAATCCTCGTCCCGTGTTCCCCAAACCCAACCCACTGGAGCGGCCCAGGCAGCGAAGGGGCAGTTCTCTCTTAGATACGAGGCGTATCTAAGATCTGTAAGATATGGATAAATTGAACTTTCTTCCCCTTGGGAAAGTTGTCATTATCATCTGAAAGAAGATTATTTGTGTTGCTTAAAAACAAAGATAAGCCAGTGGTGGAAATAATGGCCTAAGAATCTGCCCCATTGCCCCAAGTAGGTGATCAGAAGGCAGAGCCCCAGGCCACGAAGCCATTGGGTTTTAAGGTCACGCAATGATTCTGCCATTAAAAGAAACGATGTAGATCTAAAGGTAGGACTTTGGAAAGGCAGCGTGGTAGATCATTGAGTTAAAAGGGAAAGCAGCGGCAGAATGGGGAGAGTGAATCCCATTTTTGTTACACAGTATATGGACCTTTTTTTTTTTTAATCATGCCAGAAATCTGAGAACCAAAACCATCTACCCCTACACACAGCTTTGGACACTGAGGTCTAAAACTACCACCCATACACACCCAGCAACCCCCATCAAACATTCTACACTAACAGGACTCCACTATCCCATTGTCTCCATAGCTTGAGTTCATTATTCAGAAACCTCCTCAGAAGTCCATGAACTTTTCACTGGAAAACAGATTGTGTAAGCCCCAAAATTTTGAACCCCGCACCTCAAAATCCTCACCGGCTGTTTTCTACCAACCCTGGACTGTGGCATCATGATCCTTACCCAATCTTTAATCAAGCACTGTGCTGAAAGACACCCCTTAAATGAGATTTCCAAATCTCCATCTGTTTCAACCTTGCTATTCCCTCTGGAGACACTGCCAAAGCTCTAAATGGTGTTTCCCTTACCACAGGAAACACAGGTTGTCTTGGTGGCCCTTGGGAAGCCTGTGTTCACCTGAAGGAATCCAGAATATAGCACGGGGAAGAGGGGTTTGGAACTTCTATTTCTTTCTTCCTTTCTTCCTTCCTTCCTTTCCGCCCTTCCTTTTCCCCCTGAATTCTCCTTATCTGCCTAAAAGCAGAGCCTCCCAAAAGAATTCAGCTACCATAAATCCTCTCCTCAGGAGCTCTGCAAGCAGCAAAAATGGACTCCTATCACTGGAGACAAGAAGCCTGGCACTGGGATAAGCAATTGCTTAAACAGACATCACAAAGCTATCCCATCTCCCATCTCTTCTCTTAAGGGCCCTTCATCTTTCCTAAAAGTCATTTGTTTTCACCTTAGTACCTTTCTCCTATTCAGGTGGTACTTAAGCCCCAAACCGTAACTGCCATCTTGAATCACATTTTCTGCAAAGGCCCACTTAGGTATAGGAATAAAAATCTGTGCTTTCGCTCGTTATTCTGTTTTTTGTCAATTTAATTTGCAGGCCCCCCAAAAAAGAACCTAAGAGGATAGAGGAAAAGTTTTTTTCTCCATGACATGACAAATCAAGGACATAGGCAGAAAAAGCCACTATCCATGATGAAAGTTAGTAGGATACTAGTACATAGCGACTCACTAAAGTCAAAGTTAGGGAAATTGACTGAAAACAGTAAACCCTTGGTATCCAAATGGGATATATTCCCAGATCTTCATGAATCCCCAGTTATAATTATCCATGAAACTCCTACTATCTGTTTAAGAACCATATTCCATTGATCTCTTCAGTCCTCAGTAGCATGAGCAGATGTATGTTTTTCTAGAGGCTTTTTAAAAAGTTAAGAAATTTTATTTTTTAGAACAGTTTTAGATTTATAGAAAAACTGAACAAATGGTACAAAGAGTTCCATAAAACCCCCACCCTCACCCCCTACATAGTCTCCCTTATTATTAACACCCTGCATTAGTGTGATCCATTTGTTACCATTAATAAACCAAGATTGAGACATTCTTAATAGCAAAAGTCCATACTTTTTCCCCATTTCCTTAGTTTTCACCAAATGCCCTTTCCTCTTATGCAGGATCCCATCTGAGGAACCACGTACATATAGATGTCACATTTCCTTAGTCTCCTCTTGGCTGTGACAATTTCCCAGACTTACCTTGTTTTTGATGACCTTGATAGTTCTGAAGAGGACTGGCTGGGTACTTTGTAAGACATCCTTTCATTGGAATCTGTGTGTTTTTCTCAAGATTACACTAGAATTATGAGTTCCGAAGAGGAAGTTCCCAGAGGTGAAGTGCCATTTTTATCATACCGTATCATGTACGTACTCTCATCGGGACTTATCACTGTACATGTTAACCTTGATCGCCTAGCTAAGGTGGTGTTTGTCAGGTTTCTCCACTTTATTATTTTTTTTAAAGACTATTCATTTGAGAGAGAAAGAGCATGAGTTGGGGGCAGGGTCAGAGGGAGAGGAAGAAGCAGACTCCCCACTGAGCAGGGAGCCTAATACGGAGCTCGATCCCAGGACCCCATGATCATGACCTGAGCTGAATGCAGACGCCCAACTGACTGAGCCACTCAGGTGCCCTAGATTTCTCCACTTTAAAGTTACTCTTTGTTTCCCCTTTTCCGTACTGCGTCTTTTGGAAGGAAGTCACTATGTCCAGCCACGTTAACAAAGTGAGGAGTTAAATAAAACAACTCTTCCTCGAGGGCAGAATATTTATAAGAATTATTTGGAATTTCCTGCACGGGAGATTTGTCCCTTCTCTGCTGTTCGTTGATGCATTTAATCTGTTATTTATATCCATCTGGACTCACGAGTATTTATTTTATACTTTGGATTTTAATCCAATACTACTGTATTTATTTTGTGACTCAAACTGTTGCAGCTTTGGCCATGGGACCTCTTTCAGCCAGCTCCTGTGTCCCTTTGACACACCCCCCACTGTTGCGCAGGGGCGGGGATTGGGGCTTGGTTTGGTTTTGCACTTCCTTACTTACTGACCCCACAAGATGCTCCTGGTTCACCTTGCATGTTTCCTGCCCCAGCCCAAGAATCAGCCATTTCTCCAAGGAGCTCAGGGCCATCTTTCGCAAAGAAATTGAGTTTCTATCACAAGATGCCGGAGTGTAGACAGGACTAGCAGAGAGCAGAGCCAAATGGAGAGGCAGATGAAAGCAGGGTGGTCAACCTGCTGGGCACCCTCCTTAGGACTACTTCTTGCTGCCCCCACCCCCTCCCACCCCCAGCCTGATGTCCAGTATGAGTCAAGTTCATGCCTCCATTTTTATCTTAAAATATTTTATCATTCTTCTGATTAATGCACTTACGATTTTTGAATTTTGTGCCCCAGTAAAACTACAACATATGCGACATGTCATGGGCCTTTAGAATTGTTTGGTAATAGCAAAAACCAGGTCATTGCAGAGATACAGAACACATCATGCAATTCCAGCCATTCCAACCTGCTTCTGTGTTCGATATCCTGCTGTGGGTCCACGTTTTCAGCCTATAACCAGTTGTTCAGGATATTTCCCTTTACTCATCTATCCCATTTCCAAGTTCAAAGGTACTTTCCCAATTGGTGGGTTTTTAGCTTTTTTAGTAGGGAGTCCTCTTCTCATATGAAATCACTATACAGAGAATTTTAACACGTGGAAGTGATAAAAAGTGGTATTTTATTACTAGACATGTCTTACAAACTCAAATTAATATTCACCTGGAATAAAACCAGTAAGAACAACAGTGCTTGGGTGCACATACAATTTTTAAGTGGGGAGCTATGGAAAACAGTGGTCATCCTCTATCAGCCTTATCATCCAGTTTATTTCTGTATTTCATCATAGCGTGAAACGTCAAGAAAATTTTGATTAACAAAAATTTGTTTAAAAACAGACACCATTTGCAACTACTTCACCACAGTTCATCTTATAGTCTCAAGAGAGTCTCCAATTAAGTTGAGGATGCAGAAGAAGCTGTATTATAAAGTCTACGTGAAAAATGCATTAATTTGGGGGCGCCTGGGTGGCTCAGTTGGTTAAGCGACTGCCTTCAGCTCAGGTCATGATCCTGGAGTCCGGTGATCGAGTCCCGCATCGGGCTCCCTGCTCAGCTGGGGGTCTGCTTCTCCCTCTGATCCTCTTCCCTCTCGTGCTCTCTGTCTCTCATTCTCTCTCTCTCAAATAAATAAATAAAATCTTTAAAAAAAAAGAAAAATGTATTAATTTCATAGCAAACGATAACGTCTTGAAATCTTCCATTTTTTAAATATTCGTCATTGTGTATATAGTTTTATGGCAAGTATTTTTAATAGCTTAGACTATTTTTAAGTGAAGTGTTATAAACATTTACAGAACCTCTTAAGTGCCACCCCGGAATATAAAGTTTGTGAGGTGTGCCTGGCTGGATCAGTTGGTGAAGTGTGCGGCTCTTGATCTCAGGGTTGTGAGTTTGAGCCCTGTGTTGGGCGTAGAGAGTATTTAATAAATAAATAAATAAATAAATAAATAAATAAATAAATAAATAAAAAGTTTCTGAAACACTTGCTAGTGGCTGGGCAGTTGTATTTTCTGTAAGTCCCTCCCCATCCAGTTAAGTGACTTATTTAACTATACTATTATTAATCCTCTTGACTTGGCATTATATAGCTCATTTCCTCTGGGAACAGAATTAGGGAACAGAATTCTTGCTGAAGAGTTAACGGCTGATGTCCCACACTTGGGTTCCTAATTATGTACCTATTAAAGGCCCTTGAATTTTTAAAGAATGCCTAATGGAAGAATTTTAGACAGGAGGGCATGTAGTGGGAGACATTTTTCCAAAGACAGGGTTTTCCCTATTTTGAGAGTATACAAAGCCAGTCATATTATAATAACACAAATCATTCAGAAATACAGCACTTACTGTGACACAGGCCCTACTCTGGATTGTTAGTGTTTGTGCATCCTAACTCAATCGAGTCATCCTACTAACTCAATCAAGTCATCCTACTAACTCAACCGAGTCATCCTACTAACTCAACCAAGTCATCCTACTAACTCAACCGAGTCATCCTACTAACTCAACCAAGTCATCCTACTAACTCAACCGAGTCATCCTACTTACTCAATCGAGT
>NW_023270709.1:16888686-17193371 GCF_011800145.1 Mirounga leonina
AGTCATCCTACTAACTCAACCGAGTCATCCTACTTACTCAATCGAGTCATCCTACTAACTCAACCGAGTCATCCTACTTACTCAATCGAGTCATCCTACTAACTCAATCGAGTCATCCTACTTACTCAATCGAGTCATCCTACTAACTCAATCGAGTCATCCCTACCAGACCTATGAAGTAGGTACCACTCCATCTCCATTTCACAGATTAAAAACTGAGGCCAGAGAGGTTAAAAAAACTTTCCCCAGGTTTCACAGCTTAAAACTGGCAATGCCAGGATTTAAACCTAGCCACTCTGACTCCAAAATCCATGATCTTAAACAATATACTGCTCCTGGATACCGTAATTTCTGTAGTCGGTGGGCCTGCAACATACTTCTTATTAATTTATTCTACAAAAATGCCTATTTATGGAGTGCCTGTTTGCAGCCGTGTTCGACCTCAGACAGATGCAGAGAAGACCGTTACAAACGTGCTCAAAAGCTCTACCATGCCCCTTTGCAACCTTAAACCTCCCATCTGCAGCTCACACACATCAGCGGCTCACACACATCAGCCGCAGGAGCCTATGGGCCGCTCACACCACACTCCTCAGCTCTCCTGCCTCTAGGTGTTTACTGAAGCTGCTGCTAACAAGCCCTTCCTCTCCTAAGACCCTGGTGAACTTCTTCTTCTAAAAGCCTCAGGCCCAATCCTATCTTCTCCATAAAGCTTCCAGAGCCCCTGAATGAAATTTCTCTCTCCTTCCCTTGTATTTATGCATACTCTCTCTGGGCTTCTCTTCTAGCAGCTGGCACGGATGGTAAGCTTCTTAAGAAAACCTAAAGTATATCTTTTCATTTTCTATGTCCCCAGAACTAATAATCAATACAGCATTTATAGAATCTATTTATTGTTATATTCTTAAATGCATATATTGTATTCATGCATATGTAAAATATAACATTTGAATACAATGAGTTCTTTAAAAATGTCTGTTGAAATGCATAGACAACAAATAGTGGGTGCCAACTGGGAGCCTAACTATATCATTGGGGAAGTGCAGTTCCTGTTTCTGGGAGCTTACGGTCTAATTGTAGAGACACCAGACAAGAGAACAACCACAAATTATGCTGATGGGCAGATAGTGAAATGGGGTGGAAACACAGCAACTAGTCATCCGGAGGGCCAAAATTTAGTCCCGGCCACGACACCACCTGTGTGAACTTGGACAACTAGTTTTTTCTCTTCTGAGCCTTGGTGCCATCCTCAGTTAAAGGAGGCTCGGTGGTGTTAACATTCCTTCAGTGAGTCCGTGAGCAGCCTGGTGATCGCCAAGAATGCTTTGTGTAGGAGTGCATCCTGCCAAGATGTGACACACCAGAACTCGTGGAATGAGGGGGCCTCTCTCTAAACCATCAAGAAGCAATCAACCACAATAAATACCAAATCAATAAAATTCAGAAGAGGACTCTTGGGAAAGTGTCAAAGTTGCACGGAGTGTTGTCATGACAGATCAAGTCAAGAGAGGAAGTTCTGAAGGGAGCCCAGAAGGGGAGCTGGGAAGGAAGGGATGGTTAGGGCTTACCCATCCATGAATCTGGCCACAGCCACCCCATCATTACAATGACGCGATCCACCACGGCGGGGAGAGAGCCAGGCCTGCCCCTCACTTAGACCGAAACCTCCCAGAGCCATCGAACAATTTTCTCTGTGGTTCCCTGAATGCTGAGCAACATTCTAATGACTAGTTTTGCTCTCCAGCTCCTGGTGTAATGAGACAGAGGAAATTTTCCTCCTTTAGCAGCTGGAATGAGACTTCCTCTTGGGGACAGTCCTAGATTCACCGGGAAGAAATCCGTTGATTAACCAACCTGGGTTGAGGAATAAAATCCCAAGCAATAAATAATAATGTGGATCTGCCTTCTAAGGAGGCTGGATCCTGACCCCTTAGGGTCCTTTATTTTGTGAGCATTTCAATGAGTTTAGGTCTATAAACTTGACTATGACTTTGGTCACAACTGAATCACTCTTTAGGATGAAAACGGGAAGAATTTGAGAATTACAGGAAAATCAGGGAGAGTGGGGAGAGGAACCAGAGATGTCAGGCACCGGGTGGATTAAAGAGACATGTTTGGGGAGGGGCGCCTGGCTGGCTCAGTCGGCAGAGCATGCAACTCTTGATCTCGGGGTTGTGCGTTTGAGCCCCACATTGGGTATAGAGATTACTTCAAAAAGATTAGAAGTCTTTAAAAAAAGAGGCGGGGGAGAGAGAGAGAGAGAGAGTCTTGGGAGAGAACAAAATATTTAATGGGAATTTTAAGTTGTTCGCTGCGGAGTACGTGGTTTGTCTCCTCATCTCCCATTCAAGAATGTTGCTGCAGTTTTGAAGAATCCCGAGGAGGTTCTAAACTCTGCACACAGCTTGGTGCGGAGATGCCATATGGAGTCATACAATGCAGAACAGTGGGGGCCTGTGGACCATGAGGGGCCCGTTTCCCCAGGACGAGGCAGAGGCAGGAAGCCCTGGTGGTCTCCATAAGTACAGGCTCATCATAAAGTAGCACCTCTGCTTTCTGTGACGTAAGCCACCTTGCTGGGAGTTAGATTAGCTTGCATCGGCCCCTCAGAGAATGATGACCCCTGGGGAAATCGTGAGACAAAGTTTCTGAACTCACCCAGCTGGGGAACAGAGAACATCAATGGCTTTACCATCCTCGGTTCAGGGCAGCATTATTCAGTATCACCTGAAAGACTCCAGGGACCTACAGACTTGTCAATGGATGCCACACTCAGACCTCCTCAGTTGTGACCTCGGTAAATCGAACCATAGGGTGATGGGAGATTGTAACTGACCTCCATGACACCCCAATTCCAAGCTTGTATGTTCCAGGGCGCCCGGTGGCTCAGTTGGTTAAGCATCTGACTCTTGATTTCAGCTCAGGTGATCTCAGGGCCGTGGGATCGAGCCCCATGTCAGGCTCCGCACTGGGTGTGGAGCATGCTTGGGATTCTCTCTCTGCCTCTCCCTCTGCCCCTCCCCACCTGCTCCCTCTCTCCCTCAAAAAAACAAACAAACAACAACAAAAAACCTATTCCATCTTATTCAGAGCAAGCAACCACCTGTAGCTTTCTAAATGGTACTAAATGGATTGGCTCAAGAATCGAGCCACTAACATAATCAGCCACAAAAGGAGAGTGAGCATTCTAAAAAAAAACGGGCGACTTGTCCCCAGAAGTCACCTCAGAATCCAGGGGTCTGCTCTCCTGTTCTGTATCCAGATGAGAACATCAAAGAAAGGAAAGCAGAGGAAGAGATGTGAGCTGGAAAACTCCCACCTGCACACACCCACATCCTGTCCCACCTCAGTCACGACTTACTTTAAGAGATTCAACAACATGGCACACAGGAGGGAGAGAAGGCCCAGAGGAGACCAGAGACCCTGGACGCCGCAGAAGATTTCCGCATCTGGCTTTGTGCGTCCCTTTGGTGAGAGAGGACCACCCCCGCTCCGAAGGACAGCGGCAGCCACTGTGGGGAGAGGAGCCAAGTTCAAGGAAATGCAACAGGAAAGAGAGCAGGAACACATCAATCAAGCAATCCCCAGTGAGGATCAGATGCTGCTTTCCTGAGCAGGCGCACATCCCCAGCCCAGACGCCAGCAACTCGTCTTAAACGCAAGTCACGATAATGTAGACCAGGTGTTTCGACTTCCTACCCTGATGGCTGGCAAGACCATCAATGGAGAGTCATAATGGCAACAACATCTGAAGTGCATCTGTGTTGAAACACAGAACAGGCGAGCTTTTCTTTCTTCTCCAAGTAGGTGTCTGTTCTGCATTTACATGGTGATAGCATCACGGAGACTTGGGACCGCGAGCCTTTTTGGAACAGCTCTCCCAGCCTTGAGAGCTTTCTTTTAAAGAAAAAAAACACCCTGATGATGGGAGATGTCGCTTCCGCGAGGCAACTGGCATCTTCAAGTGCAGGAGCCGTGGATACCCAGGGGTGATCCCCAGACAACCATAGAAGCTAGGAACTTAGGAGGCACCAAAAATCATCTGTCCCCGATCCGTCCCCTCGGGCTGCCCCCATCCATAAAAAGGGCCCCTTACAAACGTCCTCAGGAACACAGGCAACATGTTTCGAAGTTAAGACCTCGGAATCGAGTACAAATCCATTGCCTTTTTGAGCAGTGTCTCCGATCAGCCCAGCCTAGGTGAGGTTGCCCTAAGAATTCAGCAGCGATTCACAGCCTTTCACATAATTCAGCTAAGGTACCGCTGGGCCTCCCGGGGACCCGAGCTGGGAAGTAGAGCCACACTTTCTCAGCTGGTCTCTGTCTCTTTCTAGCTCTCTGTCTTTCCACTTCTGCTCTCCTGTTTTCTTTCTTTTCTTCTTTTTTTTTAATTTATGTATTTATTTAAGTGATCTCTACCCCCAACGTGGGGCTTGAATTCACAACCTGGAGATCAAGAGTCATGTGCTCTTCCAACTGAGACAGCCAGGCGCCCCCCTGCTCTCCTGTTTTCTCTCTCAACAAGCCTTCTCCACTTGCTCATCGTGGTTCTAATCCAGAATGCCGACCCCAGCCTGCGTCTCCACAACCTCCCGAGTCTTGGGCCCATGGCCAGCGGAAACACCTCAGCACCAAGTTCCAGGAAATGACCTGCCTATGGCTTAGTCCATCTGTTTGAACCAAGACATACTAGTCACAGGTGGTGGGCTGGGTCTTCTGGTCAGATGTCCTCCCTGGATGCAATCGGCCTAGGCCTCCTGCACCCCAGCGGTCCCAGGTAGAGAGAGTCTTCTAGGAGGAGGAAAGCAATTATACTGAGCAAGCCCCTTGTTTTTATTTACTTCCCTATGTATAAAGTCAGGGTGATGATATCTTGTCATTAGTTACCAGCCCCATTGGCAGGACCACAGGACGTAGGGTTGGGTTGGGTTGGGTTTTTGAAGGAGAGCCTTTGTAATTTCAAGGCCCAGGACACAAACCTGAGACCCAGAGCCCAAACTCGCCTGGCAAAGAGCCAGGAGCACTTCCAGCAAGCGGAGGAATCTCCCATTTCCTGAGTGTGCCCACAAAGCAGAGACCACTTCTGGGTAGAAGGCCAACCTGCTGTAGGGAACTGAAAAGCCTCGGGCGTCCCACAGCCCAGGGACAGAGAGGCACAGAGAAGCGTTTCTCAATAAGGGTGCTACCCCAGACTCAGCGTCGGGCTTTCCCGAGGTGATCCAGATGCTGTGACCACGACAACAACAGTAACGACCGCAAATCAGAACCATCCCCCACATATGGCTGAATGCCCTCGCGGGCGAGTGCCACTGCTAGGAGAAAGCTGGGACCAGATGCCACCAGGGTAAGCTTCCCGTCTGGGGACAGCTGTGCTCTGGGGGAAAAAAAGAGAAGGGATAGCTGTAAGTCAGTCCAAAAGAATTTAGGTCTGACCTGAGCAGAAACCTTTTGGAAGGGACGCGGGGGGCTCAGTCGGTTAAGCATCTGCCTTCAGCTCGGGTCGGGGTCGTGATCTCAGGGTCCTGGGATCGAGTCCCATGTGGGGCTCCCTGCTCAGCGGGGAGTCTGCTTGTCCCTCTGCCTGCCACTCCCCCTGCTTGTGCTCTCTCTCTCTCTCTGACAAATAAATAAAATCTTAAAAAAAAAAAATGAAAGAAAGAAAGAAACCTTTCGGGAGTCAGTTTTTAAAACAGTATAACAAATTGCCGGAGAATAGTTAAAGACTTTTTGGAGTCATGAGGGAGGGTGTGTGTGTGTGTGTGTGTGTGTGTGTGCGTGTGTGTGTGTCTCCTGAGTCAAGAAGATAACCATCTTCTTAAAACAGTGTAAGTCCATCCCCACACAGACATAAGAGTTGAACTGACTGCCTGGGCTTTAGGATGGTACCCGGAAACTCAGTGGTGAGGAGTCTAAGGGACTAGAATTAATGTCCCATATTCTGTTAAAAGACACGTAATAATATCATTACTGACAGACACGATTACACACTCTAATGAGGCACAGTTACATGTTAATAGTAGTTATGGTCATTTTCAAATAATTAACAGGAATACAGAGACAACGCCTGACGACAGCAGGCAAACACATCGCTGCCCTGTGCCTGGGCGTGTAAGGTTGCTAACATCTTGCTGATACGGATCTCACGTATTAGCCCACAACGTTCCTCGGCCTCCTATTGATTTCCTTCCACGGAGGCCGAGCCACAATTCTCCCTTCCATAAGAATAACTGGTAGCCTTCTAAATTTCCCCAGAAACCCGCTCAGTTGGATTTTCCACAGCCACGAGAAGGAATTAATACAGGAACCAAACCGGTCTTGCTTTGCCGGCTCACCCACTCCATCCTGACCTGCTGCTAATGAACTCATCGTGCTTAAAAATAAAATGTGATTATATCAGGAAAGGGAAGCTGCCCAGGGCTCCCCGGCCACTCAGAACAGAAACTCCAGGGCATGCCTCATTTTTCCGGAGTTTGGTTCTTGGGGGTATTTTTTTTCTCCTTACTCCCGGTCCCCAGAAACATCGGTGGTAGCAATAATGCTTGGGTACTGGCCAAGTGGGTTTTCTCCCTAATTCCTTCACCAGCCAGTTTGTGGATTGGGGTAAGCATTTCCCTTTCCCAAGGATTCCACGGGGCAGGAAAATGGGCATCACAAAACCATCCTCACCTATGTTGGGAGGGGTGTGAGGAGGAGGTCAACGGGCCTCATGGATGAGAATATGAAACCGCACCCCTGGGGCCACCCTGGAGGTGAGGTTGCTTCCCGGGTTTGAGGAAGTTTGGGATCTTTGGGGGCAATATGGTGATTCTAACCTAAATCCTCCCATCCTTATCGAGGACTGCTTGCATGCACTCTTGTCAGGGCTGGAGGAACACAGCAATGATAGCATATGCGCTGGGAGGTACCAGAATACTCCCCGCCCCCCCCCCCAATATGCCAAAATATCTGTCTCTTTGGCATATGGATTATTTTGAATTAAACGCCTTTGAGGACTAACAGTTTGGGGAAAGCTCTAAAACCGGGGCACAGTTTTCCGTTTGTAAAGGAAGTTTACATTTATTTTATAAATGTAAAGGAAGGAGGATTGGACAACTCTTCATCAGTGGTGAAGGAAGGCAAGGAGTTAAATCTTCACAACCTGGCCAAGTTGGGGGCACATGTGACTCTTGATCTCGGGGTTGTGAGTTCAAGCTCCACTTTGGGCCTAGAGCTGACTTAAAAAAATAAATAAGATAAATAAATCTTCACAACAAACCTTACTAAACAAGCTTTGTTTACCATACTTTTCCTGGGCACCTTCCCATAACTTGACTCTGCCACCCAGAAGCCCAAAACCACCTTCTTTATCTTAGCCCAATATGGTACAGAAAACCCATGTTCTAAGCACCCCTTTGGGTTACTCGTCTCTGGCTGCTCCCCTGTGTACACACAGCATGCACACGTTAATAAACTTCTGTTTTTCTCTTGTTAATCTGTCTTTGGCCCCAGCTGGAGAATTTCTAGAAACTTCTAACCTGAAGCACTCCACCTGATGCCGTTTGGGGTGTTTAGTCTGATCATTCAAAGAATTGGAGAAAATCTTAACACTTGTCACCACTGGGATATTAGTTGTTCTGAGTCATTCACCTGGATGCACACTGCTGGGATGAGAAAAAGAATCCAGATTTCTCATTTTAGAGATAATAAAACCGAAGCCCAGATTAGTGAAGTATCTCATTCTTCTACTAAGAAAGCTTTGTATTAAAAATTACCTCCTTTATAAATCCTCAAATGAATATGTGATATTTGAATGCTGAATGATACCACAAGACAGATGAGCATTGATTTAAATGCCGCAATCTGACAGATCCGGCCATCAATCATAAGATGACGTCTCAGGAGAGCCATCCTTTAGACGTGGACTTGGGGATGGCATGAGCAGAATTTACAGCTGAACCAACTCTGCACTGGAGCCATCTAGGAGCGGCTAGGGTCCCGGGGCTCCAGGAGCCTGCAACAATATGACCAGTATCACCCCGAGGGTTTGCTGAGCCCACTCCAGCGTTTCTAACTGAGTAGGTCTGAGTGGGAGGCGAGAATGTGCCCTTCTAACAAGAGTTCATGCTGATGTTAATGCTGAGGCCACAGATTATAGGGGAGACGGTGCTGTACTTTGAGAGTCGGTAAAAAGCTGGTAATTACTTTTTTTTAAGATTTTATTCAGAGAGAAAGAGAGAGAGCACACGCAGGGGGAGTGGCAGTCAGAGGGAGAAGCAGGCTCCCCGCTGAGCAAGAAGCCCGATGTGGGACTCGATCTCAGGACACTGGGACCATGACCTGAGCCGAAGTCAGGTGCTTAACTGACCGTGCCACCCAGTCACCTTTTAAATGGTGCTATGGGCTGAATTGTACCCCACCCCCCAAAATTCATATGTTGAAGTTTTAATCCCCAGTCTCTTAGAATGTGACCCTATTTGGACATAGGGTTTTTAAAGATGTGATTAAGTTAAATTAGGTCTTTAGGGTATGACTGCTGTCCTTATAAGAGAGGAGGTTAGGACACAGATACACAAGAAAGGAAGGCACAGGGAGAAGACATCCGTCTACAAGCCAAGGAGAGCCCACAGAAGAAACCAACCCCGCCAACACCTTGCTCTCAGACTCCTGGTTTCCGGGATTATGAGAAATAACTTTGTGTTCTTTAAGCCAGTCAGGCTGTGGTATTTGGTTATGGCAGCCCCAGCAAACTAATACATGAGGAGAGGTAGGACAGCATGAAGGATTATACTACGAACCAAGGGGTATGAGTTCTAGCATCAGCCCTGCCTACGGGTCAACAAGATTCTTCCTCAAGTGTCACCGGACTTCCCACCTCAACTAGTCAACACTCTTCTGTCAAATGGGAGCAGCAACCTACACTCTTTCTGCCACGTGGGGTCTTTGCGAAGATCAAAACTGGGAATTTATGAGAAAGTGTCTTTTGAGTTGCAAACTTCTCTGCCCTGGCTCTGAACAATTAGAAATCCACATCACCATCGTCATGATCATCATCACCACCTGTCTGAAGACACTAGAAAGCTGTGGAACTCTCCAGAGTGCGAGGACCCAAACAGAAGTCTCACCTCAGTGAGCCAACACTTCATTTGCTGTTTTTTTAAGCAGTTTTGAGCTGGAGGCTGAGAATACATGCAGAGGTTGTAACTGTAGAGAGAACTAGGGAACAGGAAAAAATCAGTAGAAAATACCTAAAGTCAAGTTGAGGGAGCAAAATGGACCAAAAACATGGAAGAAAGAAAGCATAAGAGACACATGGGACATGTGTCCCATGAAAAGATTTAACCATCCAAATGTTAAGAGATGTAATTGGAGTCCCAGAAAGGAGGAGAATGGGGGCAGAAGCAATAGTTGGAGAATTCTCCAAAATTACCAATAGCCACCAAGCCATAGAATCCAAAAAGTAACAAATAGAAATTGTACTGGGGGCTCCTGACTGGCTCAGTCAGTGGAGTGTGGGACTCTTGATCTTGGGGTTGTGAGTTCAAGCCTCACATTGGGCATAGAGATTACTTAAAAATAAATCTTGGGGCACCTGTGTGGCTTAGTCGGTTACGAGTCTGCCTTTGGCTCAGGTCATGATCTCAGGGTCCTAGGGTCAAGCCTCCGTGTTGGGCTCCCTGCTCAGCCGGGAGTCTGCTTGTCCCTCTCCCCCTCCCTCTCCCCCTACTTGTTCTCTCTCTTTCTCTCTCTCTCTCTCTCAAATACATAAAATCGTTTTTAAAAAATCTTTAAAAAATAAAATAAGATAAATAAAAAATAGAAATGTTACAAACCCCAACCAGAATAAACACAAAGAAAATAGTGAAAAGTTGTTCAAGTATTAAGTAACATTACGTCCTAATTACACATATGGACTGTTTGGTGAAAAAGGAAGTGTTGAGATTGTTTGCTGAATCAAAAGGGCCAAAAAGAGCCAGAAAGAGGGACAGCCCCCATGAAAAAAGGTACCCACAACCACTCGAGAAATGCTAATACTGAGTTAATCTTTGTAAATATTAATTCAGTTTTACTGATAAATAGTTGTAAATACTATTTAGTATTCCTAACATGTGTGGAACAGTACCTAGCACATAGTAAGAGGTATAGAAGTCTTCTTTTAAAAATACATAGAATAAAAAAATATTGAATGTAGAGGCACTTTTAGGCAACAAGCTTGAGCAATAGAAACTTGATCGAGGCAAAAGGGCCCATAGGGACCACGGAGCTGAATGCAGACAGGCTCATTAAGGACCCACGTCTAGGGCGCCTGGGTGGCTCGGTCGTTGGGCGTCTGCCTTCGGCTCAAGTCATGACCCCAGGGTCCTGGGATCGAGCCCCGCATGGGGCTCCCTTCTCGGCGGGAAGCCTGCTTCTCCCTCTCCCACTCCCCCTGCTTGTGTTCCTGCTCCGCTATCTCTCTCTGTGTCAAATAAATAAATAAAACCTTAAAAAAAAAAAAAAAGACATTATTGTGAGAAGGAGTGCAAATCTTTCATTCACCCCAAAAGGGTCCATAATACGTATTTTTTTAATGTTAAGAACCCCTGATCTAAAAGAGCATTGGTCAGTTTCTCAAAACCTAAAACTCAATTTCTCAAAGTAATTTTACTTTATTGAATGTGCATAAGGAGACTTTAAAACAAATACCATAGAAGTGAGAGGGTCAAAAGCTCAAAAATAATTAGGAGTGATTGTACTGATCAATTAGCTTCAAGGATCAAGATAAATGTAAAATACCCTTCTGTTTTTAGGCTCCTCATTTCTGAATAAATTGTTAAACAGAGTCCCTTGATTTAGACTGTTAATGCTATTTCCTTCTCTCATTTCCCCTTTCCTGCTCCTTGGAGTGCCTCTGGTGGAAAGCACCTCCTTCCACCAGCCACTGAGACAAGCTTCTACAATCAAAACCGGTTCTGAGCTATGAAAAGTACAGCATAGGGAATGTCGTCAGTAATATTGTAACAACTTTGTAGGGTGACAGAGGGTAACTGAGCATTTCATAACATATACAATTGTCTAATCACTATGTTGCACCCTTAAAACATATACTATTATATATGTCAACTATCCTTCAATTAAAAACAAAAACAGATAAACAGTTCTCAACCTACCTTGTCTGGGGACTGTCACATTGAAGAATATTATCTAACCAGTAAGACCCACTGTTGGGCGTACACTGGGCTTTTCCAACACCTCTTCAGTTCAGGATAATCGCTCAACCAATGCAAAACAAAGAGCTCATCCACTTTATAAGTGAGGCTTCTCTGCTTTGCCTACCTTGAATTGGCTTTAGTTTGAGCTCTAAAATACCTATGTGTGAGTAATTTCCAGTCAGAAAAAATTCAACTAATTAAAATAATGTGTAAGAATAGAAAGAAAATAATACCTTTTCACCACTGTCCCTTTAGGCCAGCTTCCGAATAAGAATGTTGCCTTAAAATTAAATTTTTCCTCATAAATGAAGATAAGCTTTTTTGCATTCCATAAGACACTAATTCCCAATTCTCAAGTGTATAGACATTGGCAGCTATGTTTAAAGTATCTATAGGACGAGGTTAAACTGTGACATAAATAAGAAAATATAATGGAAAAGTAATATTTATTTGAGTTGAAGATTCTATTGTATGTGTTATTATTTGGGGAAGGGGGAGGAACTGACCTTTATGAACACTTAGCCCAAGGCCAAGAACACGGCCAAGAGCCCACTGAATTATGAGGAAGGCCAGCCAAAAAGCATTCTCCAAGACACATCCACCCATCCTTCTCTGGTGATGGCTCTCAAAATCGTCCCCTCTTCATTCCCTCGCCATCCCCTTGGTAGGCACCCATCACCTCACACCTGAACCTTAGCAGCAGGCTCCTACATAGCCTTGTTGCTACATCCTTCCCCATAGCCAACCTACCCCAGAAGGAGTAGTACTGTATGCACCCAGGGCCTCTCAGAGGTGGAAAGAAGCCTGGGCTACTTCCATTTATTATTTCCAATATATTATTCCAATATATTTCCAATATATTATTAAAAAGAGGAAGAAGGGGGAGAAGGGGTATCTCAGTCGGTGAAGCGTCTGACTCTTGATTTCAGCTCAGGTCATGATCTCAGGGTCTTCACGTTCAGCAGGGAGTCTGCTTGAGATTCTCTCTCTTTCCCTCTCTCCCTCTGCCCCTCCCCCCTAAAATAAATAAATAAATTCTAAAAAAATATAAAAATAAAAAGAGGAAGAACAAAAAGGAGACAAGAGAGAAAAGGAGAACGAGGGTGTGCAGAAAAGAGTTAGCAAAGCAAACTTGACTGCTATCTTTAGAAAGGCCCACTTGCAAGGTTAGCCCTGGGTGGGCACTTGGGAACTTGGATTTCTGGAGATTCCCACATTCCCTGATACAAGTGGCCCATTATGTCTGAATAATGCAGCTTATGGTTTCCTTCTGGGAGTCTGGAATTTTGGAACATACCACTCAAAAAGGGCCTATGTAACCAGCTCCCAGTAAAAACCCTGGACACTGAGTCTCTCTGAGCTTCCCTGATAGACACCCTTTCCCACATGTTGTCACAACTTCTTGCCGGGGGACCTAAGCACATCCTATGTGACTCCACCAGGAGAGGACACTTGGAAGCTTGTGCCTGGCTTCCCCCAGACTCCACTCCATATGCCTTCACCTTTGGCTGGGCTTACTTTGCAAACTTTCACTGTAAGAAATCATAGCCACGAGTATGACTATATGTTGAGTCGTGAGTCCTCCTAGAAAACCGTCAATACTGGGGTGGTCTTGAGTCTTCCCCAACACAGAGAAGAAGAAAAACTAACACTGAAATGGGAAAGCCAAGTGGTGGGACATTTTTAAATGTTTGCTTATGGTTTTTAAATATCACCTTACAAATCAATTCATAGAGAGTTAGCAAATACAAAGTAACTGTTCTTCACACGATAATTATAACATTTATAAAACACACAGATTAGTCCATGGGACGCTGGAAGCCACACAATCCAGTTGGGAGCCTAGAGGGCATCTGGTGCCGGGTTTTCAAACCTTTCTTAGCTGTGGAACCCTTGGTGAAAATGAAATCTCTCGGGGCGCATGGGTGGCTCAGTCGTTAAGCATCTGCCTTTGGCTCAGGTCATGATCCCAGGGTCCTGGGATCGAGCCCCACATCGGGCTCCTTGCTCCGTGGGAAGCCTGCTTCTCCCCCTCCCACTCTCCCTGCTTGTGTTCCCTCTCTCAGTTGTGTCTCTCTCTGTCAAATAAATAAAATCTTTAAAAAAAGAAAAAAGAAAATGAAATCTCTCATCAAAATCAGCAGAGGGAAGTTCCTCTGCTTCAAGGCTCACTCAGCTTCCTCCTCTGAGAACCCCGGGGAACTGCTCAGAACACCAGAACTTAGAGGAGGACAGATTGAAAAACAGCTGATTTGGGGAGCCTGGGTGGCTCAGTCATTAAGCGCCTGCCTTGGGCTCAGGTCATGGTCCCAGGGTCCTGGGATCGAGTCCCCGCATCGGGCTCCCTGCTCGGCGGGAAGCCTGCTTCTCTCCCTCTCCCACTCCCCCCGCCCGTGTTCCCTCTCTCACTGTCTCTCTCTGTGTGTCAAATAAACAAATAAAAAAAAAAAATCTTAAAAAAAGAAAAACAGCTCATTTAACACTTTCACTTATAGATGAGAGAGCCTGGGCTTAGACCAAAATGAAGATTTGCAAATGAATTCAACCTTGACTGAAGCATTTTTGATGCCAAAAAATGAGTGAAAGCCCTCCCTATAACCTCTTCTTTTTAACTGCTCTTAATTTTTTTTTTTTTAGCCTTGCCTATGACTGCATGCTCCCTCCCCTCACTCTCTCACAGGACCTCAAAGAATATACTACCACACACCCCGAAATATTCACGGGTAAACTTCAAGGCCAGCCACGCTTCTACCACTCCCACCCGCAGGGACAATGTTTGGTGAACCACTAGAGTGTCCAAGCCACAGAACGTTAGAACTAGCAGAGGGGAAGAGCAAGTGGGAAGAAGGCCACAGAGCAACCAGCCCTAAGGGTTGACTATGCGAGGGACACAGAACCCACTTGTCTCCGAACTAACAAACCAAGGCCCAACTTCCTTCTTAGACCCAAACCTTCCCAGCACCAGCCTCACTGCGCTTCACTGCAGGAAAGTGAGCCTTTTACCAAGTTCCCCTCCCCACATGTGTTTGGGAATCCCCAGGGACTACCCACATGTTCCACAAATCTGTCCTGCTTATCATTTGCCACCTCAACCACCATCTGGCCCGAGCAGCGCCCTAGGCCACCACTCTACCCTTCTTGCTGCCCTGAAACCCGACTCCCCAGGCAGCTGCTGTTGCCTGAGCCTCACCTCCAGCACAGGCACAAACCCTTCCCTTTATTCCCCTTGGTGTCTGTTAATAACAGACTGGAACATTGGAGATTTTATGGAAGGCCAGGGCCTAACCAAAGGTAACGCAACTCTGAGAACCCAGAAGTAGAGCCTCCACGGGGCTGCTGCTGATGTCCACTGGTCCTGGGCTCAGGGCTTTGATCTGACTTGCTAGTCTCAGGCCTAGTTTTCCCCTGCACCCCTCATAAGCCCAAGCCCCAACCTCCCCAAGATCAAGGAGAGGGAAGATTTTCCTGGGGGTTGGGGAGAATCCTCAGAAATGCATAAATTTATTTCCACCTAAAAGAAGACAAACTTTACTTATTTTTTTAATTTTTTTAAGATTTTATTTATTTGAGAGAGAGAGAGAGCATGAGTGGGGCGTGGGGGAGGGGGCAGAGGGAGAAGGAGAAGCAGACTCCCCGCTGAGCAGGGAGCCCGATGCAGGGCTTGATCCCAGGATCCTGAGATCATGACCTGAGCTGAAGGTAGACACTTAATTGACTGAGCCCCCCAGGCACCCCTAATTTTTTTTTTAAGACAAATTTTAGATCATTAGTCTGTCTTGTCCTAAGGTTGCCATTTCTGAAGAGGATCACTACTTTACCACTGTTTCACCAAAGGCCTTTAAAATCATTTTCTAAAAAACAAAGAACGGTCTGTCCTCAAGATGAAGTAAACACCCCCACACACCAGAAAAACAGAAACAAAAATAAAACAGTGACATCAAAAACAATCGCTTGACTTTTTGAAAATGGCTTCTTCTTCTCCTTTGAAGCATTGGTGTTTTGCAAAAACATCTTGGCCAATAAGCCCATGAAAACAGGCTCAACGTCACTACTCATAAGGGAAATACAAAATCAAAACCACAGTGAGATACCACCTCACCACTCACACCCACTAAGATGACCCCGATCCAAACAAAAAGTAACACGTGTTGGTGAGGATGTGGAGAAATCGGAGCCCTTGCACACTATGGTACAGCTTCTGTGGAAAATGGTATGGAAGTTCCTCAAAAAATTAAACATAGAATTACCATATGATCTAGCAATGCCACTCCTGGGTAGATACCCAGAGGAATTGAAAGCAGGATCTTAAAAAATATCTGCACTCCCATGTTCACTACAGCATTTTTCACAATAGCCCAGAGGTGGAACCAACTGAAGTATCCATCAGTGGACGAATGGATGAACAAAATGTCGTCTATCCATACAATGGCATGTCATTCAGCCTGAAAAAGGAAGGAAATCCTGACATAAGCCACAACATGGATGAAATGTGAAAACATCACGCTAAATGAGTAAGTCACCAAAGGACAAATATTATATGATTCCACTTATATGAGACACCTAGAGCAAATTTATAGAGACAAAAAGTAGAATGGTGGGCTCCAGGGGTTGGGAAGAGGGAGAATGCGGAATTAGTGTTTCATGGGTAGAGTTTCAGCTTGGGAAGATGAGAAAGTTCTGGGGACAGATGGTGGTGATGGTCACACAACAATGTGAATTTAATGCCACTGAAGTGTATACTTAGAAATCATTGAAATGGTAAATTTTATGTGATTTGTATTTTATCACAATTTTAAATTTTTTAAAGTAAATACACGAGAGGGAGAATGGGGGAGGACCAGTCTCAGACAGAATACCTCATAACAGAGACATCTATCCTCCTAATAGAACATGAAGCTCGAGGGGACCTTTGAGTCACTGTCCTAGGAAGACCTTCCAATGAATGGCAAAGAGAGGCAAGGTTGGGTTATCTCAGTTACCGATGCATGGGGAAGGGAAAGGTATGCAGAACCACAGATCAGCGCTGTCCAAAGGAACTTTCTGCAATGATGGAGATGTTCTCTATACTCTGCAATAGGTGGGGGGGCCACTGGCCATCTGTGGCCACTGTGCACTTAACACAGCAAGCATGGCTGAGGAGCTGAATTTTGCTTCTCATTTTAATTATTTTAAGTTTAAGTAGCCACAAGTACCTGGTGGTTACCATACAGGGCAGCACATAACGGTCTAGATGGCCGCAGACACCAGACCTCTCTGGAACACACAGCAGCTCTGGTGGCTCAGTGGGACCGAGGTGACTGCCCGTGGGCACACCCCCGCTGCCCCCAGCTCCGGGCTTCACCATCATGGTGGCCCAGGTCTCCGTCTCGACGCCTGTGCTCCTCCTCTATGAACTGAGCGCAACCCACCTGTCCCTTACTCAGCGCTCTATCTCCTTCTGCTCCCTGTTGTCCCTGGAGGACCCTCTCTAGGATGCCCACCCAGAGTCACCAGCACCTACTCAAATCCTTCTAAGTACCCGGCGACTCATTGGACTGTTCTGTTGGAAAGAATCTTTTTCACAAGTGACTGAAATCTATCGAAAAGGAAGATCTTGGACAAATGGCTAATAACTAAAGGACTAAAGCAAAGTTTCCCAAATTTCTGACATTCTCTACCCTGAGAGGTGATGTGACTGCTGGCTCTAAGCCAGACCTGGCTGGCAGATGTATTTGGGGTTGGCCCCCACAGTTCCCAACATTTAAAAAATTGGGATAGTTCACATAAAAATTCAGATCTTGGGGGGCGCCTGGGTAGCTCAGTCGGTTGGGCATCTGCCTTCGGCTCAGGTCATGATCCCAGGGTCCTGGGATCGAGCCTCGCATTGGGCTCACTGCTCAGCAGAGAGCCTACCTCTCCCTCTCCTGTTGCTCCCCCTGCTTGTGCTCCTTCTCTCTCTCTGTCAAATAAATAAATAAAATCTTTTTTTAAAATTCATATCTTGGGCGCCTGGATGGCTCAGTTGGTTAAGCGACTGCCTTCGGCTCAGGTCATGATCCTGGAGTCCCGGGATCGAGTCCCGCGTCGGGCTCCCTGCTCAGCAGGGAGTCTGCTTCTCCCTCTGACCCTCCTCCCTCTCATGCTCTCTGTCTCTCATTCTCTCTCTCTCAAATAAATAAATAAAATCTTAAAAAAAAAAATTCATATCTTGGATCCCTTTGAGAAACAGGAAGTCCTGGCAATGTTGGGCCTGCATCCCTGACCCCGATGAACAACAGAGCACACGATCTCCACGTGCTGTGGTCCCCAAGAGGCCTGTTCACTCTTTCACAAGATGGGCCTGGCTCCCATAAGAACTTACATTGGACACCTCCATTGGAGTGGAAGAATTGAGGAATCATACTGAACGGATCCGTTTCAGGTGTCCCTCCCACCTCCAGCCCCCCAGAGGGTACACAAAATCTATTCCTCTTTTATATTCCTAACACCTAGTGTGAAGTCTTGAACATAACAGGTGCTCGATATATATTCATTAAACTGAGCTGAGATTTAAAAACAAAAAGAGAATCCTGAATTGCACAATGTCCCTAAGTGGTTATCTAACCTAGAGAGGATCAATGATTTGCCCAAATGTCATGATTGAGACAAAAATCATATTCCCAGAACACTGCTTCCCTCTACACTCTGGTTTCTCTGTGGTCTCAAAGGACATTGTTGTGACAGAGTCATACATCCAAGGTGGCGCCGCAGCCTGGACCCCCCAAAGTCCACACGCTAGTAAGGTTCCAACACCGGGGCCTTCCCTGCGGGGTGCTCAGCCTTCTCCAGAGCACACAGCCAATGCCCGGGCAAGGGAAGCCATAAAAGGTTGTGAAAGCTATTTTTAAACTTCCAAAGACCATACTGTACATTAATAATGGCAGTCAGTGTCTAAGTGCCCCAGTGTTATGGCCCCAGTCAGCACGCCACCTAAATGCTGAAGATAATAATCTTGCCTTTCATAGTAGCCCCTTGAAAAGGAGCCCTGTTCAATGCAGTGTTCATTAAATGGAACTGCTTTTAAATAGGCGAGGGCTCTATTTCTTTATGAAGAAAATCTCTGTGAATCACCATCTCCCTGCAGTGACATATTCGTGTATTCAACTGGATGCTTCACTGGGTTTTTGTGTGTGTGTAAGCTGAAGCTGAAAATATTTTACTAAATATAAATATCTCTAGACGGCCTTGGGTTATTTTCTGCCTATTTTCTCCTTCTTATCCATTTCCTTTCTCTTGTCCTACCATTTAGGAGCTCTCTCTTTTTTCTTATACCTTATCTAGTTTTCAGTGTTTATTGGAGACCTTGCGTAGCCACTGGGTCCTAGGATTGGGGTTCCTGGCCATAAATCTCAAATAATAACCGCCATTGTTGGAGCATCTGCTGGGGACCAGGCACTAGAATTGGGACATGCTTTTACATGCATCAAAATATTCCATTTTTAATCAGGATGTGTAAATAGAAGTGGTAGCCAAATTATCAGACAGTTATCAGTCAAATAACAAAGCAAAGCCAAGAGATACACAGAAAGAAGTCAGACATTGTTTGAATACTTATAAGAGTTGCATGGTCCTAAGAGAAACATTCTGTGAAAAAGAACACAGTTTACTCTCAGTTCAAAGGTCCTCCGGAATTAGATAGAAAAGACCTTCCTCTTACCTTAAGAGCGAAAGAAATACAAAATGCAATCGATTGTTCACCATGGCGGTCTCCCTGCCATGGACTGTAAATAGGCCTCCATATGTCCCCTCAGGGTCAGGACAAGACCGAGAGCCGTTTTCCAAATAGTGCTTGAAGGGCCCGGCTATTTCCTTAGTGGGTCAACCCTGTGCGATCCGAGGAAGATTTAGAATTTAGTATAGAAGCTACTAATATTTTTGTGTTAGGGAGTAAGCTATATATATTTGGTGTTTGTCTTATTCTGTTTGGACTGCTATGACAGAATACCACAGACTATTCCTTACAGTTCTGGAAGCTGGGAAGTCCACGATCAAGGCATTGACAGATTTGGCATCTGCTGAGAACCTGCTTCCTGGTTCATAGATGGCTGTCTTCTGGCTGTGTCCTCACATGGTGAAGGGGGGAGGGAGCTCTCTGGGGCCTCTTTTAGAAGAACACTAATCCCATTCGTGAGGGGTCCACCCTCATGACCTCATCACCTCCCAAAGACTCCATCTTCACATATACCATCATACTGGGGGCTAGGGGTCAATGTATGAATTGGGGGGAAGGGGAAACAAACATTCAGTGTATAGCAGTACTCTAAAATTTCGCAAAGTTTAAAATAATATGGCCAGTTAGAATAACAGTTCAGCTTCATAATCACAATTTAGAATGCATACCTGAGTAATTGATTTAGGTTTATGATTTTAAGTTGAAATCCCACTGTTTCTACAATACTGGAACATTTCAGCTCCACCATATTTACACATTTATTAGATTTATAAAAATTATTTAAATGTTTCACGCTTTTTGTCGATTAGATAATTTAAGTACCTAAAGAAATGTAGTATGTTAAGTTTATAAACGTAGTTTAAAATACACAAAGGGGTTCAATTGACTGAGCTGATGATATATGGAACAAGCCTAATTCAAAGGGCCTTTATAGATGATTGTCAAAACATGCTAGAATGATAACTAGAATAGTAAGATTCTTTTTGTTGGGTTTTTTTTTTTAAGTAGGCTCCACACCCAGCATGAAGCCCAATGTGGGGCTTGAACTCACGACCCCTGAGATCATGACCTGAGCCAAAATCAAGAGTCAGACGCTTAACCGACTGAACAACCAGGCGCCCCAAGTAAGATTCTTAAATTAAGCTTAAAAACTTAAGAAGGATCTAGATTTCTAAATGTGTAATTGCAGTAAATAAAATGTTAGTTCATAAAGCTGAAATGAAGTACAGAATTGGCTTTCATATACAAAATAACAGCCCTTGAGGATATCCAAAAGCATAAATGTAAAAGACCAATATTTGGGGCGCCTGGATGACTCAGTCGGTTAAGCGTCTGCCTTCGGCTCAGGTCATGATCCTGGAATCCCAGGATGGAGTCCTGCATCGGGCTCTCTGCTCCACGGGGAATCTGCTTCTCCCTCTGACCCTCCCCCTCTCATGCACGCTCGCTCTCTCTCATTCTCTTTCTCTCTCTCAAATAAATAACTTAAAAAAAAAAAAAGACCGATATTTGGGGTCCTACTCCAAACGTCTAAGATGGATCCCGTGCCAATAAATAGCATGAGAGACACTTGTTATCATACAGACTGCCTCACGGCATTACTGTCCATGCCAAAATCCCCCCCAAGGGCTCTCGGGGCCAAGGATCTAAGAGTGAACTTTCCACCTAAAAGCCTGTCTGCAGCTCAGGCAGCAGCACTTCAAGTTCCCAATATATCCCCAGTGCCCTTGAACCGAAAGTTTTCTCAAAGCCTGGGGAATCTTTCCGAGATTAGAGAGACTAAGGACATGACCAGACTTAACTTACCTGCCTCTGTCAGGAAGGAAAAAGCTTTTGCTCTACCCTCTTAGGTTCATGTCCTAGAGGCCTGCAAATTAACTAACAAAAGCCAGATTCATAGAAGGAAAGGAACAGTTTTATTAATATTTTATGTGCACAGGAGTTCACAGAAATGAGACTCAAAGTCAGGTAATGAGACTCCCGTGCCTACATGCCATTTTAACAAAGGAAAGTCAGTTTGGGGCTTCAGGAGATTAAAAAAAAATTTATGGGAAAGTGACTAGGAAGTATACACACAGGAGAACTGATGAAGGTCAGGGTTATTTTAGTAAGGTTTACTTATGCGGATTTATTCCAATGCCAGTTCCTCCTCTCCGGTGGTAAGTTGCTCTCCTCTTCCCAGTATACGAGAGGAGAATACCTTCACTAAGGGAAAATCTAAGCCAGTTTCAGGCAGAAAAGAGGAGAGAAGAGAACTCTTCCTGCATCCACTGATACTCAATTGCTTTTGGCTCAAAATAATCCTTATGCCGCAATGGCCTATTTATTTAGGGCGGTACACACGGATCCCCTTCACCTGGTACGTGGTAAGGGTCTAATAAATGTGTATTTCCTGAATGTGTGAAAGAGCTACAAACTCCTTTGCAAACGTTGAACAAATGTTAAATACGATATGGAAATCTGACTCCCACCCCACATAGAATATCGATCGGGAAGGCCATGGTGCCTTCATGTAGATCTTTGTAAGGGTTAATGACTGCTTCTTTGAATCTCAGTGTAGCAGCTGTAGATGACTCAGATTTTCTGCCACAATGACTTACATCAAAACAATGAATCCATCAAGGGGAAGGCCAAGGCACCATTTGGGGCTCACAGGGAAGGACTGGGCAGAGTGCTCCCAACAAATGAGATTGGGAGAGATTTTTCCCTGCTGTATGAGAATACCTCAGAACGTGAACGTCTCGGGCATTTTCACAAAAGAACAACAGCCTGTCTCACCGGGAAAAGAACATACAGAGCAGACATGGAGAGGCACAGGATGAGTGCATTTCAGCCCAACCTTGGGACAGGACAGAATGCTGGGAATTCGCGGAATTAGCTTGAACAACAAATGTGCATGCACTCCTTGGGGTCTTGGTTCTCTCCAGTGCTCTCGTCAGGTGAAAGAACACACATCACACATGGCTGCAATCATCACGTTCCTAATAAAACACACATTCTGATTAATGGGGCGCCTGGGTGGTTCAGTCTGTTGAGAGGCTGCCTTGGGCTCAGGTCATGATCGCAGGGTCCTGGGACCGAGCCCCACATCGGGCTTCCTGCTCAGCGGGAGTCTGCTTCTCCCTCCTTCTCTCCCTCTGTTCTCTCTCTCTCTCTCTCTCAAATAAATAAATAAAAGTCTTATTTATTTACTTATTTATTTTTAGATTTTATTTATTTCTTTGACCGAGAGAGGCAGCGAGAGAGGGAACACAAGCAGGGGGAGTGGGAGAGGGAGAAGCGGTCCCCCCGCGGAGCAGGGAGCCCAATGCGGGGCTCAATCCCAGGACCCCGAGATCATGACCTGAGCCGAAGGCGGACACTTAACAACTGAGTCACCCAGGCACCCCTAAATAAATAAAATCTTAAAAAAAAACCACACAGTCTGGAATATTCAACAGTCCTTTTCCTAGAGACACTGAGAGTCACAGAAACAGCCATGGCCTTCAGAACTGCACCAGGCAATCCCGCCTTGGTGAGTCTTCAATTAGACGACTGACCAGGGGTGTGTACATGTTCGTCTACACCTTCTGCATATGTGGGCTGGTGCCCTCCAGTGTGTGGCCACAGTTCCACGGACTGCCTCAGCAGCCCCCCCGGGACCAAAACCCTCGAGAAAGAATGGCACACTGGGAAAGCAATCTACAGCGCTCTTTTCCAGAAAGCCTCGGGACAGGTAATTTCTTCGCAGTTCTGGGCTCATCATATTCCATTAATTCCCTACAGCCAACGACTTCACTCCCTGTAATAACTCTGAAGAGACCAAGAAAGTGATGCAACTCCCTCTCTTTCTCTCTCAACCACCTGCAAGGCTTTTATCTGCTCCCTTCAGCAGCCACTCCCCAGACTCCAGAAAGTGCGAACGGCCCCACAGCCGCCGGTCCCAAGGGCAGGATGGGAAGCATGGAGGGAGGGAGCCAGTGGGGTGGAGGAAAAAACTCACATTTCTCTTGCAAAGAGGGAAACAGATGCCCAGGTGGTAAACATGACTTCCAATTACTTGGCCTTAAACCAACCCTGAAATGTAAAGTTACTGTATTTCCTCAATGGACAAACAGGCAGAAGATCCAGTCTGTAACTAACAAGGCCTTTATACTCCATTTATTTAGAGTTTTTACTTGAAACTCTGCCTTCATCCAGGCATTTCTTCTTTGTTATGGAACTGCGGGCTCCCTTTTTTTTTTTTTTTTTTAAGATTTATGTATTTATTTGACAGAAAGGGGGGGTGAGCAGAGGGAGAGGGAGAAAGAATCTCAAGCAGACTCCCTGGAGTTGGATGGAGCTGGACGCAGGGCTCCATCCCAGGGCCCTGAGATCATGACCTGAGCTGAAACCAAGAGTCCAGCACTTAACCGACTGCACCACCCAGGCTCCCCAAGCAAGGCAGGCTCCCATCTTTAAGATTCGGCCGCTCTTCCCATCAAACACTGTGCCAGGCTGGAACAGAAAAAGGACTAGGTTCTCAGAATCACCGGGGCAGCTTACTAAAAATGCAATCTCCTGTACCACACCGCAACCTACAGGAGGCTCTGCATTTTTAACTAGTGCCCTCAGAGGAGTCTTGTGCATAATAAAATTTGAAAACTACTGATATAAAAAGTATACAACTCTAGGGCAAAGATCATAGAGTCCTCACAAGGAGGAATCAACATGTTGATTGTTTTCAGCTGAGCCCCCTGGGGAAGACCAGCCCGTACACTGCTCCTTCAACCTGAGGGTAAATGCAAATTCGCCTCCAGTTGGTTCTGCTCAGGTAGTCCAAGGTGGGCCTGAGAGTTGGCATTTTCTAATAAACTCCCTGGTGCCACCCAATGCTGGAGCAGAGCTGGAGGTTTAGTTTATAATCCCAATAGCCCGGGTTAGATAAGGTGCACCAGGAAGTTGCTCAAACACCAAGCTCCCTTTTAAAATGCAAATACTCCCCCAGAAGGCTGAAGCTACAGTGTGACTTCTTTTAATCAGATTGCTTTCTTCTTCGCTGAGCTCAGCCCCACCCAGATGGTGGGGGTTTTAACTAGAGGGAAGGAGATAGGAGTAAACAGGCCTGAATGGGATCGGCCCTGGGGGCCTCCGAGAGAAAGAGGGCAGCAAAGGATTTTTGCTCCCAGGAGCAGAGAGGCCAACAGGTGTGAGAGGTTGCTAGAGAGAAGGGAGTCAAAGGCAGATTTGCTCTCATTGCAATACAGACTTTAATAGGGAGCCCGCTGTGTGGCAAGCACTGGGCAGGGCCTGGGATGCTCACACAAACAAGGCGTAGTCCTGTCCCTGCAGGATTGGAGGCCCAGAAAGTTGGCCTGCAGCACTGAGGGAGGAAGCCACCACTTGGCACCATCCAGCTCTTAGTGTGGTGCCATTGGTTGCTGATACCATGCTAAGCCATGGCAAGGCAAGATCTTAGTCAATACTGGAATGTCTGAAAATAATGAGGGATATATGAAAATGTACAAGAGCCAGCCTGGATCATTGTCCATTTGACTCCCATTGATAAAGGCTTTGAAAATTACAGTCACCACCTGCCAACTAACACCGTGGGGTACACAGGCTCCATTTTAGTCATTAGAGTTCGTCAAATATCCAGTCCTTCTTTAAGAATTCCACACGTAGAATTCTCCAGAGAATATAGGTGACTATAGGAGAGTTTAAAAACCATTAATTTGAGCCATTTAAATTAAAATCTTAAATTAAGGAAAAATCATATAAGGGAGGGAAAACCTTTTCCTCTACCATCTTAGGTTCAGTGTCTGGGGCCTGCAAATTAAATTGACAAAAACAGATTAACAGAAGAAAAGGCATACGATTTTTGTTGATGTTAATGTTTTTATACACACAGGGGGCTTCACCGAAAAGAAGTGGAAACCCCATTTTTTTTTTAAGATTTTATTTATTTATTTGAGAGAGAGAATGAGAGACAGCACAAGAGGGAAGAGGGTCAGAGGGAGAAACAGACCCCCCGCTGAGCAGGGAGCCCGATGCGGGACTCGATCCTGGGACTCCAGGATCATGACCTGAGCCGAAGGCAGTCGCTTAACCAACTGAGCCACCCAGGTGCCCTGGAAACCCCATTTTAACAAAGGATGATGAATTGTGGACAACTGATTAGACAAAGGAAAGGGGGCTTGGGCTTCTAGAAGTAATAAATTGTGGGAAGGTGACTAGGCTATATGGGGGAAACTAATGGAAGATAAGAGTTATTTTAGTAAGGTCTGTTTATGTAGATTCACCTCGGTCTTGACACCCTTCTATAGTGATAAGAGGCGCTCTCCCCTTCCTGGTACAAGGACAGCACCTTTCTCACAGGAAATTTATGTCCTGCTTTTAGGCAGATGGGGGAGGGCAGAGAGCTCTTGCTGTGTCTGCTGTTTCTCAATTGCCTTCAGCTCAAAATAAGCCTTATGCCAAAGTGGCATATTTGGAAGTGGCACACTCTGATCACCTTCAGCCATTAAAGTCTTTGCTGTACCCTATAACTCAAGTTCAAAACCCTCACGTCATTATGGAGGTGATGAGGGTGACTCAGCTTCCCTCCTTCACTCCCAGACAGAACCAATTTGTCCAGCCATCCTCCTTCAAGCTCTGGTTTCTTCTCCCAATGCACCTGTGCCTCCCACACCTTCTCCCAGCTCAGCCAGCGCCTTCCCTGGCCTGTGATCTATTACATATCCCATCACCACACAAAGTTGTTCTGCGCTTTGTAAGTTATAAAGTGATGTCTCCACTCCTGACGCCCTCTTTCCCTTCTCTGCCACCACGACTCAGTCTAACTTATTTATTATAACAGCTTCATTCTCCCTAGTACTTGTGACTTTGGGGTAATTTCAAGTCCTATCTCATCCACTGACCTTGTGGAAATCATTTAAACTTGCTAAACCAATCTCAACTTACAAATGGGAGTAAGAATATCTACCTCATGGAACTGATACAAGGAATAGACCAGATATTGCAATGTTGCTGTAGTTCCTTGAGATGCTCCGTTAATTTTGTATGGATGGAATCTGATTAAGGCTTTCAATGTCTTTCTTTTGCACCAACTCATTTCTTAAGGCCCTACTATGGTTCCAGTGCTGTTTGGGCCCCCTTCATTCCTTCGACAAGGATTTTGAACACTTACTGAGTTCAAGACGGTGTGCTAGATAAGGAGTCAGCAAAGTATGCCAGCAATTTTTGTATAGCCGAGAGCTAAGAATGGCTTTTACATTTTGGAGTGTGTTGAATAGTGTCCTCCTAAAATTCATGTTTACCGTTTACCATGTACATTTTCTGAATGTGACCCGTTGGGGAAATAGGGTCTCTGCAGATACAATTGAGGATCTCGATATGAATTCATCCTACAAAGGGAACTTGGCCCTGCCAGTACTTTGATTTCAGACTTATAGACTCCAGAACCTGAGAGAATAATATTTGTGGTCTCGGGGGCTTAACCAGTCATGGTAATTTGTTATGGCAGCCCTAGGAAACAAACACACATTTTTGAATGGTTGAAAAAAAAAAATCAAAAGAAAAATTATGTTCATGACACATGAAAGTTATATACAATTAAAAGTGCATTATCCATAAATAAAGGATGATTGAAACAGAGACACTTATTTATTTATGTGTTCTTTTGTGCTGAGGGTGAGGAGTTGTGACCAAGACTGGATGGTCTGCAAAATCTAAAATAGGTACTAGCCGCCCTTAACTAAAAAAGTTTGCTGACCCCTGCTCTAGATGCTTGAGAATAAGAAAAATATAACCCCTGTCCTCATGCAGATTATATGATGGCAAGGAAAGTAGATATTAAGCAATTGATTACAAAATGACTAATTACAACAGTGATCATTATAGTCATTCATGATGTTGTAATTGGAGAATAAAGCAAAAGTCAGGGAGGATATGCAGAATTCAATCATATGGCCTCTTCACATCTGTAAGAGAAACCAATCCATATAAAACAAGTTCAAAAAGGTTAGGAAAGAATCCGATGGAATGTCAGTAAAGAATCTTTGGTGTCAAAAAAAAAAAAAAAGAAGAAGAATCTTTGGTGTCCATTCCAATTACCTATGGATGCTTCACAACCCTGCCAAACTTAGTAGAATAAAACAAAAACAATGTTTATCATACTTAAGTGTTTTTTAAAATTCAGGAATTCAGGCCGTAAACCAAAATGATGAGTGTCTCTGCTCTACAATTTCTGGAGCCTCTGTTAGAAAGGCTCCACTGGTGAGGGACTGGAATTTTCTGGAAGCTTCTTCATGCAAATAGTCCCTTGGCTGGAATGATTCAAGGCCCATCTGGGACCAGCTCCCATGTACCTTGGCTTCTCCATGTACCTTGGGCTTTCATGCAGCATGGCAGCCTCAGAGTAATCAGACCTCTTTACCTGGTGGATCAGATCTCCAAGAGCAAGTGTTCCAGCGAACAAAGTGGAACCTGCATGCCTTCTATGATTTAGCCTTGGAAGCCACCACTTCTGTGGTACTCCTCTGGTTGAAGTGGTCCTGCAGCCTGCTCAGCTACAAGTGGAAGGTACGTAGATCTTGACTCTTGGTGGAAGGTATGTCAAAGAATATGCAGCCATGTTTTAAAATGCCCAGGGTCAGATGGGAAGACATTAAGATGCTTTAGGAGAGCCAGAGAAATGCAATAGCCCACCAAGCATTGAAGAAATCATCTAAAGCTGGGATGAGCATTGCAGATTAAAATCAGACAGAAAAATTGGGCAATACATACTTCCAGCAATGAGAATCTACCTGTGAAAACAACACCTTAGTTATGGAATCCAGGTTATAATAATGATAAAAATGGTTCACTGAGCCCCATAAATGTCATGGGCAAGAATCAAGCTTTTTGGCTTAGCCACACATCTCTCTGGTTGCAAGGCAACATCATGTTTGCAAGGCAACTGAGGCAGCCCTCCCAACTTGCTTGGGAAAATCCATTTTTTCTTGGTGGGAAAGCATCTTTTAACATCGAGAATGTTTAGAATTAATGAAGTAAACCAAACCCATGGTATTAATACTTTTATGTTAAACCTAGGAATAATATGGATACACGTGCAGCTTTTGTGGTATTTGAAAAGAATCTGGCAAATAGGGGAATTGGAGGGAGAGGTGAACTATGAGAGACTATGGACCTGAGAAACAAATAGGGTTTTAGAGGGGAGGGGGGGGAGAGGGGGAGTGGTTAGCCCGGTGATGGGTATTAAGGAGGGCACGTACTGCATGGAGCACTGGGTGTTTTACGAAAACAATGGATCATGGATCACTACATCAAAAACTAATGATGTATTGTATGGTGACTAACATAACATAATAAAATTAAAAAAAAAAAAGAATCTGGCAAATAAAAATATTTGGCAGATGGGCCTTGCAATTCTGATTTAAGATGCCTAACTGAGGAATTGATTTCGACTTATGGTTTCTGGTTGGTTGCTCACCCCCTTCAAGCCTTTGCTCAAATTCCTCCTTTTCGGGGAGACCTGGCCATTCAATTTAACTCGCTTGCTCCCTCTCCATCCCAGTGCTGATCCCCCTAACCCTACTTTCTTCTTCCCAAAACACTTACCCCTTCTAACATCCGACTTAATGTATATATTCATTATTTATTGCCTTTTCCTCTAACTAGAATGTAAACTTCAGGGAAGCAGGAACTTTGTTTTGTTCACAGATGAGTCTCAATCACCCAGCCCAAGGAAAGTGGGCAACAAATACTTGTTGTGGAATGTGTTAAAATAATATTCCTGTTTGTAAATAACTGTGGAGCATTTGAGAGAACTTAAGATTCCCCTATTTATAAGTTTAATTTATTCAAATTATAAAAACTATTTAAATTCCTGGGAAGGTTTTGTTTGTTACTCAGGTCATTGATGTGCTTAAAAGGAAAATTGAACATATTAAATTTGTAAATACAGCTAAAAGTATCTAAGGAATATAATTAATTTACAAAAAAAAAAACCTCTTGTGGGTGTAAAAATCTGCTAGATGTATAACTAGAAGAGTAACATTTATAAGTTATTTTTTTTTAAGTTATTTATTTTTATTTTAAGTAGGCCTGGTGCCCAACATAGGGCTTGAACTCATGACCCTGAGATCAAGAGTAGAATGCTCCACCGACTGAGCCAGCCAGGCACCCCCTAAGTTTTTTTTATTATTAATATTAACTCTAATAAATCCAATGTTATTTTTTTAAACCCCAAAGCAGTTGTAAAAGATGGTCATTAGCCATCATATATAAAATCCACCATAAGGAACACATACACACCCCATTCATAACATCTAATATTAGAAAGGAGAAGTCCAGAGTGACCCACCCTAGTTGAGGGTGTTGTAAAACTGACCAAAACAGATACGGTCGAGCAGAATTCAGGTTATGAATTGTGTGAGGGTGAGCAGCACTCCTATAACCTCACTACTAAATTATAGGGAAGGCCGGTCACAGATCAAATTCTGCTACCCATACTGACATTTCATAAACTTTTATTAGCAAGTAAGCACACGCATTTTCTAGAAATCTTTCTGTAGGCCCAAAGGGTCCCTGCTCTCTGTTCTTTCAGATGAATAAGCAGTTCACTACCTATCACCTTCTCACTGGCACCAGGCAGCAACCAGAAGTCCTCCAGACCCGCGGCTGGGCACAGGATTATGGAGGAATCAAGCCTTGGGAGCCATTCCCACAGATAAGAGGCTAGAGGTGTCACCACGCTCATATACTCTGTTCCTGCAAGTCAGGGAGCCTCTGAGATACTCCAAGCAGAAGACTGAGTGCCTACAATTTCATCAGGACGCGCGTCCTAGCATTCAGCAAGCCAATCCACAAGCCATGATTTCAGTCATAGAACGCCGGATCCAACATTCACTATGCTGATTAGAAAAGGAATTGGGAGTGGCATATGCCCCCATCAGAAGCAGCCTCAGAAACGTGGGCCGGAGACCCTGGATGGAGGTCCCTGCCCCAACCCCCAACAGCCTCCCTCGCTACCAACTCCACCCAAGCCCTAGGGAAGTGCTTCTCCACTACCCTGCCTTACCCCCTCAAAGGCATCTGTGTTCCAACACGATCTGTGGATTGTGACACTGCCAACATGAACAGACCTCACTTCAAAGTGCCGGGAGAACTTGAGAGGAAGAAGCTCTAGATAAATCCATTAGCTTGTCAAACGGCATCACTGCCATATATTCTTGCATAACGAAGTATCTTCTCTTTGTCTTCCAACCGATGGTTCCAAAGCTACTCACAAATTAGCATGGGCTTCCCAACTGTTACACATGACAGCCGAGGAATATTTTATAATACTAAGCAAGTCATATTGCCCTTAAATATACAAATGTATGTTTGTAGGAGGATAGGGACCCTGATACTGGCTCGTTGATAACCGATTCTTGACACCAGCCACTGGATGGACAGAGACCACTAGAAGAGCAAATTGTTTTACTTTTATCTAACAACACTGAACGAGATGTTAACTCGATTTTGACAAAAGAAATTGCCGATATTGTAAGTAATTTTTATTTTAATTTTGATAATAATTTCAATAATTATTTTGACGTTCAAAACCTGTAGGCGCTTTTATAATAATTTGTATTTTTGCCTTCTGCTCTTAAATAATTTGGAATTTTAGGGGGAAAACTTACGATGAAAGTTGGAGAAATAATTTTAATTTTTGAATTTTTAGCATTATGAATGCTAATGTGATGAAAATACATTCAAAATGTTAAAATAGTATCACCATCCACAAGACACAAATTATGTGAAGATCATGAATATAACAGAATAAGTGATTTTGCTGAAACAAAGATAGGAAAAAATTAAATGTTGGAGAATCGCTACGTAATGTTTATGAACTATGTGCATCTTTGTGTTATCACTGATCCAAACACCTCCAGCCCATCAGTAGAACACTCTGACATGAGCAATCATAATTAAATTCAGTTGGCTTTGATATATAGCCAACTTTCAGTCATATAAAAACCACAGCTTTATACATTTGATTGTTAATGACAGTGTATTTGACAAGGTCAGAGATAAAAAATAATTATTATTTAGCAGATTATTAGTTATGGCCTGTAACTTTTAAATATTTAGGTTCATGGTCCTGGGCCCTCCGTGTACACACTTGCCCTGGGCCCTGCAAATGTTAGAGGCACCTAAATGTGAGGCCCTGAGGAGAAAGTCGGTTGACCTTGCACACTGGTGGCTGGCCTTGACTGAGCGTGCATTCCTGCGTAGAAATCTAGCTGTGCCCGAGACTTAACTGAAAAGAAGACCTTCTGTGTGGAAAGTTTAGGAGGAAAAGGCAGATACCCTATGTGGAAAAACTGAACTCCTATGATCTGCTGGTGAGAATGTAAAATGGTGCAGCCACTGTGCAAAACAGTAAAGACATTCCTCAAAAATTAAACATAGAATTACCGTATGACTCAGCAATCCCACTTCTGGGTATGCCCAAAAGAACTGAAGGCAGGAGGAGGGGCGCCCAGGCGGCTCAGTGAAGTGTCAGAATCTTGATTTTGGCTCTGATCATGGTCTCAGGGTCAGGAGATTGAGTCCTGCCTTGGGCTCCGCGCTCAGCAGGGAGTCTGCTGAAGATTCTCTCTCCCCCTGCCGCTCCCCCCCACTCACGTGATCTCTCTCTCTCAAATAAATAAATCTTAAAAAAAACAAACAAACAAACATGTTTGGGACTCCTGGGTGGCTCAGTTGGTTAAATGTCTGCCTTTGGCTCAGGTCATGATCCCTGGGTCCTGGGATCAAGTCCCGTATCGGGCTCCTTGCTCAGCGGGGAGTCTGCTTCTCCCTCCGCCACTCCCCCTGCTTGTGCTCTCTCTCTCAAATAAATAAATAAATAAATAAATAAATAAATAAATAAATCTTTTAAAAAATAATAATAATAATTTTTAAAAACATGTTTAAGAATTGAAGGCAGGATCTTAAGAGATATTTGCACACCCATGTTCAGAGCAAACACTATTCACATTAGCCAAGAGGTGGAAGCACCCACGTATCTATCAAGGGATGAACATATAAACAAAACGTGGTCTAGTCATACAGTGAAATATTATTCAGCCTTAAAAAGAAAGGAAATTCCGACCCAGGCTACAACATGGATGAACCTCGAGGACTTTAAGCTAACTGATATAGGCCAGTCACAAAAAGACAAATACTGTATGATCCCACTTAACATGAGACACTAAGAGTAGTCAAATTCTCAGAGAAAATAGAATCATGGCTGCCAAGGGTTAAGGGGGAGGAAGGATGGCAGAGTTATTGTTCAATGGGCACGTGGTTTCAGTATTGCAAAACAAGCAGGGCTCTGTTGATAGGTTACACAATGCACACATACTTAACACCACCCACTGCGCACTTAAGAACAGTCAAAATGGGGATGACTGGGTGGCTCAGTCGGTTGAGCGTAGTTCATGATCCCAGGGTCCTGGGATCGAGTCCCGCATCAGGCTCCCTGCTCGGTGGGGAACCTGCTTCTTCCTCTCCCTCTGCTGCTCCCCCTGCTTGTGCCCTCTCTCTCTCTCTCTCTCTGTCAAATAAATAAGTAAAATCTTAAAAAAAAAAAAAAAAGAACAGTCAAAATAGTAAATTTTGGGCTATGTCTAGTTTACCACCATTTCTTAGAAAGTAAAAGGCAGACCTCCTCACACAGGGAAGCGGGGAAGCTTCTCTGAACAAGGAACTTCTAAACTGAGAGGTGAAAAGAAGAGTGAGCAAGACCATGAGGAACTAAAAGTCCAGGAGGGCCGGAGAGGATGGGTCGGGGAGTGCGGGCGCCACAGGGCGGGCCTGGTGAGCAGGTTAAGAGTGCGTGTTTTATCCGAAGAGCTGCAAGAGGATGCGGAGCACAGGCGTGTGAGCTATGGTGTCCGAGGAATAGTTGGCAAGCCATTCCACACATGGTGTCCAGTAACATGCTAACTGATGCAGTAGGGACCCTAAGCCTGGAAAAGTCCTGCAGAGGGCAATGGGCCTATGTGGGGGCCACAGCAGGATGCCAGGGAGGCAGAACTGGATGGGTCACCAAACGACCAGGGCGTGGTGGGCCCAGACTTTGGCCCCGTCAGCCCTCTGTGTGGACTCCAGCTGCCTCTGCAGATACGGTTATTTGTGTGCACTTGGGTAACTTACAACTCCCCTGAGCACCGGTTTCCTCATCTGTTAAGTGGAGATCGCAACACATACCTTATTGGGTTAGTAGGAAGATGAAATGAGATGCGAACGCAAACTCTTAACATAGCGGCTGGTGTGTAGTGTTTGCTCAAGACACGTGTGTCATGAATGACAGTTATGAAGACAATTAACAACACAGAGAAGCCAGGACTGACTCTGAGGATGCCAACAGGATTTGTTTGAAAATCAAAAGGATTTACTTCAAAGAAATTTTACTTTCCCATTCTCATCACAGAAGGAATGTGGGGGAAATGTGTTATTTGAGTTGGCGTCATTGAAATGGATATGAAAGTTGAATGATTTGTTCCTCAGGCTCTGAGAGGCTTAGAAAAGTTGACAAGTGCGTTGTCTTACTTCTAACCCCCTTCCTCTTCGGCAGATACACCTCCCCACGCACCCACGCGTGCTGTCACAGTTAGAAGAGAGCTGTGTTCTCACGTGGCAAGTGTGTCCTTTCTGCCGAGGGGGCGGGGGGTGGGGGGGTGCTTCACTCTGCAGGTGGGAGTGGACCACTCGGGAGTGCTGTGCAAATTAGGAAGCTGCCTCCAAGACCAGCAAAGCCAGGGTTGCTGTAAACTACAGAGGGAGTGTGTCCGATTTCATCTGGCGATAAACAAGAGAAAACAATCCATTTTTGTTGCTTGTTTTGTTTTCAGGTAGTTTTTATTTTTATATATATATTTTTAAAAGATTGTATTTATTTATGAGAAAGAGGGAGTGCAAGAGAAAGCCCCAGTAGGAGGAGGGGCAGAAGGAATTGGAGAAGCAGACTCCCCACCAAGCAGGGAGCCCGATGTGGGGCTCGATCCCAGGACCCTGGGATCATGACCTGAACGGAAGGCAGACGCTTAAGCGATAAGCCACCCAGGTGCCCCTATGTTTTTTCTTTTTATTTAAATCAATTAATTAACATACATTTTATTATTAGTTTCAGAGGTAGAGTTCAGTGATTGCATCAGTTGCGTATAACACCCAGTGCTCATTACATCACGTGCCCTCCTTCATGCCCGTCACCCAGTTACCCCATCCTCCCACCCCTCTCCCCTCCAGCAACCCTCAGTTTGTTTCCTAGAGTTAAGAGTCTCTCACGGTTTGTCTCCCAACGATCCATTTTTCAAAGAGCAGCCTAACTGATGCCCTTGATGTCCTATAAGATGGCTCCAGATCCATTGGCGGGTGGGAAGCTTTGGGAATGGATTGGGTGGGATAGCAAAGCTGTTGTCTGTTGCGTGCGGTTAGATTAGCTGTGATCTCCACCAACACATTCATTGTTGCCGGCGGCATGAACATGCCCACCTCTTCCAGGTGCTGTGTTGGACCGGTTAAGTGTCGGTGCTCCCTGGCGCTTGCAACAATTCAGAGATGAATCCATAGGTCTGTCCAGGCCCAGCTATATATGCTTCGTGGTCTCTTTCATTGTTGGGCTCTATGATGTATAAGGGGTTTCAATACGGGTCACCCAACATGGTCCTCAGAACAGCCTCAGAGATAGGACAGGCCTGGCCTGTCATCCCCACACTGCATGCTGGGACCCCGAGTCTTGGAGAGGTTAAATGGCTTGCCAGGTCCAAAGTGCTGGTAGTGGTGGTCCATGAGGCAGGCTCCCCACTGTGGGAGTCCTGGAGGCCAGAGGCAGGTAACAAAGCCGTCTCCAAAAGGAGGCTGGAGGGCAGGAGCCACAAAATACAGGCCCTTGGTGGTGAGTGGTGGAGGCGGAGGTCTGGGCCCCAGGAGCCAGCCGGTCAGCGCAGGCACGCAGGTGGGGGAGGTGTGGGAGGATGCTGCAGCCCATATCTGCAGGGGCAGCTAGAGTCCACGGCAGGGGGCGGACGGGGCCAGAGTCTGGGCCCGCCACACCCCGTGTCTCTATTCCTCTAATTTAGGAGCGATTTGCCTTATTGTTATTATTTGACAAGGAAAAGGAGAGGGATTTTGAGTCGTTTCAAAATAGGAATAGCATTTCCCAGGTTTTATTTCAATTTTTATTGAAAGGTACCACTGCCTGGCATCTGACCAAAGAAAAATCTGGGAAATTTACCTAAGCTATCAGTCCATTTTCCTGTGCATTTCGGCATTCTATCTATGGTTTAGAACTTGCTTCATGATCTTTTTAGCCTTTTATAGATGTAGTCTTCAATTGATGGCTTTGTAATGCTATTCTTCTGATTCTGTGCCTTTGTAATACACCCCAGGTAATGGTTAACCCTCTAGATTATATGAGATCCGTAATAAACTTCAATGAAATTCTTTTAAAAAAGAAATTGTCTTCTCAGCAGCGCCCACCTTCTTATGCAAGCTACTGAGAATGCAGTGGTGCATTTCTAATCTCAGAGATCCAACAAAATGAATGCGCCACCTTCTTGGTTGTACAAGCTACTCAGAGTTGCCTCCAAACGTACTTATTAGTAGTACAATAAATAAGAGTTCCCCTTTCTCCCTCCTTTATTGCTTAGCATACAGCTTAAATGCCTAAATTCTGTAACCTACTTCACCTTTATATGATTCTAAGAATTAGCCAAACACCAGCAAAGTTGAGGAAACTCCCAAAGCCCTTAATCAGTCCCATGAATAATGAAGGTGTTAGAGGCATGCACATAGACAGAGCAACTCGAATATGCAATAACAGAGCTGTCATCACGCAAAGCAGAATGAGGAACTACCAGACAAAAACTGTAAGTGAGGGCGCCTGGGTGGCTCAGTTGCTTAAGCGACTGCCTTCGGCTCAGGTCATGATCCTGGAGTCCCAGGATCGAGTGCCGCATCGGGCTCCCTGCTCGGCAGGGAGTCTGCTTCTCCCTCTGACCCTCCTCCCTCTCATGCTCTCTGTCTCAAATAAATAAATAAAATCTTTAAAAAAAAAAAAAAAAAACCTGTAAGTGAGTTCTGTTGCTAACATTGCTATAAAGGTGCTTTATAAACTAAAGCAAAGCCATTGCCATCGTATCACTTTAAATGCCTCATTAATTCTCCTTCACCTAAGGGAATCAAGCCCAAAAGTCTTAGTGTGGCTCTGCTCTCAGCTACCCCTTCCCATTGTACAGCCCAGTCCTATGGTCTCCTAAACACCACATGAAAATCTGTGCCTATAAAGGTCCTACTTTGCTGGACTCGTGACCTCCTGTTTCTCCTTCAAGACCTAGTTCAGAACTTAAACTACCTAGTCCTCCCTTTCTGGAGAGTTACTCTGTGCTTTATCCATATTTCTATCATGATTTTTCATCTCACTCTATAATCCCTTACTTGAGAACTTGAGGGCAGGAAGTCTGTTTGCCCCATGCTGGACTCATAGTAGCTGCTTGACAAATGTTCATCAGTTTATGGATTGTTCATTTGAATGCCTCCCCCATGTTCTTGAGTTCATTTTGCCTACATGAAAGTTATCTTTTAAACGTAGCTCTGGGAACTTACAATTTTTTTTTTTTAAGATTTATTTATTCATTTGAGAGAGAGAGAATGAGAGAGAGTACATGAGAGGGGGCAGGGTCAGAGGGAGAAGCAGGCTCCTCGCCGAGCAGGGAGCCCGATGCGGGACTCGATCCCGGGACTCCAGGATCATGACCTGAGCCAAAGGCAGTTGCTTAACCAACTGAGCCACCCAGGCGCCTGGAACTTACAAATTTGTAAGCCAAATTTTTCACATCCTCAACTCTTTTTAAATCTCATAGAAATGCTGGATATTTTACAGGAAGTAACCTCATATTTAATCCCCTTTTCAGGGAAGATGTGACTGTGTCTCTGTGCTTTTGCAAAAAGCAAGAATCGCATTTATCTCTCTGGCTAATCTTGCTACCCAACCATTCATCTGTCATCCCCCGACCACCCACCTTTGTCCTTGGTGTTTGCTCTTGAGTAGCTTAAAGGAAACTGCTTTTCAGAAAGGAAAAATAAGACCTAAACAACAATTCAAAGACCTTGATATTCTGGGTGATGTTCAACTCTCCTACCCGTAGCTGGATAATCTCCAGAAGATAAATTCATCAGTGGAAAAATAAACAGGGCACCTTAGGAAGGCACCATGGGGACAAAGGTAAGGTTAAGACACAACTCTAGATTCAAGGAGTGGCCTGAGCCTTTCATTGAGGTATTTTAGGTATTTATGCTGATAGGCCTGGAGGAATGGGAGACTGGCTTAGATTCCTTCTGTCTCCCTCCCCACCAGCAGCGGATTGTCATAGGAACCAAGATATAGTACTCACTAAAGATTTGCTATTAAAATGGAAGTAGTAAGTCTCTAAACTATGCTTTTTTTGGGTGGGGGAGATAAAACAAGAATGAGCCAGAGGAGTAGGAAAGGAAAAACTTAACAACTCAAGAGAACTGAGTAGCAGAACCTACAGAGAGATACTTAAAATGTTTTGGGTAGCAGTGGTATATGGGTGAACCTACACACTAGCCTCTGGACTGCTCCTGGCAAATAACTTGATTGTGACATGAACATTAAATTTTGTCTTAAGTAGAGATGAATACCTTGGGTGGGTGGGGGCAGGGCAGGGGAAAGAATGGAGGGAATCATACGCAGATTTGTGTGTGGTTCTGAGAAATGGGAGAAAGCAGAGCCACAGACCTGGAAGAAAGGAAAGGGAGAACGGGTGGTAGAAGCGACAGACGTTTGGGGAAGAAGGGGTGGATGATTTCTGGCTTCCAAGTGACAAAGTGAGTTTCTTATAAAATGGATTCCTTCTGTGTGAGAAGGGGAAAATCGGATCTGACTATCTTGCCCAAGTGCCTGGGTTAATCTCTGAACCATGGCCAAAATGACTCAAAGTGACATCAGGCAGAGGATCTGAACTAACTGGGATAACTGCCCTCAGAATCTATATGGCGGCTCAAAATCCTAAGGTTTGAGGGCCAGTACATGAACATTTGCCCCCAAACTTCCCAAAATGAAGGAAAAGAAGTTCTAGCAGACACTTTCTTTGGGAATTCCCAAAGACCCAAAAGTCCTTTGATCTCACCTGATGACCCCCCTGAGCAGTGAGAAATAACACGTTACAGCGAACTTAGCACAGAACCAGGATGTGAAAAAGAACAGGCTCACACCTCCCAGAACAGGTCTGTGTGACCTTGGGCAAATCTCCAAGTTTCAGCCAGCTCCCCACTTGGCAAAAAAAAAAAAAGTAAATAAATAAATAAAGAGAGGAAAAGAGTAGGACCCAGCAGAGGGAGGATGAATTAATGACCGTAGAGCATCTTGGAAATGCAAAGTGCTATTTAAATGCAAAATAAACTGCAGGATAACAAGTTCACTTTGGCTTTAGGGAGGACTGTCAACTGAAGGAGCCATTAAAAGTCACAGGCTGTAAAAAAAGGGGGGGGCAGTAAAGTGGGCTTTGTTCGGCTTTGCCTGGCAGAATCTTATAACCTTGCCTGAAATTCGCTATTTATCCCAGTTCAAGAGTGATCAAACAAACACAGTTCATCCATGACCAGAAAAGCCCAGGAAACTCCATAGGAGAAGTCAGAGTTGACCTACCCTCATGCCCACCACAGTACCCCCTCCCTTGGGCCCCCACCCCCATCCGCCAGGAGGCTCCAGAAGCTCCCTGTGTGTGACATCATTCTAACTCAACAGCTCAGTGAAGGGAGTTTCATCATCATCCTCTCGGAGGAAAAGTCTAAGACTTGGTCCAGTTCAGTGGCCCACCCAACATCACACAACTAGTGCAAGGCAGATGCAGGTCATGAAGGAGGTCTGGCCCTGTTCAGCTGTCTTTCCATGACGATGACAACGTTGCGTCCCTACCCCTGGTTCCTATCCCCACTAATCCACTCTGGTCACTTCAAAACGCCAATACAACATATGGTCGTTGGGTTATTGGTGCCCTCAGAGCAAACTCCTGCCAAGAAAGCAAAAGAGAAAGTCAGCTTCTTTTATTTCCCTATTTCCTTCTGGGACTACTGTGTTTGCTTGAAAGACTCTTGACTAGAATGCAGGGGGGTAGGGATGGGAGAGTAATTAAATATTTTGTGCTCTAGAATGTCATCCTTAACTTCTAATTCTGTGGCTAGTGAATTGAAAATGAAAAAATACATACATATATATATTCCTGAAGTCAGTCCTAAATGTTAGCAGGACATGGATGAGCTCCTCCAATCCATTGGATAGAAAGGAACGTGTCTCCAGGTAATTTGCAAACTAGTGATAAGATTCAGGATGGGTCAGATGGGTCCTTCAGGCTGCCCCCTGAGGACTTCTAAGGGCTTCTTATCTCTATAATCCAAAACTTAGATAGATTAGAACTTTGAAAATTCTATCATTGCACAGGACTGCATTCCGTGTGTCTTCAGAAGGGTGTGCCCCTCCATGAGCTGGTGAGGGATATCCCCTTTCCCCTGCAGAGGAGAGCAGGGTTAGGAGTCTGGAAGAGGAATCTGCAGGAGCCAGAGTTACATTGAAACATCAGTGTCAAGTATTTTTTAGAGACGGAGGAAGCATCTATGGGAGTTACTTGGAAAATAGAGTCATTTGTTGGTTACCTGGGAAGGGAATAATATAAAAGGATTAGGTGACCTAAAAACAGCTGGGCCAGGTGAGGGCAGATGGCAGAGGGCTTTGGGAGCCTTGGGGAGGGCAATAAAAAGCTAAACGAGTACAGACAAAACCAGAAGGTGGGAGGGGGTAGTTTGGTGCCACGTGGCCCGGGAGAGGAGCAGAAGAGTGAGCTGAATCCCAAATGGCAGGTCTGAAAGGCAGTGGCTATTCCAGTGACAAAGGAAAAAACACAGAAGGAAGAAGCAATCTTAGACCACATGACAAATAGGGTCCGATCTCTGTAATGGGCTGAGAGAGAATTAGGGAACAGAGCTGATAATGGAAAGAGAAATGCTAGATAAAAGCTCTCATTTATGAACACGGTCCCTGTGCCGGACACCATGCTGGGGGCTTTACCTGTCCTGTCATTAAGCTTGCAGAACAACCTTGCTAGGCAGATACCCTTACAGCCATTCCTTGGCTGAGTGAGCTGAGATGTGGAGAAAAGGCTGACTTCCCAAGAACACAATGTCGCCTGAAATAGGAGCCAGTGAGTAAAGCAAGGGAACAAGGAGCAAAGAATGCAAAGAGAGGAGGAAAGGACTCAAAAGCCGTGACCCAACCTTGGTGGAGACAGAAGTGGGCAGGGAGATCCAGACTCCAGGGCACGAAGACAAGTGGATCACTTGTTGGGGATGGCTTCCAAAACAGAGCCGAGCAGCCCGATCACTCTGATCCCGTACGGATGATGGTCTCAAGTGTGGAAAGCTGTCACGAAATGAGCTCAAACTGAAATGAAGCTTAATTGTTCTACAGAACCGTTGGCATGTTCCAGCCAGGACCATGAGAGGTTATTTGTCAAATGACTGAGTGGGGTAAAGATGACGCCAGAGAAGACAGAAAACAAGATAAGGGCCGAGGAGAAAAGGCAGAAGCTAGTTGGTTTTTGGTTTTTGAATTGAATAAGATTTCCAATTACTCTTTTTTCTAAATTACTCTTTGAAGGTTACTAATGAAGAAGGGACCCAAGCCAGCCCAAGACGTGAACCCCAGAGTAACGAAGCTGTGGCACTGCTGAATGGCTTCATCCAAAGGGACTCTTACAGGGAGGGGCCGTCATGCCTTCACTGAGAGCCAACTATTGCATGTTGTTAAAAGTCATGGAGTCTAGAAGTTTAGAGATTCCGTGCATTTGAGATTCAGTACCTCCACTTATTAGTTGTGTGGTCCAGAGCAGCTTACTTCATTTCTACAAGCATCAACTTGATTATCTATAAAGTCGGAGTACATTAGTTATCCATTGCAGTGTAATAAATTATCCCAAAACTGAGTAGCTTAAACCAACACGAGATATTTTTTAGCTCTTGGAGTTTCTCTAGGTCAGAAATTAGAGAGCTGGGTGGTTCTGGCTCAGGGTTGTGCAAGGGATTGCAGACAGATGTTGGCTGGACCTGCAGTCATCTGAAGGCTTGACTGGGGTGGGAGGACGAGGAACCACATCTAGGATGGCTGACCCCGGCTGCTGGTAGGGAGGGCTACTTCATGGGCCTGTTTGAATGTCCTCACAACATGGCAGCTGGCTTGCCCTGGAGCTAGTGATCCAAGAGAGAGCCACACAGAAGCTATAATCTTAATCTTTTAATGACTCAGCCTCAGAAGTCACATAGCATAACTTCCACCTTGTCCTATTTCTTAGAAGAGAGTCAGTAAGCCTTACCAACATCGAAGAGGAGAGTAATCAGTACTATCTTTTTAAAGGGAAGAGTGACAAAGAATTTGCACACATAGTTTAAAACTACCACTGGGAACACCGTTTTCATGATATACACATTATTGTGTACACACTGTCTGTCAAACATGTTAAGACTGGAGGCGCCACAAAGGATAATAATTATTCCTGTCCCAAAGGCCCATACAGGTCATTCGGATGACTACTATTCTCTCTCTCTCTAATAAGTAAATAAATTAAAAAAAAAAAAAAGGTGGGGGAGCCTGGGTGGCTCATTTGGTTAAGCATCTGCCTTCAGCTCAGGTTGTGGGATGGAGCCCCGCATCAGGCTCCCTGCTCAGCAAGGGGTCCACTTCTTCCTTTCCCTCTGCCCCTCTCCCCTGCTCCTGCTCTCTCTCTCTCTCTCTCAAATAAATAAATAAATAAATCTTAAAAAAAGAAAGAAAGCAGGCTCTTGAGGAGATATTTGCACACCCCTCTATGTTCATAGCAGCACTGCTCAAAATAATCAAGAGGTGAAAGAAACCCAAATGTCTATCAATGGGTGAATGAATAAACAAGGAATGGCATATACAACGGAATGTTATTCAGCTTTAAATAGGACAGAAATTCTGACACATGCTACAACGTGGATGAACCTTGAGGACATTATGCTGAGTGAAACAAGCTAGTCACCAAAGGACAAATACTGGGGCAGCTGGTTAGCTCAGTTGGTAGAGCATGTGACTCTTGATCTCCGGGTTGTGAGTTTGAGCCCCATGTTGGGTGTAGAGGTTATTTAAAAATATTTTTTTTTTTTTTTAAAGTACAGGGTGCCTGGGTGGCTCAGTCGTTAAGCGTCTGCCTTCAGCTCAGGTCATGATCCCAGGGTCCTGGGATCGAGCCCCACATCGGGCTCCCTGCTCGGCGGGAAGCCTGCTTCTCCCTCTCCCACTCCCCCTGCTTGTGTTCCTGCTCTCCCTATCTCTCTTTCTGTCAAATAAATAAATAAAATCTTAAAAAAAAAAAAAAGGACAAATACTGTACAATTTTGCTTGTATGAGGTATCTGAAGTAGTCAAACTCATAGTGACAGAAAGTAGAATGACGGTTGGCTGGGGAAAGGCTGGGAAAGGGAGTTATTTTTCGACTGGTACAGAGTTCCAATGTGCAAGATGGAAGGCATTCTGGACAACAGTGGATATTCCAGCTTAACATTGCTGAACTGTACTCTTGAAAATGGTTAAGATGATAGGAGTGCTTGGGTGGCTCAGTAGGTTAAGTGTCCAACTCTTGAACTCAGGGTTGTGAGTTCAAGCTACATGTTGGGCTCCGTGTTGGACTCCATGCTGGGGGTGAAGCCTACCTAAAAAAAAAAGAAGAAGAAGAAAAGAAATAGTTAATATGATAAATTTTATTTTATGTGTTTCTTTTGTTTTTAGTTTTTTTTGTTTTTTTTTTACCACAATTGAAACAAAAAAAGAAAAAGAAAAGAAGAGCTGAATATAAAACAGAGAACTACTGGCTGCTGTAGGACCACTTAGGCCACTCTACAGTAGGAAGATTTTTTTCCTAGAATAGGTGCCTTTCTCGCAGAGCCCTGGAGAACATTTGGGAGTGTGTAAGCGGAAGTGCAGCTTTTCAATAGGGTCAAGCAGTGTTCTCCAAACAGGATTGTGACTCATCAGTGAGTCATGAAATCAACTTACTGGGTCCTGACCAGCATTTTTACTTAAATGGAATAGAATAGATCAGAGTGAATTGCACACAATAAGGATCTTTCCACAGAGCTTTTTGTTCAACTTACGTGTGTATCTATGTATATCCGTGAAGAAAGTACCAGGTTACGACATAAAATATATTTCTTACCGTGGGCGGACTCAAAAACATCGGAAACATGACTGGATTCGAGTTTAAGGTGCCAAGAGGGAATGACAAGGGATAAGGTTGCAAAGGTACATCAGTCAGGACGGAAGAGGTTATACTGAAGTGACAAATGACCCCCAAATCTCAATGGCTTATAACAAGCGTCAATTTCTTCCTAATGTGACCTGGCCATTGAGAACCAGAGAGAGCTCTGCTTATTTTGTATTCACTCCAGGAACTAGTAGATGGTAGAATCAACCTCTATATGGAACATTATTGGTCTCATGAGGGAGGGAAAATGGACCATGCACTGGCTATTAAACTTCTGCCTGGAAGTGCCATGGTTCCATGCTCACATTTTACTAGCCAAGCTTGCCACCAGTGGGGCAAGGGAGGTATAATCTTTCCCCCAGGAAGGGGCCATAAACCATGGAGAACAACAACACGGTCTGCCCCAAGGGGTGGGAGGTGGGGAGAACCCAGTTAAGATGCGTCTTGTAAATGACATTGAGATGTTTGGGATTTACCCTGAAGACAATGATGATTCATTGAAAAGCTTTACGAAAGGTGATCAGATTGGTCCTTTAGCATGGTCCCTTTGTCAGCAGTGTGGTGGGTGTGGGTCAGGGCAGGGAACCAGTGAGGTTGGGTTACTTGGTCAAACCTACTATCTTGCTAAAGAGGTAAAAGGCCAGGTCTTTCTTTCCTTCCCTACGTTTGTCAGAGCCCCATCTCAGAAATTACAGGCCAAAACACATGACATAAGAAAGAAAATTTTGACACCTCCATTTATTATTAGCAAAAATAGCATCCCCTTTGCAAATTGAAATATTCAGGCACCATATGATGATATGATCACATTTGTGCATTTGTGGAAAATCATATACACATACAAATGTATATCATATATTTATACATAACGTTTCTATGTAATACACTATATATTTCTATATATTATATAGATTTACACACACGCATATATACACACACACATACGTATGTATGTATGTATGTATGTAAATTTTGAAGTTTGACTGGAAGGTGATTTTTTTTTTCCTTTCCAATGGAAGACTCAAGTTGGTTTAAATTCTGATGGAAATGACATGCTAGAAAGGCAAACATTGGAGATAGGGCAAAGAGCAGACAACTGACAGAGCAAAGCCTGCGTGAATGGGCAGGGGAGAGCCTCTGGAGAGAAGCAGAGGAGCAGGCCTCAGGTGGGAGTGGGAACTCCTGCCGCACTGGACGGGTAGCGAGAAGCAGGGAGAGGTGCATACAGAGGAGCGCTTAAATTGGATGGCAGAGGTCGGGGGGGGCCCCTACACGCTCTGAGAAGTAGGAAGCAGGGCATCTTCTGAGTGTAAGGGGCGCATAACTTGGGAGAAATGCTCTAGAGAATCCAGGATGGATTCCGGTCAGCCCCGAGGGCCCAACTGGAGACCCAATCCGTGGAGACACTCAGCGGTGGGCAGTGCGTCACCTGAGCCCAGGTGGCCTAGTGTCCTTCTCTCTCCTCCTTTGCTCTACCCACCTCCAGCCAAGGAGCTAATCTAAAGAGTTATTCATCTATACAGCAACGAATAGGAGAGAAGGGAAGAGAATTGCTGTTGGAGACAAAAGAGGAACGCTAACTTTAATTTCGACCAGGTAACAATGGAGGGAGAGACCGAAATGCTAAGCAAAGAAGCACAGTGTCCCATTGCAAAGAGCTACAGGAAGGAAGCCCAGAAGGGCTGACACAGATCGGGGAGCAGGAGGGTCCTCGGCCGTTGAGAGGACAGTTCAGACTAAGAGCTTTGGAATCAGACTGCTGGCTTCCCAAGTGACAAACACAGGACTAGACCCCATTCAGCAAACACTGAGCACCTGCTTTGTGCGAGACACTGTCGTAGGTGCTGGAGAAACGGCAATGAATGAAAGACAGTGGGAGGGCAGAGGCACTACACAAATCAATAGACAGTAGGGGGGATGGTGATGGTGGGAAGCACCATGGAGAAAAAATAAGCAGAGGAAGGGGGGATGGGTGTGTGGGAGCAGGAAGTGGGGCCCTTTTAATAAAGGATGATCTGGGAAGACCTCACTGACGAGAGGACCCAGATTTCCAGATGTCATTCTATGTGTGCTCTTATTTTTAAATTTTTATGTAACCACAGCCCTTTTCCTCATGCCTTTTTTTTTTTTTTTTTTTAGCATTTGGACCAAAGTGTACAGAACAACAGAGTGTGGATTTTGAGAGCGGTCTGCTTGCTTGTGAGACACAGCTCTGCCTCCTCCTTCCTGTGTGGCCCTGGGCAAGGCATGTAATGTCTCTAGCCCTCAGCTTTCTCTGTCTGCAAAGAGGGTATAATCATAAATTCCTTACAAGGTTGTTGTGAAGATAAAAGGAGATCGTGCGTGGAAAGGGCTGACTTGTGGGACACCTGAAGGAAGAGGAGTGGCCAAATAAAGATGCATAAGTGCTGACTCTTATTTAGGAGCATGTTGTTTCTTTACGTTTCAGTGGTGGATACTCCCAGGCACTGCCCCCACACCCTGCCCCCCACCCCCCACGGAAGTACTGGCTCCCGGAGGCTCATTCCTTTAGCACTCATTGATCTGCCTCTCCTCACCCACATTTTGTTTTTGCTCCTCCTTGTAATCCTGGTGATACGCGAAACCTCATCGAATCTCAGATGCAATTTTTGCCAACTTTTCACATCTCTGATATCACCATGCATCTTGGGGTTGATGGCATTTAACAATTTAGACTCTTTCCTTTCATCGTGGTATAAATTTTTAAAAAAAAAGATGCATCCTATAAATCAGTGGCGCTTAGATAGGACAAGGATAATGATTCAGAATAAACCACAACCAACTGGTACCCCTACAGTTCCAAAGGTGACGTCGACATTGGTCGTTTTAATGATCAGAACCGGCAGAACATGTCAGAATGAAGGAAAAGCAATGGATCCAGAATCTATGATATCCCCTGAGTTTTTTTGCTAGAGGTTCAACACAATATGGACAATAATGAAAGGTCCAAGTGGTGCCAGGGACTTGGAGAAAGTTCCATTGTAGGATGGAACCAAGCCAGAGACCTGGGCTTTTTATCCTACCCACTCCTGATTTTTAATTTTAAAAACTTTTAAACCTACAGAAAAGCTCTAAAAATGGTATAACAAACACCCACGTAACAGTGCCTGGGTGGTTCAGCCGGGTAAGCGTCTGCCTTTGGCTCAGCTCATGATCTCAGGACCCCTCCTCAGTGGGGAGCCTCCTTCTCCCTCTGCCTCTCACTCATGTGCTCTCTCTCGCTCTCTCTCTCAAATAAATAAAATCCTTAAAAAAAAACAAAACCCACATAGTCCTTACTCAGATGCACCAATTGTTACCAAGCACATATTTGCTTTCTCTCCCTCTCTCTCCAATTAAATAATTTTAGCTATTATTTATTTTAAATTGTTATCTCTTTATTTACATCTGAGTCGTTTAAGAGTTTCTTGCAGACATCATAACACTTCACTCACAAAAACTTCAGCCCTCCTGAGAATGAGGACAACCTGCTACAGAACTATACGGTAATTATCATGCCAGGAAAGGGAACACAAACACAATACTGCTGCATAATGTACAGCCCACATTTCAATTTCCCCAGGTGTCCCAAGAATGGCCTTTCTAGCTGGACCAGTGCTCTTTCTAAGAGAGGACATTCCCAAACTTGTGTGTGTGTTGTGCGGTTGTCTGCGACTCAAATAAATTAATGTTCCCCTATCCACTAATACATCAGATGAGAAAAAAGAAATTCACACGAAAAAAAATAATCATAATAAAAAAAAAAAAGAAATTCACACGCCACTAGAAATGAGAAAAAGGAAACAAGAATTTTTTTTTAAGGATCCTTTATAGTTTGTCAAAATATACACATAATACTGGTGCATCAATTTTTAACAGATATAGATCTATCTGTATCGACGATTTAGCTAGCCTTGTTCAGCTTTACTAACTGGAACAAGCCCAGCATTCTAAGAAGTGGGCAGTAATACCTTTAGATTTCTTTTTGATTCTGAATTCGTGGTCTGTGATTCTTCAGCAATATCAACACGTTTAGATTCTGGGTTCCTTGGGGGTTGTAAGCTCGTGGACCATGTTACTATCATCTTTTCATCCCTTGTAATTACGACTGTAACTGGCACATAGTAGAGATTCAATAAACCATTGCAGCTTTTGACTGACAATAAGCCACGTCGAGAGACTGGGAATCAACAGGCAGTGAGATTGCCTGCCTTCTTTGAAATAGAAACCTTGCGCTAGGCAGCAGGTGGTAAAAGCTAGGGCAGGCTATAAACCGTTCTAAAAACAATAGTCCACTCAGTTTCCTTTCGGGCTTGAGGGAAATCCTCACTCCTGGGCCTGTCTAGTGAGGTAAGTGAAAAAGTAAAATGCCTTCTCTCAACATGAGATGAATGCCTTTCTCTATAAAGTCTCCCCAAACCTCCATGGGTCAGGGTCTGCCTGTGGTAAAATGTGACTGCTTATTGGGAAAACGAAGGAAGAAGCAAAGGGGATGTCGTGAAAGGCAACTTCAGTCTTGTATCAGCTTGTCCTGTGAAGGATTACACTGTCGATACCTATAAATAAATCAGAAATCTATGAATCAAATATCTCCAAGCTACCCAAGATATGCCAGTGTGAACATGATGTGTATAAATAAGAAGTAACTTATTGTTTGACCCAAACAAATACATTCTCCTAAAATGATGTGAGTTGGGACACCAGGGTGGCTCAGTCGGTTGAGTGGCTGCCTTCGGCTCAGGTCATGATCCCAGGGTCCTGGAATCAAGCCAGGAGTGGGGTTCCCTGCTCAGTGGGGAGTCTACTTCTCCCTCTCCCGCTGCCCCTACCCACCCTCACCCTCACTCCTCACTAGTGCTCTCTCTCTCTCTCAAATAAATAAATAAAATCTTTTTTTATAATAAATAAATAAATAAATAAATAAATATAAAATGATGTGAGTTGATAACTGAAATTCTTCCATTATAGACATATAGACATTTAGAGGGTTTTTAAAATTCATTCTTTTTCAATTTTCAATTCTTTTTCAATTTTTTCAATTTTTAATTAGGCAAATAACATCTAAGTGCATGAACACTGCAAAAGAAAAAAAAATGCAAACAGTTTAGATTTGAAAGCCCTTTTGGTTTCCTCTCTCTGATTTCTCTGCCTTTCCTTGAAGTGTCTGTTCTCACAGGAATTGTAGATTCCTCTGGTTCTTTCTCTGGACATTTACACAGACATAAGACATAGAGACCTGCCAAACACTGAGGAGAGGACTGGGACCAAACCACATGTGCTATTCTGTCCCTCACTTTTATTTCTTGTACGGATCTTTTTTTACCCAAAACATTTAAAAGGTTATCTGGGCCAATGGTTTGTGACTGGGCTCCCCAGGGCCCCAAGTGTTCTGCAAGGAGCTGGGGGGGGGTGGTCCACACAGGCTGCCCCAAGCAGTAAGGAGGAGCAAACAGAACCGCCCCAAGATTCCCAACCCTCCTCCAGCCAACGGGCCTCCCATTCGATCTACATTTCTTTGTGGATTTCCATAAAAATCTTAATTTTAAAGAAGTTTTTAATGTCTTGCTTTGAGAAAGGTGGTCAGAAGAATTGATCTAGTTCAATTCTTTTGTCTTTGCATTCTGCTAAGAATGAATGTTCCTGAGGAGAGTTAGACATGCAGACTCAGGTTTCATGGGCTTATTTTTTTCTTAAAGCAATTTTAAGGTGAAGGTGGAGAGTAACACCAGATTGCCTCCATTTCCCCAATTTGATCAGTGTTTGGAAGGCTAGTGATGAAGAAGATCAGGAAAGGTGCGGGATGGAGCAGATAACCCATTTTCTTTCTTCTCTGTGAAGGACAATTACCCATGTGTTCATCTTGGGTCTTATCTATCACTGCATATATATTGCTATATATATATCATCCATGAGACCAGGAAATCACCATGTGTGTCTTCAATCTTCTCTGAGTTTTCTTCAAGTCCTGGATTCTAGACCTTTCTGTACCTGGAAAGGTCAACATTGTACCCATGTCCAAAAAATGGGAAAAAAAATATGACCAGACAGGTCTGCTCCAGCTTCTGGGAAACTTCTTTTCTGGCCCAGGTAAGCTGACCATCTGAAAAATCTTTGGATCAAACAGAAGCACAATGAAAACCATTGCTAAAAGGCTAACATATGAGAGGATCCTAGAAGCAAAGTCTCTCCTCTAAATCAAAGTGCCCGGTTACTTGCAAAGGGAACTGGTTGGAGGACAGTCTCCCCAGCTGGAAAACCCAAGCAAGTCGTGGGGTTCCTCCAAAGCTCAATGTCCTCCTCCACGTAATGAAGGTAATAACTACTAATTTCATAAGGTCATCATAAGGAGTAAAGGAGATGTCTAAATTCTAGCAGAGTGCCTGACACATACTGTGATGAGTTGAATTGTGTCCCTCCCAAAACACATAGGCTGAAGTCCTAGTCCCTGGTGCCTCAGAATGTGACCTTATTTGGAAATGGGGTCTTTCCAGATGTAATGGTTAAAACAAGTTCGTACTAGAGCAGGGTGGGCCCTAAATCCTTAATATGACTGGTGTCCTTATAAAGAGCGGAGAGAAACACACAGGGGGAGGACAGCCTGGTGATTATACAGGCAGAATTGGAAATGCTGTGACTGTAAGCCAAGGAGCCCCCAGGGCTTGCCAGCAAACCATCAGAAGCTAGGAGGAGGGAGCACAGCCCCACCAGCACTTTTCCAGACCAGAACTATGAGAGACTACATTTCTGTTATTTTAAGCCACCTGGTTTGTGGTATTTTGTTATGGAAGCGCTGGGAAAGCTAATACATGTAGAAAGCATTCAATAAATATTCGTGTTGTTATTGTAATCCTTTGTTTAAAAATATATACACATATAGGGGCGCCTGGGTGGCTCAGTCAGTTAAGCATCTGACTCTTGATCTCATCTCAGGTCTTGATCTCAGGATTGTGAGTTCAAGCTCTGCACTGGGCTCCATGCTGGCCGTGGAACCTACTATATATATATACACACACACATACATATGTGTATATGTGTATATATATATATGCATGTATAGATTCAATACAATCCTTATCAAAACCCCAATGACATTTTTTTGCAGAAATAGAAAAAAAACCCTTAAAATTGCTATGGAATCAAGGGACTCTGAACTACAAAACCAATCTTGATAAAGAAGAATAAAGTTAGAGGCCTCACACTTCTTAACTGCAAAACATTACAAAGCTACAGTAATAAAATAGTATGGCCCTGGCCTAGACAACACAGAGACCAATAGAGGAAAATAGAGAGCCAGACCTCGAGTATACGGTCAAATGATTTTCAACAAGAGAGCCAAGACCACCCAATGGGGAAAGGTTAGTTTCTCCAACAAAAGATGTTGGAAAAACTGGATATTCACATACAAAAGAATGAAGCCTTACATGATATACAAAAATTAGTTCAAAATGGATTAAAGATTTAAACATCAAGCATTAGACCTAAAACCATGAAACTGCTATACGAAAACAAAAGGGAAAAAGCTTCATGACATTGGATTTGGCCATTTCTGAGGCTCAACCAACTGAGCCACCCAGGCGCCCAGAAGCACAGGCAGCAAAAGCAAAAATGGATAAATAGAACTGTTTCAAACTGAAAAACTTTTACACAACAAAGGAAACCATCAACAGAGTGAAAAGGCAGCCCACCTAATGGGAGAAAATAATTGCAAATCACATATCTGATATGGGGTTAATAGCCAGAATATATAAAGAATTCTTGCAACTCAACAACAATAAAATAAAATTTAAAAAAAAACAAGTAACTCATTAAAAAAAAAAAAAAACGAGCAGAGGACTTGAATAGAGATTTCTCTGAAGAAGATATGCCAACAAACCCATGAAGAGATGCTCAATATCACTAGTCATCAGAGAAATGCAAATGAAAACCGAAATGAGATACACCTTACATCTCATTATGATGGCTACTATCTAAAAAACAAAATCACAGTGTTAGTGAGGATGTAGAGGAAATAGAGCACTCCTGCCCTGTTGGTGGGAGTGTACAATGCATAAAGTGTAACCACTATGGAAAACAGTGTGGAGGTTCTTCCAAAAACTAAAAATAGAATTACTGGGGGCTCCTGAATGGCTCAGTCAGTTGATCGGCCAATTCTTGATTTCAGTTCAGATCATGATCTCAGGGTCTTGGGATTGAACTCCGTGTTAGGCTCCGTGCTCAGGGGGGAGCCTGCTTAAGATTCTCTCTTCCTCTCCCTCTGCCACTGCTCACGCCCTCTCTCTCTCTCAAATAAATAAATCTTAAAAAAAAAATAGGATTACCTTATGATCCAGCAATCCCATTTCTGGGTATATATCCAGAAAATTTGAAAGCAGGATCTCAAAAAGGTATTTGCACATCCAAGTTCATTTCAGCATTATTCACAATAGCCAAGAGGCAGAAACAATCCTAATGTCTACTGATGATGAATGGATAAAGAAAATGTGGTATATTCATACAATGGAATACTATTCTGCCTTTAAAAAGGAAGGAAATCCTGTCACATGCTACAACAAAAATGAACTTTATGGACATTACGCTAAGTAAAATATGCCAAATGCAAAAGGACAAATACTGTATGATTTCATTTATATGAGGTATCTAGAGTAGTCATACTTATAGAAACAGAAAGCAGAATGGTGGTTGCCAGGGGCTGGGAGGAGGGGGAAATGGGGAGTTGTTCAATGAGTATAAAGTTTCAGTTTTGCAAGATAAAAAATTCTAGAGATCACACAACAATGTAAATATAGTAGCATTACTGAACTGTACACTTAAAAACGGTTCAGATGGTGGTTATGTTACGTGCTTTTTACCGCAATTAAATATAAGTGGGTGCATGTAGATACGCACTTACATAAAACCCTATACCTACGTTTTGTGAATCCACCATGATTCCTTAGCAATACTCTTAAATGGGACAGTTTAAGCAAAAATTACTGGAGGTTTGCTGTTTACTTTTTTAACTCAACAAATCAGAATTTTTTTTTTTTAAAGATTTTATTTATTTATTTGACAGAGACAGAGATAGCAAGAGCAGGAACACAAGCAGCAGGAGTGGGAGAGGAGAGCAGGCTTCCCGCTGAGGAGGGAACCCGATGTGGGACTCGATCCCAGGACCCTGGGATCATGACCTGAGCCGAAGGCAGACGCTTAACGACTGAGCCACCCAGGCGCCCACAAATCAGAATTTTAATAAATGATAACATTTAATGTCTAGTGCTATGCCTTCAAAATGTATAAACATTTTGTATAAAGACGATTTATCAGACACTGGTAAAAAGAATAATCCATGAGAAACAATACATTCTGACCATGTTTTAATGATAATATTGGCTAACATTCACTGGACACTGACTCCGTTCCAAGTAGTATTCTTATTTTTATCCCACTGAGTTCTCGCACCAACCCTACGACACGAGCATAACATGGAGGCACTGAGGATTATTGTAATTTGCGCAAGGTCACGCAAGGAGCGGACCCAGGCTTTAAACCCAAGCCAGTTGGTACCAGCATGTACTCTTAGCGCCCCAACTCTGCTGCCTGAAACCATACCCTCTGTCCCTTGCTTCCTCTGTGTGTCCGTGTGGACGGTCTGATGGGAGCCTGAGTGTAAAGTCACCATCCCCCAGACCAGGGGAGCTGAGGACAATGATGAGCTCAAGTTATCACGTCATCACATGGTGTCGTAATCCAGTAAACCCTCCATCTACTGCTGCCCCACCTGCTGCTTCTCTCCTGGTAGTTCCCCGGGGTGCTTGCCTGCGGGACAGGCTGGCCTCACTTCAGATCCCCGAGAAGGCCCAACCCCTCAAGGAAGGCACCTGACCAAAACACGTTCCTGCTGCCTCCGAAGCGGAAGAGCCACTGGGCATCCATGGGCACCTTTTCCTCTTTGCCTTGAACGTTCCGTCTCATCTGTACGTAGCACGTGTCTCATTACGCAGGCAACTGAGTTCTGTCAACAACAAGGTTCCAGAATGCCGTTCCTATTTGTGTCATTCTGCGAAAGAAGTTCCAGAACTATGTTCCTGCACACAGCCCCACAAAAATAGCAATATGTGTATATACATATGTATATACATGTATAAGTACAAGGTAACGTGTTGTAAATAGAGACGTGGAATAGGCAATCGTGTGTTTAGGGAAAGTGAGAAGTATGGCAGACAGAGCCTGGATTGTGGGGCCAGACCGCTCTTCTGGCTTCACCATTTGCTAGTGAGGGGAAGCTCAGGCGAAATAATCACACACACACACACACACACACACACAACACAACACACGCACACACGCACACACGCCCCTAAACAGTCCCTCCCTGACAACAAGATAGTGGCAATGAGGTTGCACAAATCCACAATCGGGACTGGAGGCTTCCATCTGTGAACACCTTGCCCAGAGAAAGGGTCACCCTTTTTCTGACTCCCTTCCAAGATCTTAACCCGAGAGAACCTGACAGTTCTGTCCGCCACTGTCCCTCCCAGGAGCTCAACAAAGCAGCTTGCCCTCCCTGTCTGCCCCGTGGCCCTGTCCCCTCTCCTGGCTGAGGGTTGTGGCGGGCAGACAGGAAAACCGGACCGGAGAATCAGGGGAGAGCCTGTTTGCAGATCAACACCACACAGCTCATGCAAGGGCCCCTTGGAGAAATGGGAAACTGTCAGGAAGGTGGATAGAATAAACCTGATTTTCCATTATTTTTTCAAATAAATGGAGTCCAGTTTGCTTCAACTATAATCCAGGCATAACATTTATATGCGAACATAAAATACTACAGAGCCATAAGTAAAACAATATGTGTGTTCCTGAATAATAGTTATACCACTTGCCAGGAAGACTATATTTTGACCAAATAAAAGATGACCTAAATTTGACTCAGTGGGATGGGATCTACTACACGATTGCTTCTTGAAAAAAAAGGGATAGAGATAGGGGGATTTCGGGAGGGTGGAAGGAAATAGACAAGGAGAACAACAGAGAAACAAGATGAAAAGTTATTATGACTCTGACTTGATTTGAAAGCTCCAATTGTACAAAAAATAAAGGGCATTTAATGTTAAATGTGTAGTGTGTCCCTCCCAAATAAAACCCCGTTTTATATCAGACAATCATATTGCAAAGTCCCGAGTGTGCCGACATCAGACGTAAAGAAGTGAGTTTGCTGCAGTAACAAGGAGATAACCATTGTAAACACTCCACTTTATGATCCATTCCCCCATGTCGTCTTTCATTCACACATAGGATCACTTAACACAAATATGTATTGTGGACTGAATATGCAACAGGCTTGCTAGCAGGACAGGAGTCAGCCCTGCCCTAAGGGAGTTCACAATCCTGTGTGGGAAGGGAACTCAGGACTTGGGCCATTTCCATCCAGGATGGGTAGACCCAAGATGGAAGACATCTCAACACAGGAGGCCGGGTACCACTGCAGAGCCATGCACCAGGACTCCCAAGACCACACAAGGGAGGACGCCGAATGAACCAGAGGGACCAACGTGGATAACGCCGGCGCTAGGTTCTTCAAAAGGAGAAGTAAGTAAGTCAGAGAAAACTGGAAGAGAGCAAAGCAGCAAGTCATCATCCAAATCCCTGACAGTAACAGGTAAAGCTACATTTGTACAGCTCTTACACACATTGTTACATTTGAATAATGCACACACTGTTTCCAGATGCTTTGGTAAGCAAATGCATTCATTAGGACTTAGGTACTTCGTGTGGCTGATGCAACAAAGATCTGAAGTAAGAGGGGCTTAAGCAGGTAGAATTGTATTCTTTCTCACGTCACAGTCCAGGCTGGAGCCATCCAAAGCTATCTGGCAGCTACCCACCCGATGACAACAGTCCTTCTGATTTGCTGCTCCACCATCCCTTTGATGTTGTCCTCAGCCATCTGGTCCAAAGTGGAGCACCTCCATATCTCAATTCCAGCTGGAGGGAAGGGCAGGGTAGTGGTTGGGGGAGACAGGGGCAGACAAAGAAGAGGATGCAACATTCCCTTGTATTAACAGTGCTGCCTGGGGGCCCAGGTGGCTCAGTCGGTTAGGCATCTGCCTTGGGCTCAGGTCATGATCTCATGGGTTATGGGACCGAGCCCCGCGACGGGCTCCCTGCTCAGCGGGGAGCCAGCTTCTCCCTCGGCTCTGTTCCTCTCCTCCCCCCACCGACTGTGCTCTCTCTTTCTCTGTCAAAATAAATAAATAAATTCTTAAAAAAAAAAAAACAAGAGCGCCTGGGTGGCTCAGTCGTTAAGCGTCTGCCTTCAGATCAGGTCATGATCTCAGGGTCCTGGGATCGAGTCCCGCATCGGGCTCCCTGCTCAGTGGGGAGTCTGCTTCTCCCTCTCCCACTCCCCCTGCTTGTATTCGCTCTCTCACTGTCTCTATCAAATAAATAAATAAAATCTTTTTTAAAATTTTAAAAAAATAAAAATAAAAAAACAGTGCTGCCTGAAACTGCACACATCATTTCTCCCCAAACCCCATTGGTCAGAACTTGGCCACATGACAGTACCTGGCTACAAGGAAGCTGGAACATGGTCTTTATTCAGGACAGCCATGAACACAGCTAAGAAGAAGAAAGGGAGGTGGGTAGGAGATGGAAACTGGCCATCTCTGCCAGGAGGCAGGAACCCTCCCCTTCCTCTCATCCTATCTGAGGCAGCCACAGATTTTAAAGGGCTTCCCAGGAAACCACTGGAGAATTTGATATATCCATATGCACAGGCACACACACAAATGTAATACATAGTTAGTCATAAGTTTTTCATTTAAGAAAAAAAAAAGATAAAGACTATAGAACCTTACATCAGAAGATACTGTAGATGAGACTCAAGACTGTGGCCAAGAGGTTGGAGCAGGCTCCCTCCATAGACATATACCTAAGAGAACACGCAGAGTCTAGGAATCACATGAAGAGGTGGGTGGGCCCCCCCATCGCCCCTCTCCTGACTCCTTCCCCTGCAACATTTCTTCCCCTTATTACCACCTGTCTCATTGAACCAAAACATGACCAAATGCATCGCCCTGGTAATGAGAGCATGCATGATCATGTTAGGATGTGCAAGCGATGGTAGAGCTAAAAGTACTTTATTTACTATTAGGGCCAAAAGAACCAGTCTACTCCCAGCTCTATGATCAATGAGTTAAATGAACTTGAGCAAGGTATGTAAGCCCATTTGTGCATCAATTTCCTCAATAACAAATGGAGATCGAAAGACCTGCCATAGCTTCTTCATAGGCTTCTAGAAGGAACCAGCAAAATGGAATGTGTGTGTTTTCTATTGCTGCATAACAAGACACCATAATTTTCTGGCTTAAAACATCATCCATTTATAATCTCATCATTTCTAGAGGCCAGAAGTCTGGACACGGAGTAACTAGATCCTCTACTCAGGGTCTCACTGGGCTGAAATCAAGGTGTCAGCTAGGGCTGCGTTCTCATCTAGGGCTTGGTTCTCTTCCAAGCTCACAGGTTATTAGCAGTAATTCATTTCCTTGTGAGTGTAGGACTAAGGTCCCTATTTTCCTCCCAGCTGTCAGCCCAGGACCACTGTCAGGCACTGGAGGTTGTCCACAATTCCTTGCCATGAGGCCCCGTTGGCCGGCATCAATGTCATGGGCAGGGGTGGGGGGTGGGGGGTCAGAACAGGGATGTTTGTTTCTTCCTCTTCTACAACTAGCCAGAAAGAAGTCTGCTTTAAAAGGACTTGTATAAGGGGCGCCTGGGTGGCTCAGATGGTTAAGCGTCTGCCTTCAGCTCAGGTCATGATCCCAGGGTCCTGGGATCGAGTCCCGCATCGGGCTCCCTGCTCCTTGGGAGCCTGCTTCTCCCTCTGCCTCTCTCTCTCTCTGTCTCTGTCTCTCATGAATAAATAAATAAAATCTTTAAAAAAAAAAAAAAGGACTTGTATAATTAGGTCAGTCCCCCTGGAAACCTCCCTATCTTAAAGTCAACTGATATGGCACCTTAGTTATCTGCAAAATCTTTTCACAGGATTACCTAGACTAGTGTTTGAGTGAATAATTGGGAAATGGTGTGTATATACCAAGGGCCAAAATCTTAGAGAGCTGTCCTAAGATTGTGCCCTTTGGCCCTGAAAGATTCACATCCTTCCCAATTGCAAATGACATTCACACCCCACCAAGGTTCCAAAGGGTCTCAACCCACTAAATCATTAGTGGTTTTTTAATAAAAGCAAACCTTGGGGGTGTCTGGGTGACTCAGTCAGTTAAGCATCTGCCTTCGGCTCGGGTCACGATCTCAGCGTCCTGGGAATGAGCCCTGGGTTGGGCTCCCTGCTAAGCGGGAAGTCTGCTTCTCCCTCTCCTTCTGTCCCTCCCCCCACTGGTGCTTGCTCTCTCTCTCTGTCTCTCAAACAAGTTAAGAGAAATCTTTAAAAAAGAAGAAGAAGAAGAAGTAAATCTTGTTTCTTTGTGGATCTAAGTATTCAGCTACAGCTTTCTTGCATTTTCCAAGCTGACATCACATACCCTGCGTGCTTGACTCCTTTCCGTAATGCAAGCATTCTTGCTATACTTCTTATTCCTACATCTGGTTTTCTCCAAGGATGCTGCAAGGTAGCTCCTCATTCTCTCTACTTTTCCTAAGTTGAGTGTGTTCCAAGTGATATTCTTCTGTTGGCATCTGTTTAAACTGGCTGGGATAACAGACTTTGCTATCTGTTTTTTTTTTCCTTCCTCTGGCATGCTTTTCATTCACCAGGAAGCAAATATGGTATCATGGCAAGAGTAAGGACTTAGGAGTCAGGCAAATGTAGATTCAGATTTTCTCTCCAACACTTTTTTTTTTTTAAGTAAGCATTAAGTCCAACGTGGGGCTTGAGCTCACAACCCCAAGATCAAGAGTCACATGCTCCACCAACTGAGCAGACAGGCACCCCTCTCCAACACTTTTTAACTGAATGTTACTTAGCCTCTCTGAATCCCAACTTCCTCCTCTATACATTTGGGATGCTACCTACCACACAGGGCTGTGGGGAGAATTAAGTGACACGATATTCATGAGATTAAGTGATACAACAGGGGTGCCTGGGTGGCTCAGTTGGTTAAGCATCCAACTCTTGGTTTCAGCTTAGGGTATGATCTCAAGGTCATGAGATCGAGCCCCATGTCACTCTGTGCTCAGCATGGAGTCTCCTTGAGATTCTCTCTCCTTCTCCTTTTGCTCCTCCCCCAACTCTCTCTCTCTCAAGTAAATAAATAAATAAATCTTCTTTAAAAAATGATACAACAGGGGCTCCTGGGTGGCTCAGTTGGTTAAGCGACTGCCTTCAGCTCAGGTCATGATCCTGGAGTCCTGGGATCGAGTCCCGCATCGGGCTCCCTGCTCAGTGGGGAGTCTGCTTCTCCCTCTGACCCTCCCCCCCCATGCTCTCTCTCTCTATCTCATTCTCTCTCTCAAATAAATAAATAAAATCTTTAAAAAATAAAATAACATAAATAGAAAATGATACAACAATTGTAGCATATAGCAGCTGTGAATTCCAGACCCTTCCACTCTTTCCCCTCTCCTACCTCACATCTTTACCTTCCTCCCTTCTATCTGCATCACAGAGCCTTGTCATTTCATCCAACCGTATTCCAACATGGTAAGTGGGTTTTGATAACAACCAATCATTTCCATGCCGGGCTATTATGGCGATAATGCTGTCCACTCATTGTCCTGACACCAGTTTTTGTAGTTCGCTTTCAAAATGTGCTTGGACTGTGTTCTTGCATACTGTTACGACGCTCGAACAATTTATCTTCCTTTGAAAAAGGAGTCTGGTCTTGAAAGTGTTCCAGGTCTATCCCTTATAGAGATGCTTAGGATAAAAGAAGGATTAATGGTCAAAAGTAACTTAACTAAGGAACTGAGGTTGCCCAGAGGGAAATGTTAAGGACTGCCAGGCACAAGCAAGCACTTTCTGGCAAAGTCCAGAAAGTGCTGAAATAAAAGGGTTAGGAGTCATTTACTTAAAGAAAGGTCTCCAAGGCAAAATATTGGGAGTCTGGTTCAGCCATCACAATGAGCTATGATATGTATAAGACAGGGATTTAACATGGGAATGAGTGCCGAAAGCATGATTCCAACTTGGTGATTTTTACAAACATGATGTTGGTCACATCAGAAAGGTTTCTGAAGCAAGTCTCCTTGGGGTGCCTGGGTAGCTCAGTCGGTTAAGTGTCTGCCTTCAGCTCAGCTCAGGATCTCAGGGTCTTGGGATCGAGCCCCACGTCGGGGTCCCTGCTTATCAGGGAGTCTACTTCTCCCTCTGCCCCTCACCCTGCTCGTGCTCTCTCTCAAATAAATAAATAAAATCTTTTTTAAAAAAAGAAGCAAGTCTCCTTAACACTTCTAGGTTCAAACAAACAGCAGAACATGGACACAAACACCATTTCTGGAAAAAAAAAAAAGACTAGAATGGTCAACTGGGGGTCTCCAAATCCCCCCCTCCATAGCTCAGGTGCCTTCTTCATCATGCTGCTATTAACAAGGATATAGAGGAAAGGATCGTACTTGCACTAAGTCCTAAAGGTTAAGGCAGAGAGAATTCATCAGCTCCGGGGGGTCATGCCAACGTGCCTTCAGTAAAAAGGCCAATCTATAAATCATTAGGATGATACAAGAAAGCTACTGTATTTGTTCAGTTTTGTAGGCAGAAAGCTTGCATTTGCATTTGCCAAATACTTTACAACCATTTTTTCTGGGAGGTCACTGAACAACCTATCTCCATTCTGCAAGTAAGGAAGCAATGAGCCATGGAGGCTCTTTGGAAGTCAGTAGCAGGCTAATGTGAGAAGCCTCCACCCAGCTCTCCCATCAATGCTCCTTCTAGTGAACCACTTTGCCTGGTAGCACGAATGCTCTTAATCTGACATAAACCAAGGGCATAAATTTAAAATCTGCACCGAAGCAAAACTGACCTCAGTGAATTACAACTTGGACCTTCCTTTGCTTCCCACTGTATCATAGGACTATGTAACTGACATCAAGTGTGTCAGTCAGGGTACCCTCACAGTTGCTGTAACAAGGGGGCCCAACAAACAGTGGTGTAAACAAAGACAGAATGTTGCTTTTTGTTGCATGTGGTAACAGTCTAGAGTTAGTTAGAGCAGCTCTGCTATCCTCAATATGTGGTTTCCTCCTTGTGATGAGAAGTGTCTCTGTCAGTACCACCTTCCCAACCAGTGGGAAAGGAATGGAAAATGGGGCACAATACCAAAGTGGTACCCCCTCACTTTCTCTCACATCCCATTGGCCAGAACAGCCACTCGGCAGTACCACACTGCAAGGGGGTGCTGGAAAATGTAGTCCGCTCAGGTAGCTTAATGCCCAGCAAAAACTTGGGAGTTGTGGAAGGAAGAGAAGAATGAATATTGGCAGAGAAGTAGTGGTCATTGTCTCACTACACTTCAGAGACCAAGCTTTACAATTCTCAGACCCAGTGTTTTGTCTCCTCTGCCCTAGTTAGGGAAAACTTTACAGAGGAATGTCAACCCTGAATTGAGTGAGAAGGACTCTGGTATAAGGAGAGAGGCCTGATAGCAGGACCCAGATGAGCTGAGTTCTGGTAACTACTCTGTCATATATTAGCTAGGAGATCTCGGGCAAGTCATTTAAATTCTGAGTCTCAGCTCCCTCACCTATAAAATTAAAAATGGGGCCAGGTGATATCTGAGGTCACCTCTAGACTTTACACTTGATGATGTCAGAGTAGACAATATGACAGGGTAGACCATGTAATATAACATATATCCTCAAGTTGACCAACAAATGACCAGAACTCACATCATGACAAGTTTTTGGTATTAAATGGAATATACAAAATGGGTCCACTTTATAAAAATCATTGCACGATTTAGTACGTAAATGAGTCTCACGTGTTCATAAAGTTTTAATCTTATAGAAATATTTACCAATTCTACTTATAAGTTTAAAGATATAGAGATCCATTTTTCCTATACAAATTTCCAGCTACCGTCAATAAAGAAATGGGAATATCTGTGTAATTCTAATGGATCGCTATCCAATTTCAGATATAAGCATAAATTACCACAAATACCTCACCAAAGGTCAACACAAAGCATATTAAGTACTTTAGGCTACACTGATCTTCATGGTTAGTTCAAATATGTTTTACATATACTTTCCTCAGTTATGTTCATATAAATATCTCCCATTAGTGTGGAAAGTATGGAAGTCTGGCTTCTGGAAATAGGAGATAACTGAGCCAGAATTCCCTATAGAGCCTGCTGAACATTTTAAAAATAAATACTCTTACCCATCAACAATCGTCATCCCTTGAATGCCATTCAAAGCTAATTTTATTGAATACAATGGATGATGAAGCTGATGGTGGTAAGATGTGCCCAACAAAGCTGCTGTTTTTGTATAAATAGTAAAATGGCTCTGAACGATTTCTGACTGCAAAATTAATGGAAGTATTATGTTGCCTTCCAAAGTGACTACTTTGGAAGGCAAAAGCATATATATGTTGTTCTGTCTAATTTGATTACTTATAAATCCTGTTGCTTTAGAATTAGATAATTACATGTTGTAGGAAAAGAGTGCTTCTCAAGGGCTGGCCCATTTGCTAACCACTTTTATGTGGATTTATCATCTCAACTTCATGAAGGTTGAAAAGGTCTGTCTCCACCCGCTCTGGCAGAATCTGAAAGTTGCCTACCCAACATCCATCTCCCTTTCTTCCTTAGAAGAAAGCCCCTATGTTATGTGAAACTTCACATGCCCAATGAAAGCACTAATTTACCAGCTTACCTTGCAATTAGCAGCGGCCAATGGGATGAAAAACAGAAGTTGGTAAGTGAAGCTTGCAGAAAGGAAGGGGGACAGGTTGATGGCATGTACCCCTTTGTCCTTTTCCATTTCTCCCTCGGTCAGGAATTTGGGTGAGATGGCTGGAGCACCAACTTTCATCCTGTCATTTATGTATGGGAACCACAGATTAAAGATGGTAGAGGATGAAGATGAAAGAAACCTAGGTCTCTGGTAAAATCATGGAGCTATCATCCTAGCCTATGCCTGTCTACCACCAGACTTATTTTATACAAGAGAAAGATAAACTCATAGGTGACTATGACACTATTATTTGGGATGTTTTGGTTTGTACCCTTGAACCTAATCCTAACTGATATACCTTTACTCATTCTTACATATAAGAGAATTGAGGCTGAGGGTAGCTTGTCTAAAGCCCAACAGCTAGGCAAATAGAGGTCCAGAATTCAAATCACGTAATTTGACTTCAGAAACTCATACTTCTCAGGACCCACATAGGCTTTAGTTTACCGATTAAGAAAGAAAGACACAATGTTTGTCCATTCGCTTTTATTTAGCTCCCACACAATGCTATAAAATCACATAAGTGACAGAAAGTAGACTCCCTATTAATCCACTGCACTAAGACTATGGATTGCTGAATAATGAAGCATATAATTTATCTGCTGCATAAGTTAATGAAACTGATGTAAAGAACAGCACTTAGGGCGCCTGGGTGGCTCAGTTGGTTGGGTGACTGCCTTCGGCTCAGGTCATGATCCTGGAGTCCCGGGATCGAGTCCCGCATCAGGCTCCCTGCTCGGCGGGGAGTCTGCTTCTCCCTCCGACCCTCCTCCCTCTCATGCTCTCTGTCTCTCATTCTCTCTCTCTCAAATAAATAAATAAAATCTTTAAAAAAAAAAAAAAAGAACAGCACTTAATGATGAAAGTCAACTCTCCTCCCATACCAGGGTTCAAAATGACTTTTCAGGAGGCAACTCCAACCCAGCTAGCCCCTACGTCCCCCTCCAAAGGAATGCATGACTATGCACAAAGCCTTTTTACCAATCCGGGTCACATCCAGTCTCATGTATGGTTTCTTTTCTTCCTTTTTTTTTTTTTTAAGATTATTTATATATTTGAGAAAGAGCAAGAGAGAGAGAGCATGAGCAGGGAGAGGGGCAGAGGGAGAAGGAGAGGCAGACTCCCTGCTGAATGAGGAGCCCAACATGGGGCTCGATCCCAGGACCCCGGGATCATGACCTGAGCTGAAGGCAGACGCTTAGTGACTGAGCCACCCAGGCATTCCCTCATGGATGGTTTCAATGCCCAAGTGAAATGAAGTTCTACAGGATCTACCATAATTCATTATACTGATGAGCATGAACCCCATTAAAATTAAGGTGCATAATTGCACAGGAAAAGTGGCCATACTGCAATGTGAACCATTCTCTCTCCAGAAGAAGTGATAATTGACATAGGCCACCACCTAATCACCAAAGTTCGCAGCTCCTGTCAGGCAGCCCTCTCCCCAGAGCTGTCTCAGTCCAGGTTCTGGCAACCACTCCTGTATCTCACTCTTCCCATCCCAGGAGTCACAGAAGCTCCCCACAGGTTATCTACCCTGGCATACTGCACTGTCCCTAAGAGTTCCCCTTCATCTTATCCTGCAATTCCTTTACAAAACTATCCTTACGTGACCCAGTTGGAGCATGCCTTTCTTTTCCTGCCTGGGCTCCCCAATAACTTTTGAGCAGGTGCAAATAGGTATATGGAAGTCCTGAGTGCCCTTGGAATGACAGTAATGTGACTTGCAGGAGTTCCAGCAGAACCCTCACCCCCCACATGGCAGGACTAGCCACTCAACTTCTCTGCACCTTGACCTTCCCCTTGATGAAACGAAGGGCCTAGATGGTCCCCAGGATCTGCCTAGATATAACATCGTCCCAGGGATCTCCTCCATCTTCCCTGACCTCCCCCCCTCCATTCCCTGTTACTACTTCTTCTCCTTCCATGCACACTCCATTCCCATCATCCATACCACACAAATCCCAAGTGTCAGCTCAACTGATGATCAAGAATAAAGGACAAGGGCGTCTGGGTGGCTCAGTTGGTTGAGCAACTGACTCTTGGTTGAGCATCAGTTCATGATCTCAGAGTCAAGGGATCAAGCCCTGGGCCAGGCTTCGTGCTCAGCAGGGAGTCTGCTTGGGGATTTCTTTCCTCCCTCTGCCCCTCTCCCCTGCTGGCTCCCGCTCTCTCCAAAATAAATAAGTAAATCTTAAAAAAATAAAACAGAATAAAGGACAATAAAGTTAGAAAGGAAATAAAGAAATCATTTATTTCTTCTCTCCCCATGCATCTTAATCTTAGAACCACTGCAAAATCAGACTCACTAAATTCCATTTAAAATCTTAATATGGATTTAAAACTATTTGGCAATGTGGTGACTGGCATACATTACAACTTCATAGTTAAACAGCTCGGGTTAAAATTGCCTTTGAATATTGATGTGCCCAAGGTTAAGGAATTATAAGTAGGTCCTCGGTCAGCTAATTCTAAAACAATCCACCCCGGACTTCTGTTAGCATTTAATCATTGCAAAACGGCAACAAATGCAGAACAATGTTGGAATCTGGTGTCCAGAAAAGAATTCAGCCAATTTATTATTGTCAAGCACTTATGCAACTCGAGCCTTGGAAAAAACAGAGCTCTGAGCCATCTTCCATTTCCAATTGTGTAAACCACAAAATCAGCAGCTCCCAAGAGTATCCATAAATGTAATCCCCAATTTTCCAACTTAAAGTTGGGGGTATACTTCAATCACACAGGTAAGGCTGATTCTCAGACTGGGATGGAAATGGGCACAGGGTAGTCTAGGGTCAGACCTTGCTCTGCAACCTTCTGCTCATGGGAACTGGGGCAAGTTTCAGGAGTTCTGAGCCTCAGTGTCCTCACTCATAAAGTAAGGAGAAAAATGCATATCTAATCCAACAATCCCACTTCTGGGCATATACTCAAAAGAACTGAAAGTAGGTCTCGAACATATGGATACCCATGATCATAGCAGCACTATTCACAATAGCTAAGAGGTGGAAGCACCCAAAGGTCCATCAATGGATGAATGGATGAGCAAAATGTGGTGTGGCGGTATAATGGAATATAACTCAGCCTTAAAAAGGAAGGAAATCCTGTCACGTGCTATAGGATGAAACTTGAGGACATTATGCTAAGTGAAACAAGGCAGTCACAAAGGACAAACAGTGGAATGGCTAAGTGGCTTGGTTGGTTAAACATCTGCCTTCGGCTCAGGTCATGATCCCAGAGTCCTGGGATCGAGTCCCACATCAGGCTCCCTGCTCAGTGGGGAACCTGATTCTCCTGCCTGCAGCTCCCCCTGCTTGTGTGCTCTCTCTCTCACACACACACGTTAAAAAAAAAAAAAATAGAACAAATAATGTATGACTCTACTTTTATGAGGTACCTAGAATAGTCAAATTCATAGAGTTGAAGAGTAGAGTAGTGGTTGCCAAGGACTGGGGGGTGGGGGGAGGAGGAAAAGTTTTGCAAGAAGAAAAAGTTCTGGAGATCTGTTTCACAATATAAATACACTTAACACTACTGAACTGTGCATTTAGAAATGGTCAAAATGGTAAATTTTATGTTATGTAGTTTCTACCAGGGTAGAAAAAAATGCTCACTTCATTTAATCTTTGAGAGAATTAAATGATAAAAGTAAAAATGCCCGGCACACAGGTGATGCTCAATAAATGTGATGTCTTCTCCTTCCTCCACCTCACTGGAGTGGCTTGTAAATTATTTAAAACCTTAAAGAGAACCCCAGCACCCAAAACATATGGATATGGGTAGGAAAGGGAGTCAAACTCCATCTCAATTTCCTGCCTCCCCCCCTTTCCTCTTTCAATTCTTTGAGCCCAGGCCAGGTCACTCTCCAAAACAAAGCCTCAGGCAAACAACTCTGGACAGTCTGCCACCCACTTAGAACATGTTTGGCATCTGTCACCTAATACCCCAGACCTCATCTCTGGGACCCCTGGAGCATACCCCAGGAGTTTCCTCTCTTTCATCTAGAGACAGAGGCCCTGAGACGTTCCTTCTCTGCTCTTCATATATTTTGAAAAAGTAGCAGTCTATTCATTCAGTCCTGCAAGTAATAGCAGGTGCCCTCACCATGCCAGGCAGGGTTCTAGGCACTTGGGGTACAGCAGTAAACAAAAGAAATGAGGTACTTCCTTTCGCAATGCTTGTCTTCTATTAGCCTTCTTTCAGGGCTCATACAATTTATCAATTCTCATCTCTGTGCCTCTGACCATACTGCCTGAAAGTCCCTCCTTGCCTCTCCTTCCCATTCAAATAGTAACCCATCTGTTTAGGGTCCAGCTCAAGTCCGAGCTCCTCCTTACTGTTCTTCAAGTTCCTCTGATCTTGCTCTGAGTTTTCCTTTCCCTAACAGTCCTGGTACCTGGAGCCTACCCCACATCATTCAGTGCTAAGTTACACTGCTTTCTTCTTTCTTTTTTCTTTAAAAAAAAATTTTTTTAAGTAGGTTGCACACCCAACGTGGGGCTTGAACTCACAACCCTGAGATCAAGAGTTGCATGCTCCACCCACTGAGCCAGCCACACTGCTTTTTTTAAATGCAGATTGAGATTTAATCTTGTTTCCTAGCTGGATTACGGCCCCCTATTGGTCAAGGCCATCTTCATTTGTCCCCTCACCCCCTCCCACCTCATAGGACCTAGCACATAGTATTTGCCCAAGAATCACACTCCTTAGCTTCTTGAATCTTTGGGTGTGATGTGAAACATGTCTTCTTCGTGCCAGGGTGGTACAGCAATCTGTTCACTGGAGCTGTGTCTATAAATTCCTGCTTTCTTAAAAGTATATCTAATTCAATATGCCAAAATAACTTCTATTGGAAGTATAATTTATGGGATACGGTTAAATATACATGTTTAAAAGAACATCTGTATTGAATTTTCCCCCAAAAAATCCAATGAATATTTTATACTTAATCAGTGGCACTGTCAACTGATTTTTTTTTTTTTTTAAAGCTTTTATATGTCTAGTACTATGTGTAGGAAAGGAAAAATTTCCTCTACCCTCTTAGGTTCTGTGCCTGGGACCTAAAAATTAAACTGACAAAAGACAGATTAACAAAAGAAAAGGTTTGTTTTATATGCACACGGGAGGTCCCACAGAAAAGAAATGGAAATTTCAAAGGAGCAGTTAGCCCTGGACACTTACACACCATTTTAACAAGGACAATAAATTGTGGAGAAGTAATTACACAAGAGAAGGATGGACAAATTGGAGCTTCTAGGGGTGGTAAATTGTGGGAAGGTAAATATATAGTGGAAACTACTGGAAGATAAGAATTATTTAGTAAGGTTTGTTATGCAGACTCAAGTAGTGCCTTCTCCAATGATGAGAATCTTCTCTAGTGACTGAGAGTCATTGTCCTCTTGCAAATACGGGAGGAGACACCCTTACAAATGAAAATGTATGTTACATTTACAAAGCAAAATTTATACCCAGCTTTGAGACAGAAAGGGGAAGAGAGTTAATTGCCTTCAACTCAAAATAATCTTTATGCCAAAGTAGCAATATTGTGGGATGGCATACTTTGGGATGAGGGGAACTGGGAGTGACAGAAGATTAGGCAAGACAACAGATTTGTCAACAGATTTAGGAAATGTTCACATAACTGCATGGAGCATTGTAAACCAGGGGCGCCTGGGTGGCTCAGTCGGTTGAGCATCTGACTCTTGATTTCGGCTCAGGTCATGATCTTAGAGTTGTGAGATTAAGCCTCGTGTCAGGCTCCACACTGGATGTGGAGCCTGCTTAAGATTCTCTCTCTCCCTCTGCCCACCCCACCTCCCTACCTATCCCCCAACCCCCCACCCCCCACCCCTGTGCTCTCTCTCTCTCTCTTAAAAAAATAATAATAAAAGGAGTTGTAAACCATTATTTAAAACTAACTTCCTTCAATTCTTGAAGTTTAGTTTGAATGCATATTTATTTTTTTGTTCTGAGTCTTTTTGAGGAGGAGGCAAAAAGAACAACTTGACCCATAGTGGTAATGATGCATAACAGCAAAAAAATAACTCCAAGGAAACACCTCAGGCATGAATATCTATGTGCAATTATGCAATAAACAATCTTCCATTATCTATGGAAGATACAAACTATATATCTTCAACAAAACAAGAAATTACAAAATCAATAATAATATTGTCACTTTGAGTAATGTTTCACTACCTAATTCTAGAAAAGAAGAAGTAAATGTGCCCTTACCTTTTGACATCCTCCCTTTCAATGTAGGACGTAGAGAACACTAGGCTGAGAATCAAGACTTATTTTCTACATCAGTGTTGTCCAATAGGAACATATACTGGGAACCATATACGTAATTTTCAATTTTCTGGTAGCTGCAATAAAATAAAAAGAAACAGATTAAACTAATTTTAGCCCATTGTATCCAAAATTCATCATTTCTGCATGTAGTGAGTATAATTATTGAGATATTTTCTATCTTTTTCATGCATGGAGAAAAAGATTTTTCAAAATCCAAGTATATTTATATTCACAGCACATCCCAATTAGGACTAGCGCCATTTCAAGTGCTCAGTAGCCACATGTGTCTGGGGGCTACTGAACTAAACAGCTCTGCTCTAGATTCTGACCTTTGGGGAACCAGCTACACAACCTTGGATTTAACCTCCCTGTTCCTAAGTTCCCTCCCCTTTAAATTGAGGGGCAGAAATAATCACTCCAAGTTCTTTCTAGTTGAAATTCTATTGTGTCCATAACTTGCATACCAGAGGAAAGACAACCATTCCCCCAATTTCAAATGTAGTCCATGATATTTATTTATGTAAAATTAGTACATGCCCATTGTAGAAAATTTGAAAAATACAAAAAACTCTAAAAACAAAATAAAACAGGGTTTCCTAGCTAGCTCACTCAGTAGAGCATGGGATTCTTGAGTTTTGTTTTGTTTTTTTTTAGATTTATTCATTGACAGAGATAGAGGGAGAGAGGGAACACAAGCAGGGGGAGTGGGAGAGGGAGAAGCAGGCTTCCTGCTGAGCAGGGAGCCCGACGTGGGGCTCGATCCCAGGACCCTGGAATCATGACCCGAGCCGAAGGCAGACACCTAATGACTGAGCCACCCAGGTGCCCCGAGCATGGGATTCTTGATCTCAGGGTTGTGAGTTCAAGCCTCACTTTGGGTAGAGAGATTACTTAAACATAAAATCATTAAAAATAAATAAATAAAACAATCTACAATCTACCCAAGCATATCTACTATTAATACTTTGATTAGTTTCCTTCCTGATTTTTTTTTTAGCTCAAGGATCAGTTGAAACTTTGGGAAGCACTTAATACAGTACTATATCCTCCCTTACATATACGAGGGATTTCAAAACAATAAAATTCATGCAATTTAGTTCCCCCCCAAAAGAAGACAGTTCTATATTATGTATGCTTTTTTTTCTGTTACTTTTTTTATTGAGATAAAATCGGCATAGAACATACAATTGACATAACATATAACCTTGTTGTATGTTATGTTACATGCTTAACATAACAGGTTGTGTGTTAGGTTACACGAGTAACAATATTACAGCATAATGATTTTATACATATATGTATGGCAAAATGATTTCCACAAGTCTAACTAGCATCCATCACCACACACAGCTACAATTTTTTTCTTGTGATGAGAACTTTTAAGATCTACTCCCTTAAGCGACTTTCACATATAGAATTCGGTATCATTAACTAGGGTCACCACGCTCTCCACGACATCCCCAGGACCTTTTATCTTACAACTGGGAGTTCGGACCTTTTGACCACCTTCACCCACGATATCCATGTGTATATCTTGTAACATGAAAAGCATCCAAATGATTTTCTTTCAAAATCAGTTCATTATAGGGATCTTTCTCTTCTCTCTCTTGTCCTTATTGCTGCCTTCTGTTTATTCCCATGACGTGTTTATCTTGGGAGTCTTTAGTTTCTGTCCATTTTCTCTCCTCACTCCCCATCTGTATTCAGGGTCACCCATTTCGGCCTGCCTACTCGGGGCCTCCCCCCCCCCAAGACTTACTACAGCTGCTGGTCAGGCCTCAAAGGCCAGGCTCTCCCAGGGACGATTTCCTCGGCAGGGCCTGAGTCTCTCGTTAGGATAGAGTAACCCGGCCATCCACCACCCCGCTCAGCTTGGCTATTAAGGGTTGCAATTATTTCGGATGTCACCTCAGGGCAACGGCAAAATTTTACTTTGAATTGCTTCCGCCAACCTTTCTGAAGTTTCTTTTCTAACCCAGCAATTAGTCAAAACGAAGGCACTAAAATAACTATTGAATCGTTCGGGTATTTGTGGGAGAGGTTTGGATTTTTGAGAGGGTTGAGAGGAAAATTGGGTTTTACACCGTTTAAGACGCCAACCTTCCTTTTTCTTTCTTTTTCCATTTCTAATTCCTTTTGTTCTTTCAGAGGGAGAGGGGTGTGTGTGTGTGTGTGTGTGTGTTCTTAATTGTCAAAAGTGCTCAGCCGGAAGAAGACAGGAAATGGAATTAAAGGTGAAATGAGTAGCCACCCGGCAGCAGGTCGCGTGTAGAGAGGCCCTGTATCTTTTCACATCCTAAACGTGGGCCCAGCGCCACTCCGGCAGCCCCCACCAGGACACCCCCCCCCGCTCTTTGATATGCTAATCGCAGCTGTGGGTTGGTTCGGGCTGGCAAGAGAGCAGAGGTTTTCGGATGGCTGACACGTTACAAAGCTGCAAACTTCAAAGCCCAGTTTAAAAGGTTCTGTTCTCATCCAGCAAAATAAGTTTGCTTTTTACAATGCCGAAGAGAAAATCCCAACAAATTAGAGTGGAATCTTAAACAATGAAACAGGCCCAACTCAGAAATAAGGAACCAATCAATGCTATCAACATGGCTTCTATCTACCCTTAGGATTAATCATTTCCAGATGATAGCATGCATCTGATTAGGTTTCTCTGGTGGCTCTCCCCTCCATCAGGCCCTGAGAAATGGGGAACGAGCAGGAGGCTCCGAGGCTGGAGTCTGACATGTGGACCCATCAGCAGGTAACACTGGGCTTTGAATGGGGCCCAGGTGGTTTCTGACAGAAAGGACATCAGCAGAGGGTAGGACTCCAAGAAATGCAACTCCTGTCTTTTAGAAACACACATGTGATTTCCCAGTGTCTCCTAGTTTTTTCAACTTCTGACAAAAATGGAGCTACCTCACCAGGGTGGGCCCTGTATGTTTGTAGAATGCCTAATATCACACCCAACCTACAATTCTACCATTTTTTAAACTTAGCTTTTTGGTTCTTGAAGACAGCTGTAGTCTTTGTCTTAGTCTCCTTGAACTGCCATAACAAAATATCATAGACGGGGGAGGGGGGCTTAAACAACAGAAATTTATTTTCTCAGTTTTGGAGGCTGGAAATCCTAGATCAAGGTGTCCACAGGGTTGGTGTTTGATGAGAGCTTTCCCTCTGGGCTGTAGGCAGCCACCATCTTGGGAACACACCCTTAAGGTCTCATTTAACCCAGGTCTCATTTAACCTTTATTACCTCCTTACAAACCCTATCTCCAAATACGGTCATATTGGGGGTGAGGGCTTAAAGGATGCACCATCCCAAAATAGACCACGTTAGCATAAGGATTATATTGAGCTAAAGTCCACTGGGAATCAACAAATGCGGAAAGAAGCTTTCTCAGATCTTCCCTTATCTGACTGAAAAGCAGCAAGTTCTGTGAAATAAGGTTGCCATAAATTTCCTCTTCAGGGTGAATTGACTCCCAGAAGGGAAAACCCCAAATCCCTTCTCCGTGGGAGATCAACGGCCCTGAAGGAGAGGGAAAGAACACTCGCTTATAGATGAACATTATCACAAACTTTCTTAATTCTCATTTGTTCTCTTAAAAACCCACTTGTCACTCCTAAAGAAATCTATTTGTTCTTTCCATAAAAGCCTTTTCTTCCCCCACTCCCTTTCCCCTACTAAATTAGGGATATAAACCTCAAACTTTAACCATTTAACCAACCAGCTACTCCTTTTGTTAGATCCGTATGCCTGCAACGAAAGCTTTTCCGTCAGTCTGTCTTTTGTCAGCTTACTTCGAAGGCCCCATTTTGCAGAACCAAAGAGAGTAGAGGAAAATTTTTTTCTCCCCTACAGGCTTCAATTTATGAATTTGGGTTGGGAGTCGGGTGTGGGGGTAGGCAGAGACACGATTCAGTCCGTAGCAGTCTTCAAGCTTCCTCGGTTAACCAAAACCCTTGCACTACCTTTGAAGAATGAACAAGGCAAGCTAGGGACACAGTTGTGTCCACAAAGAGAGAAGGGGAAGGATGGGGGCTGATGAACAGTGACCAAGATGGCTGCATGCCTCACTTCCTCCCTCACAGTTTTACCTGGGGTCTCCACCACCTCCAACCTTATTAGCTTTCCATTTTGATCTTGAAAGGACTGTCTTTTCCATGGGTCAATGCATATTTGTGTGAGCCTGCGTGAGTTAGGGAGTGGTAGCAAAGGTTGAGAAAAGGTTGTCACAGCTTTGAAGGGTAGCAGATGGGCAACCCCAAAATCTGTTTCTTGGGTGTAGGATTGTTTTGAGATGATAATTCCTGAGAAACTGCAGGAGAATCTCTGAAAACGGAGTGGAATTTAGCCTTTTGTAAGGGACATTTACATTTACAAAGGAATTCCTCATTTGTAAGTGTCTTCCTCTCTTTGCCAAGAAGAGAAGGAGGACTCTCAATCACCAATAAACTCTTATCAATGGAGAAGACTCAGACTTAATCTGCATAACAACCTTCTCCTTCCTTGTTTACCTTGCTTTTCCGGGTAACCTCCCTCAACTGGCCTCCTCATCCCCCCAGCATCTTTCTTTTGTCTTTAGCTGAAGATTGTATTTAAGGTGGTGAGTTGGGGGCCATTTCAGGGAATTTTATTAAATTTTCCTGGGTATCTCCTAGGGATACATGTTTTTAATTTGTTTGCTTTTCCTATCGTTCATCTTTTATTGCAGGGGATCTCAGCCACAGAACCTTCTAGGATACCCATCGAAGGTAGAAGGAAAATTCTTTTTCCTTCCCTACAGTTTGAACTTAAACCTTAATTTAAGCCGTGTTCTTCCCAGTATTCAACCCATCTGGTGGTCCCGCGCGGGGCAGCCCTGCCAGGAGTCTATTTGGGGGAGGTCTGGTACTTCATCCCCAGGCACTGCCTCCTGGTCCCCATTTCCAGATAACTCTCAAACCTAGTCCTCGAGGACTTCTGCCCAAGTCACAGGAAGAGAAGTTAAGAATGAGAAAACAAAAGACCTTTTTACTAAATTCTCAGCGACCCTGGGAACCCTGTTTGGGGATAAGAGTATCATACAGGTGGGAAGGGAGAGAGGACCAACACCCTCCACTCCCCCCAACACACACACCCACACCCACAGGGTTGGGGCAGTTCAGGACAGCCCTTCCCTGCAGGGACCCAACAGCTCCAGGTGTACCAGGAGGGTGCAATTCCAGCAGCTTGGTCTCCGCCCGGCACTGGCTCTAAATGGCGGCTTGGGCAGCCACAGAAATAGCTTCCGCCTCCTCTGGGGTCCGGTATGGCCCACAAGAAAAATGGCCATATACACCAAGATTAACTGTAAAGAAAAAAAATACTGGAAGGAAATAGAGCAAAAGGTTTTCTTTCCTATGGAGATAGCAGCCTAAATCATTGCTTCCTTTGAGATTTACATAAACCTCATTCAATGCCCGCCCCCACCATCCAGAAGGAAGTCTGAGCTCCTCCCCCCGTCTCCAAGAATTCCGGAGGGCTTGGCTTCTCAGATCTGCTTCTCCCATTTCCTGTCCCCCTTCAGTCTCAGTCCCACGGACATCTCCCCTCCCTCAGTTCTTTTCTTCTCCCTGCCCTTCCCCCCCGCCCATTTCTTAAAACACCAAGGCTGTAGGTGTAACAGACTCCACAGAAGGTGTGGGAAATTGGTGACGGGTGGGGCAGAGAAGGATGCCCATTTCATCACAGCACTTAAAATTCCTCCAGCCACCCCCACGCCAGTGAATTCCTCCCCCGCCCACATCTGCACAGCCCCTGGCCACCACCTGCCACACCACTGCTCAACCCATCCCCCACCCTCACGTGCATCCCCCTGCTCGGCTCACAGCTCCCATCTTCCTCCTCTCCACCCTCGAATCGGAGCAGTTGAACTACCGCTGTGTCTCCCTGCCTCCCTCTACCAGGCCTGGGCGAAGGCCCTGCTTGCATTTCACCCTTGAAGTGTCCTGTCCAGGTATTTTGTGAAACAAAAGGCTATTTACTCCGGAGAGGAATTCAGCCAATCCCCGAGGGTTACAAACAGCCTCAGTACCCTGTGGTTTAAATTAGTATTTTACCTTTACTATAAGTGTTTTCCATACTTTCCCCCCAAGTATGTATTAATTTGAAAAAAATTTTGAGTGAGAGTTCACATAACTATGGCCAGTGGTTCTCAACCAGGGGTGATTTTGTACCCCCGGGAGACATCTGGCAATGTCTGGAGATTTTATTGTCAAAACTGTGGGGTGGGAGTGCCACATGTAGATAGAGACAAGGCTGCTAAACATACTACAATGCACAGGATGGCCCCCCCCAAAAAAGAATTATCTGGCCCACAATGTCAGTGGTGCCAAGATCGAGAAACCCTGCTATGGGCCAATAAGCATCTAAAGAAAGGGACATAGTGACTTTCTCTGCCCCAGTTTAAAGGGACCAGTTAAAAGAAGTCATTCCCTTCACTTTTGACAGAATAACAACTAGGAATTATTGAGAACTTACTTTGCTCCTAACAACCCTATAAGGCAAGTGGTTATCCAATTATCAAAACTAAACGGAAGGGGATAAATAATTTGCCAAGGTCACACAGTAAGTGTGAGACTAGGATAACCTGAGCCATAGATGTATGTGCGAGGCAGGAGGCAATCTGGCTGACATTCACAGTTTGGTCTAAAACTTGCCATACACAGATACTACTTACATTCCCACCAGATTGCTATGCAAACAGAGAAGGGACTAAAGGGGACGTGAAACTTTGACCATTAAGTTTCACCCCCAAATTGTGAAGGGCAATTTTGTATTTTTTTTTAAGATTTTATTTATTTATTTGACAGAGAGAGACATAGCGAGAGAGGGAACACAAGCAGAAGGAGTGGGAGAGGGAGAAACAGCCTCCCTGCAGGGCAGGGAGCCCGATACAGGGCTCGATTCGGGACTCAATCCCAGGACCCTGGGATCATGACCTGAGCCAAAGGCAGACGCCTAAGGACTGAACCACCCAGGCACCCCGGCAATTTTGTATTTTGTAAACAGAACTTCAAAAGTATGTTTCATTCGGGAAACTTGATTTCTGTCCTTTAAAAGTAATTAATCATGAGTTGATGCACTAATTATATATAGATATAGATCTGTATTTTAATACTTTTAAAGGTACATTTTTAAATTGTGAGGAAGGGGGAAAAGAGGCAGGCCCACACAATTTCACTGGCAAATTCTACCAAATGTTTAAAGAAGAATTAACAGCAATTCTACACAATCTCTAACAGAAAAACAGAAGAGGAGGCAACACATCCCAATCCATTTTATGAAGCTGGTATTACCTTAATACCAAAACTAGACAAAGATAATCCAAAAAATGAAAACTACATGCCAGTATCCCTCATGAGTATAGATGCAAAAAAAATCCTTAGCAAGATATTAGCAAATAGAATTCAGCAATATATGAGAAAAATTATTTACCATGACCAAGTGGGTTTATTTCACGGATAAGAAGCTGGTTCAGTATTTGAAAGTCAATTAATATAACCCACAATATTGACAGAAAAAGTCACATGATCATATTCCATGCAAAAATGCATTTGACAAAATTTAATGTCCATTCATGATTTTTAAAATCTTGAAAATAATAGGAATAGAAAAAAACTTCCTCAACATGAAAAAGAACATCCACAAAAAAGCCTACAGCTAACATTTTACTTACGGGTGAAAGGCTGAATGTTTTCCCCTAATATTAGGAACAAGGCAGGGATGTCTGTTCTCAGCAGTCTTATGCAACATAGTGCTGGAAGTTCTAGCCTATGCAAGAAGGCAAGAAAAAGAAATACAAGGCATACATATCAGAACATAAGAAATAAAACTGTCCTTATTTGCAAATGACAGGATTGTCTCTGTAGGAATCTACCAAAAAAGGAAAAGAAAAGAAATAATAATACAGCAAGGTTGCAGGATATAAAATAAATATACAAAAATCTATTGTATTTCTATATACTAGCAAGGAACATGTGGGCACAAAAAAAATTTTTTAATATAATGTCATTTACATTTACTCATTAGGTATAGATCTAACAAAACATGGACTTGTGTGATAAAAACTAAACAATGCTGATTTTTTTTAAAAAATCAAAGAAGATCTAAATCAGTGGAGAGGCATGGATTGACTCAACATAGTAATGATGCTAATTCTCCCAAAACTGATATATAGGTTTAATGAAATTCTTATTAAAATCTCAGATATTTTTGTAACTATAGATAAGATTATTCTAAAATTTATATGGAAAGGTAAAGGAACTAGAATACTAAAACAATTTTGAAAAAGAATAAAGAGAAAAATCAGTCTACTTGATTTTGAGATATATTATACAGCTATAGTAATCAAAACTGTGCAGAATTGGCAGAGGGATAGACATATAGAGCGTGGAACAGAATAGTGACCCAGAAATAGACTCATGCAAATATACCCTACAGATAGGAAAAATAGTCTTTTTACAAATGGTGCTAGAGAAATTAGACATTAAAAAATATATAAAATTGGGGCACCTGGGTGACTCAGTTGGCTGGGCATCTAACTTTGGCTCAGGTCATGATCTCAGGGTCTTGGAATCGGGCCCCAGATCAGGCTCCCTGCTCTGTGGAGAGCCTACTTCTCCCTCTGCCTGTAGCTCCCCCTGATTGTGTTCTCTCTCTCTCTCTGTCAAATAAATAAATAAAATCTTTAAAATATATATAAAATATATATTTAAAACATATATATATAATAAAATGAAATAAAAATCTCCATCTAATTCTCACACCTTATACAAAACTTAACTCAAAATGTACCATGGTCTTAAATGTTAAATTTAAAGCTATAAACTTTTAGAAAATAATAGGAGAAAATCTTCAGGATCTAGGGCTATACAGAGAGTTCTTAGACTTGATACCAAAAGCATGATTCATAAAAGGAAAAATTGATAAATTGGACTTCATCAAAATTGAAAACTTCTCCTCTATGAAAGACCCTCTTAAGAAATTGAAAAGACAAGTTAGACAGTGGAAAAAAATATTTGCAAATCACATATCTGGTAAAGGACTAGTGTCTAGAATATATAAAGAACACTCAAAACTCAGGAGTAAAAAAACAAATCCAATTACAGCATGGGCAAAAGACATGAAGAGACATATAGACATAAAGAGAATATACAGATGGCAAATAAGCAGAGGAAAAGATGTTCAACATCACTAGCCATTAGGGAAATGCAAATTAAGACCACAGTGAGATACTGCTACTTGTCTACCAGAATAACTAAACTGAAAAATAGTGACAACACTAAATTCTCATGGGGATGTGAAGAAACTGGATCATTCATACATTGCTGGTGGGAATGTAAAATGGTACAGTCAATCTGGAAAATAGTTTGACAGTTTCCTAAAAAACTAAACACACACTTACCATAGACCCAGCAGTTACACTCTTACTCATTTATCCCAGAGAATTGAAGATTTATGTTCACACAAAGACCTGTGCATGAATGTATATAGCAGCTGTATTTGTAATAGCCCCAAACTGGAAGCACCCAGATGTCCTTCAATGGATGAATGGTTAAACAAACTGCGGTATATCACTTCCATGGAATAGTACTCAGCAATGAAATATCAAACTATCTTTTTCAATTATCTAAAAATTAATTAATTAATTAAAAATTATCTTTAAAATTTTCTTTAGGGGCGCCTGGGTGGCTCAGTTGTTAAGCACCTGCCTTTGGCTCAGGTCATGATCCCAGGGTCCTGGGATCCAGCCCCTCATGGGGCTCCCTGCTCTGTAGGAAGCCCCTGTGGGAAGCCTCTCCCACTCCTCCTGCTTGTGTTCCCTCTCTCATTGTCTCTTTCTCTCTGTCAAAAAATAAATTAAAAAAAAAAAATCTTTAAAAATTTCTTTAAATGATTACCTAAAAAAAATTTTAAAATAAAATAGCAAACTATCAATACAGGCAACAACCTGGATGATCTTCAAAGAATATGCTGGGCAACAAAAACCAATCCCAAAAGGTTGCTACTGTATGATTCCATTTCTAAAACATTCTTCAATAAAAAAATTATAGAAATGGAGGACAGATTAGGGGTAAGAGACAGCAGAGAAACAGGTATGGCTAAAAAAAAAGGGCAACATTAGGGATTCTTGATGGAAATGTCCTCTATCCTGACTGTCTAAATGTCAAAATCCTGGCTGTGATATTATACTATAGATTTACAAGGCGCTACCATAGGGGGAAATTAGATAAAAGGTACAGAGGATCTTTCTGTATTCTTTCTTTCTTTTTTTTTTTTTTTTTTAAGATTTTATCTATTTATTTGTCAGAGAGAGAGATCACAAGCAGGGAGAGCAGCAGAGGAAGAGGGAGAAGCACGCTCCCCACTGAGCAGGGAGACCAATGGAGGGCTCGATCCCAGGACCCTGGGATCATGACCTGAGCCGAAGGCAGATGCCCAACTGACTGAGCCACCCAGGTGCCCCTGTATTATTTCTTATGACTGTGTATAAATCTACAATGATCTCAGAATAAAAGTTATTTAGGGGCACCTGGGTGGCTCAGTCGTTAAGCGTCTGCCTTCAGCTCAGGTCATGATCCAGGGTCCTGGGATCGAGCCCCACATTGGGCTCCCTGCTCTGCGGGAAGCCTGCTTCTCCCTCTCCCACTCCCCCTGCTTGTGTTCCTGCTCTCGCTATCTCTCTGTGAAATAAATAAATAAAATCTTTTAAAAAAAAAGAATAAAAGTTATTTATTTAAATAAACTATGTTATAATTATAGTATTATTATAAAATATATCAATTATATAATGATATTATTTAAATAAGTAAAAATATATGTAGATATAGGAAAAGGTAAACACAATGCAAGCCCAGAACGGGCTAGCTCCTTGATTAAGGCTAATAAATACCCGTTTACAGGAGACACCCCTACAAGGTGATCAGGACACAAGCTGCCCACTGTTCTCAAGAGCAGGCACTCTAATCCATGTAAAATAAACTGTAGACATGGAAATTGTAATGTGAAAAGAGTATGGAAACCAAAGAGGGAGATGTCGTAATGACAAGTGCAAACAGAAAGTGGGGAGTTACCATGGAGTCTAGAAAGAGCTGGAGGGTGAGACAGTAGGTGTTTTTCCAGCACTGACCAGGACAGAACACAGCTAGCCAACACAAACATCCAGTCCACTGGGCAAACATAATCCTTGCTGAAGGAGGACTTTTCACTGGGGCAGTTACCATGTGATGAAAATATACCCTCTAGGAAATCCAATTTCCTTTGCTTGGTTCTGTATTCATCAAGCAACCTTCTGATCTTAATTTGATTTTTGATGGTTTCCTCACTGTAAGAGAAGGAGCTAATGGGGCCCAATCTGCTAAATGATTATATGTTTTCTTCCATTATGACCCTCCCATGGTTTTTTGGCATCGGGTATTTTGTCCTAAACTGTTTTCTTTCTCAGGCATGATAGCCTTTTTCTTCCAACAAGAATATAATCCCCTTGAGCAAAGGAACTGAGTCAACAATCATTTATTAGGCACCTGCTATGTACTTGGAACTGTGCAAGGATCAAAGGCAAATGACAACTGAGACATGATTTGTGCCACCAGGAATTGCTAATTCCCTAGTGGTCCTGTACCAGCAGGGCTGGGAGTCGTGGCCTTATGGCCCAGAATGAGGGTTTCAGAGTCAAACCAATGGTGTTCAAATCTTAGCTCCAACATTTACCATCTGTGTGATCTTAAGCAAGCTACATAACCTCTCTGACCCTCAGTTCCCTCATCTGTACAGTGGGTAAGAGACCTCCCAAGGTGTCAAGGTGGATTAAATGAGTTCACTCAGACAAAGCACTGTACCACAGACACAGTGAGTGTTCATTAAATGGGAATTAATGTTACTCTGACAATCATTCTTACAGTCATGATTTCCAACCCTGTGAGATTACATTTCCCTCCACTGCCCACCTAACTTGTCTGCCCATCCTAGGTTCAATTATTTATCAAGTTCCCCTTTCTGGGCATCTGACAACACCAGGGATTGCAAAGAAGTTCTACAAATCCACCTTGGCTGTCACTTGCCACCAACCAGCATCTGGCTCAAACCCATTGCTCTTCTAGCCACCTTCAGACCAGCTTCTCCTACTTCCTCTTGACCCCAAAATGGGCCAGGCCTGCCTTCACGTTTATCACTTGACCTTGAGAAGGCTTTGGGAAAACCAAGGGACCTATGGCCAGAAAAAAAAATTTTTTTTTAAGATTTTATTTATTTATTTGTCAGAGAGAGAGAGAGCATGAAGGCAGACGCTTAACATTACTGAGCCAGCCAGGCGCCCTGCACAGCAAATTCTAAACAACTCTCAGAGTCCAGGTTTAGCACTATGTTACAGGGCCTGCTTCTCTTTCTCTCTAAAAAACCACACAGTCTCTAGGTTCCATATCATTTGAGTCCCATGGTTTGGGGTGGGGGTGGGTTGTGTTTTGTGTTTAGTTTTTTTTTTAATTAAACTTTATTTATTTGAGAGAGGGAGGGCAGGTGCAGGGAGGAGCAGGGGGACAGGAAGAGAGAGAACCTCAAGCAGACTCCATGCTGAGCACAGAGCCCCAGGCAGGCTCAGTCCCACAACCCTGAGATCACGACCTGAGCCTAAACCAAGAGTTGGACACTTAACTGGCTGAGCCACCCAGGCGCCCTATAGACATTACTCAAAAAAATAGGGGCACCTGGGTAGCTCAGTTGATTAAGCATCTGCCTTCGGCTCAGGTCATGATTTCATGGTCCTGGGATCGAGGGAGTCTCCTTCTCCCTTTCTCCCCGGCTTGTGCTCTCTCTCTCTCTTGCTATCTCCCTCTCAAATAAATAAATAAAATCTTTTTAAAATTAATTAATTAATTAATTAATTAAATCTTTAGGGGAGCCTGGGTGACTCAGTTGGTTAATCATTCAACTCTAGGTTTAGGCTCAGGTCATGATCTCAGGCTCGTGGGAACAAGCCCCATGTCAGGCTCCGCACTCAGGCAGAGTCTGCTTGTCCCTTTCCATCCCCTCTTTCCTTCCCCCTGCTCAAGCTTGCTCACACACATGCTCTCTCTCTAAAATAAATAAATAAATAAAACCTTTTAAAAAATAAAATCTTTAAAAATAAATAAATAAGCAGAAAAATAAAAGCTAAAGGGAAGGAAAGCAACCTATTCAAATCCTCTTTCCTCTCCCCTTCTGGGCCTTTGCCCCAGGATCCCCCAGGAGCTGTTCTTTTTCTCCCCCTTTTGAAGCTCTTTCAGGAATAAATCAGTCAAGGCTTCCTCTAGTCATCAGCCTGGATGGGGAGCAACTAGGCCAGCAGCAAGAAACAGAATCTTCCCCAAAAGTTCAGAGGAAACACATATACAGAGTTTCATGTCGGGAACATACACGTGTAGAGTTATGTATACTCATACTTTCATTTTTTCATTCTTCCTACTTCCTAGGTTGTTCCTAGCACACGGTTGCCTCCCAAAAACATGACTACACCTTCACCCCTGAGCTTGACCAACAACCCAACAATTTCCTATTTTACAAAAGACAAATAAAAAGGTTTTAAAAAGAGAGAAAAAAAAAGGGAGAATGAAGAAGAAGGAAAGACAAGAGATAAAGGAAAGAAGGTGAGGAAAGACCAGGACGATCCGTGCAGCAGAGGGAAGGGCCACCGCCTCGCTGCAGAGGGGTCCTCAAAGACAGGCTGTTCATTTTCCCTGCACAGTCTGGTGATCCCCAAATAAGATCAATGGTAGATAACATGGTGCTTTCTCAAAGCACCTTTCTGAGAACACCTCCCACAACGTGTCAAAACAAATGAAATTCCACATCTCTGCTTGTAAATATTTTTCCCCCTGCAATAAATGAAAGCTGTGATTCTACAGATACCTCAGAGCTTAGCATTCTTTATGAGGTGTATAAATAAGACCTACTGTGGGATTGGAGAGTGCCTATCCTGGTAGTATCATTTTTATACTATGGGCAAGTGCACATTTACATAATTCAATTCAACAAATTCTGATTGTATATACATAGTATTGTATAAATATGTATCAATACGTGCAAGAACAAAATGAAGAGAAGCTGGTCAGGATTAGGCAGTGTGTCCCGCCGGTGGCCCCCATCAATGCCTGCCGTGGGACTGGGCTGTCTGACTTTGGGGAACAGATGTTATTTGAGTACCATCACATTATTCACCTAGCGCTCCCCTGTGCCCATCCCTGATCTCACAGTGCAGTGGATAAATAAAACCTGTGCTCATGCATTAAATCAACATGCATTACATGCCACCGAAAATACATATAAGATGCAGGAATTGCATCTTTATTTCCAAACACATTTGTTATGAAAGCATCTTAAAGCTTAAAGAGATTGGGGGAAGTGGCGCCTGGCTGGCTCAGGTGGAGGAGTGTGTGACTCTTGATCTCAGGGTCGTGAGTTCGAGCCCCATGTTGGGTGTAGAGATTACTAAAAAAATAAAGTATCTTTTAAAAGAGAGAGAGAGAGATGGGGTGCCTGGGTGGCTCAGTCATTAAGCGTCTGCCTTCGGCTCAGGTCATGATCCCAGGGTCCTGGGATCAAGCCCCGCATCGGGCTCCTTGCTCAGTGGGAAGCCTCCTTCTCCCTTTCCCACTCCCCCTGCTTGTGTTCCCTCTCTCGCTGTGTCTCTCTCTGTCAAATAAATAAATAAAAACTTTAAAAAATGTATTAAAAAAAGAGAGAGATTGGGGGAACCAGGGAAAGATGTTAGCATTTTTGACGAAGGAGAGAAAGGTTTTTGAGCTGCATCCCTTATTTGAAAACTTAAGCTGAGTGAGTGACCTTTCAGATATTCGCTTTCCAATCTAATAGCTTTCCAATCTAAACAAATTTTGCAGAGAAAAAGACATAAATTTATCTACTTCTGCATCTACACTGATGGAAAAGTTAAAACTGGTCTAGATGAGTCCGCTCTGGCGGCCAGAACAAAATACCACAGACTGGGGGGCTCAAACAACAGACATATATTTTCTCACAGTTCTGGAGGCTGGATGCCCAACCTCAAGATGTCAGCAGAGTTGGGTTTTGGGGGAGGACTCCTTCTGGTTGGCAGACGATCATCTTCTTGCTCTCCTCACATGGTCTTCATTCTGTGTGCTCACCAGGAGGGAGAGACATCTGGTGTCTCCCTCTTCTTAGGAGGACACCTGTCCTATGGGGTGAGTGCCCCATCCTGATGACCTCATTTAACTGTAATTCCTTCCTTCAAGGCCCCATCTCCAAGTACAGTCCCATTGAGGGTGAGGGCCTCAACACCCAAACTTTGGAGAGACACTGTTCAGTCCATAACATTCTCCTACGTGCTCTGGACTCAAAATATGGACTGTGTTGCATATCCTCTGGAGCTAAAGTCTAGGAACAGATGTGGTTTTACAAGTACTAAAGCTGAGCACTGAAAGCACAGGATAAATTTACTATGTGCATTGTTATTCCAATTGTAGGTTCGTATTCACAATGGCTGTTTTGCTTTGCTTTGCCTCCTTACTCATGACTCTACAGGAACTCTTAACTTCCCAAAATCCTATGTTCCCACATTTGAGACGCTGAGCCCTCTGAGAACAGAGGCCATTTCTTTTCAATCCCCTACAGAGTCTGGCACATACCAGAAGCTTAAAAATGTTTGTTGTGAGAACGAATGACTCCCCTTTCTTGGAGACATGGGGTCAGGAGGAGGGAAGTTCATGAGAAGGGCCTGAGTGGGGGGAGGCAGGCTGAGATGGACCCTTCCCTCCATCTCCCCCAATCTCTCTGAAAGCTAAGAAGAGAACCTTCTAAAATGAGTGGCCATCACAGCCTGAGGAGAAGAGCCATGAAACCCCAAGTCAGTGCTCAGAGCACTTCATGCTCAGAGCATGTTGATACATGAATTGGGATGAAGTACAACCTAATTACCCTTTGGTTCCCCTGGCCATACACCCAAAAGTTGCCAGGCTTCAGGTCAGGGGAGAAGGTAGTTACACCAGAGTTCATGAGGATCAGCCAACAAACATTTCGGGAGTACCTGCTCTTCAGTCTTTCAATAAATATTTATTGATCACATATGTTATGCCAGACACTAGAGTTGGCACTACAGAAACAAAGCATGATTAAGACACTCCTGCCCCCAAGGAACAAGTATGGGGACATCAAGGGATGTGACAGCTGAGCCACCAGACTAGTGTCGGATTTCTTCTTGTCCCTGACTAAACATTGTGGAATAGCTATGGTCCCCGTGTCTCGAAATAAAGACCTATCACGTGTGTGTTTTTCATTTAAACTTTACTTATTTTTTTAAAGTTATTTATTTAGTTAGTTCAGGAATATCTACACCCAATGAGGAGCTCAGCTCGTGACCCTGAGATCAAGAGTCACATGCTCTTCTGCCTGAGCCAGCCAGGCGCCCCTTATTTGTATTGTATGGCTGTCCATTGATTTGCTTCTGGACACAGAGGTGTAGGTCTGGACTGTTCTTGCCATGAGCCAGAGGAAAGATTGCACTGGATTTCCATCTGAGAGGGATATTTTAACATTTCTGGTGATAAGGTTGGAGGTGCCCAGCTCCAAGGTTAGGACGAATGCCCGGGGATAAGGGTCTGCCCCCAGTGAGAGGCAAGGAGGCAGCTGACAGGGAGCACAGATGGAGGATTAGGTACTCAAATGACAGCCTGGCTTGGTGACCTGGCCTCCTGCCAGGGCGAAGCTCTCTGGTGGCTAAACCATCCAGGACCTCCCTCTCCTCCCCTCCCCCCAAGCACCAGAATTACCACCACCCTGCACCCTGTGACATGATGCTGGGCAAGACATTGTGAAACTTCCTTGCCTGTTCTATCGCCAAACTGGCCAGAGTGAAAGTGACTCTGACCTTGGTCTTGCCTTGGAAGTCACCAGGGTAAGGCAGAGAAGCATACAGACACTTCCGTGGAGCCAGCAGCCCCAACATGGGAGACAAGCTTTAAGCACGCAGCAGTGTGCCAGGCATCAGGTTGAACCAAATGAAGTTGCCAATATTGGGTCGTTTTTGCCCATCAAAAGCAGAAATTTCATATGGTTCAACCTAATGTAACACTAGCTAACTCGTGCCCAGCACCCCCTATGTGCCAGGCAAGGCTCTGAGCTCTTTGCACGCAAACTCCCTTCATCCTCATAGCAACCCCAAGAGGTGGGTACTGTTATTCTCCCCACATTATAGAGAGAGCTGAGTAAACACCTGCTAGGAAGTGGCAAGGATTCAAATGCAGGCAACCTGGCCCCAGAATCCACGCTCTCCACCTCTATCCTGACACGCCTCAGAGAGGCACAGAGGAAGAGCCAAGATGCTCAGAAAAGGCTTCCAGAAGGAACTCAACCCCATGAGCCTCGTGCCTTCCGACGCCCACCACTGCGACCAAAGGCCTTCGTTGTGTGTCAAAAGGGTGGTATTACCCTGGCCGGAAGGTCAATTCACTCTGCCCAAACTCACAGGAGCTCATTTACTAAATGTCTGCTGTGTCAATGTGTGAGGGAGGAGAAAAAGAAGGAATGAACAAAAGCGGAGGGCGAACCGTTTCATCCGCCTAGAGAAAGAACACTGCCAAACTAACTGACATCTTCAGGTGGATGGAGCTGGGGGAGGCCGCGAGCTTTCTGAATGCATTACCTGGTGAACATTACACAGGACTCCATGTGGAACATAGTGTCATCTTCACTTCATAGAGAGAGGAAAATGGACTGGGAGAGTGGACTGAAGACCATCTGCCCCCAAATTCTGACCACACTCCTTCCACTCCTGCTTCTGCCTCCCAGCCTGCTCAGCACTTTCTCCTGCCCGCAGGTGAATTAAAACTTGGGAAATCCACTTAAAATTTTTCAGCCACTGGAGGAGTACAGGTGTGGCTGGGGAGGAGTGGGAAGAGGTCCCGGGACAGCTTCCAGCTGATAGCTGGGTCCGCTCTTGCCCACAAAGCAGCAGTATGCCCACCACCCAGGAAAGTGTACTTGAGTCGGCGGTCAGGGCACGGCACGCAGGGTCCCTGCCGGAGAAACTAAAAACTGTCATTCTCACACTTTGCCACTTTTTCCAATATTCCTTATCAGCCACCAAAAGCTGCTGCCATTACAACATTACCTCATGATGGGCATATTACAATTTCCTAGATTACATCTTATCTGACATTAGTTACATTTTAGGGTTGTTGCTTACTGGCACTTTAATTTCGTAAGTAGGCTATCTCCAAATCACAGAGGGGGATGAATTCCAGTTCCTTCCATCCATTCTCTGAGCCTCGTTTCCAGAAGCTAACATTTTCTTCTGTGGGCCTGGATTTCAAGTTCATACTATCTGTCGGTTCTATAGCCTTCCATCCATTAACTATAGTAAGTAATGATAATGTTCTTTACCTCAACTATTCTCTTCTCTATTTCTGGTGTTTGGCCCGAGAGGAACTAGAGACTGAATCTGATTGCGTAAAATTGTCATCTTCATAGCAAGGAATCCTTTCGTAAGGGACAGGCCATCATCAAGCTCCTAAAGAATTTTTTTTCTTACTGTTATTAATTTTGCTTACAGGGATTAGATGGCATTAAAGAGATACCAAAGGTATAACTCTCTGCAGCATTGCCATATAATTTACAAGTGTAAAGGGGAAAGAACTTGTTCTTACAAAATGTAACAACTTACCCACATTTTCTATCCTCCCACCTATGAGTCAAAGATAGACTTCACATAGAGCCTTGGAGGGGTAGATAAGGCACTTAAAACATTATCTGTTTGACTTCCCTCCATGGCCAGATGGCAAGATTCCGTAGCGTAAGGAGGGAAGGAGGTGGTACTTAACTCAGTTCCTCAGGAAATCCACCCCCTTGGAGTTCGTGGCAAACTATAAAGGCAGAAGAACAAAGGTAAAGAATGGGCAAGTTGAGATTATCTTAAATGATGGGTTTAAAAGTATAATTGTGCTAAGTCTCTTCATAGTGCAAATGATTATTTTCGCCAGGGGAATACGTTCTCTAGAATCATCTTTCCAGTCCTCTGGACTTCCTTGCTGCCATCACTCAATTGGCTCCAAATTTAAGTCCTGTCTGCAGTTGACTGCATAGAAGTTACTGTTCTGTTCTTCATACGTGAAGATTTGTAATTTCCCATGCATTGGGGAAACTAGAGGTCTTTGATGGATATTTTACTGAATGAATTTGCAAATTCTGCTTTGGCAATTTGTCTTTAAATATACATTCTGTCACATGCATTAAACAAAAAAAAGTGTGTGTGGGTATACATATATATATATATATATATATATATATATGTATACCCACACACATACATTCTGTGTGCTAGCTATCAGGAATAAAGTAATAATAATGGCTAGAATGTGTTTATTATTTAATGTCCTCAAATTTTTGTGGCTGAATTCAGATGAAAGGATCGAATGCTAAACATTACAAAGCAGGGCTAAAAAAAAAAAAAATAATGAGACAGGATTTATTTATTTATTTACTTACTCATGTATTTTTAGAGAGAGGGTATGCTGGGGGGGTGGAGGGGGAGGAGCAGAGGGAGAGGGAGAGAGAGAATCTTAAGCAGGCTCTACACCCAGTGCAGAGCCCCATGTCGGGCTTGATCTCACAACCCTGAGATCATGACCTGAGTCGAAATCAAGAGTAGGATGCTTAACCAACTGAGTCCCAGCACCCATTTCCTCTTCCTTCTATCTGCCCGCCCCCCCCCCCCGCCCCATTCCAGGGGCCAGAAGAGTAAAAGCCTCATTCCTCAGACTCCCTTGCAAGTAGAAATCTCAATGTGACTTGTTCATAAGCTGTGCAGTGAGGTGGCCCCTTTGTGATACTGGGAAGCTGGAGGACCCAGCAGGAGATTGGCAAGCTCAGCAGATGTGGGCATTTCCAGTGCATTCCATCACCTGGTCACCAGCCTGACATGGGTAAGGCAGTGGTGGACATTGGCAACAGAGTTAACAATTCCTTCCAATTGAATTCCAAAATTCCAAGTGAATCCAAAATTCCAGGTGTGACTATGAATCCGAAGCAGCCCCGACCTCCACACCTTCCCATCTTCACAGTTTTGTCAGTACCCAACTCCTTGCATTAAATCCATTTCTGCTAGAAATCTCTCCAATGTCTTCCGTCTCCCACCATCAAGCCCTTATTAATATGTGTGTTTCCTCTGGTGCCCAAACAGCCTAAGATGACGAGACTGAATAGCTGGACGGATGTTGGATTAGTTTTGGTTTTTTTTGTTTTTTTTTCAGGGTAAGTTTAATAGAAGGAAGGGGAGAAAATGCAGTTTGAACAGTATTTTCCCAGCTATAGCATGAATATCTCTGGTGACTTAAGAGGTACAAGGGCATGGCATTCAGTAATATCGAAATATGTAACAAAGGAGTTTTTCCCTTCTCGATTCTCTTTTAATCATTTAGGGAGAATTCTTAGGTTGCGACTCAATTTCTTTAACACTTCGCTAATACTCACTAATCCCCTTTATTTGCTAAGAGAATAGGCACAGAGCCTTGATCAGGCAGGTCCGCTTAGTTAGAATGTAAAGATGCTGTTTTATTTTCAATACATTTATTTCTAGAGTTATCTTCTCGGTATGGCAAGCAATAGAAGTTTTCCATTTATGTTGGCAAGAGGAAGTACACTTTTAATTTCAACTTTTTATTTTGAAAGCTTTCAGATCTTAAAAAAAAAAAAAATAGAGTTGTCCAGTGAGCATCCATATCCCCACCACAGAAGTTCTACCATTTGTTCACATTTTTCAGATTTCCTTCATCTATAATTTCTTTTTTGTTCAACACCCTGAAAGTAAATTACAGACATTGAGGCACTTCACCCCTGAAATACTTCGTACATAATTCCAACAAACAAGAATCTTCTTCTATAAAACCATACCCAGAGAAACCTGGGGGCTCAGTCGGTTAAGCATCTGCCTTTGGCTCTGGTCATGATCTCAGGGTCCTGGGATTGAATTCCGCATCCGGCTCCCTGCCCGGCGGTGAGCCTTCTTCTCCCTCTGCCTCTGCCTCTCCCCCTGCTTGTGCTCTCTCTCTCTCTGACAAATAAATAAAAATCTTAAAAACAAAACAAAAACAAAAACTCTGGTTTGAAAACTCATACCTGAGAAACGGTGGACATAAGCCTCCATGAGCAGCCATAGGCTGTGTCGGAAAAGGAAGGAGAACAAGAAAGATGCTAATGGCAGAGGAGGAAAGTAAGCGGGCCAAGAAATAGGAGTCGCTCCTGGAATAAATGCGTTGGGAAGAAAAGAAAACTCCAATCAGAGCGGTGAAAAGTGAATGTTCTCTGGTGTAGCGGTTGTCCCTGGGAGGTGGGACCAGGGCACGGCGTGTGGTCGTCATGCAAGCTAGAGTCCACCCGCCTGCTTTGAGTCCCAGTGATTCCACTATCAGCTGTAGAACCTTGACCTAATGGCTTCACTTCGCCTCAGTTAACTCCTCTATCAGATGGGGGGGCAGGGAGCGGGGAATGCAATGCCTACCTCACATGTTGCTGTAAGGAGCAAATGAGTGAACACACGACAACCATCCCCCCCATAACACACAGGTGAGAAGAACCACCCAAAATATTCAGTGGTGTAAAATGTGGGTTTCTGTTACGGTGAAGTGAATGAAAACAGTATTTTCAGGGGGTCTGCCTTATCACCAAAAGCATGAATGTGAAGCTGATAAAGCATGTGCTGCATTCGACTGACCAAAAATGGTTCCTTGAGTGCCCGGGGCGGGGGAGAGGGGAGAGGTGCAGGAGGGGAAAGGGGGAGGGGAGAGGGGGAGGGGAGAGGGGGAGGGGTGCAGGGAGGGCAAGAAGGGGGAGGAAGTGACTCTGTGCGGGGCAGTCTGACAAGGCAGCTGCAGGAGAGCTGGTTTGAAAGTTGGCGCAAAGTGGAAAGGGGAAGGGCCAGGAAAAGAGAGGGACTAAGATCAAGGTTAAGGTCGGGACTGTGGATTATAAAGGGCTCTCCTCCTGAAAAGAAGAGAATATTGTTCAGCTTCCATATGAGAATGGGGGCAGGCAGAGGACAGGGGATAATTAGCCATTGTGTTTTATGGGATATTGATTTATCACTTGGTTTTACTATACATGTCAAGTGCTGAGAACAGGGCCCAGCACACTGAAAGCACTCCATAAATGCCCACTATCATTATTACGATCATCTTCCGATTTTCCATTCCTACTACCTCACCCTATTTCAGCTCCATCAGGTACCACGTGGCTGCTTTATGTCAGTTCTTCCTAACTAATCTCTTGTCACTGGGAATTCAAAGAACCCACCAGGAATTCCCCCACATTTCTAAGTTTCTAAATGTCTGCCACATCCCGCCTCTTCCTATAGGTTCTTCACACAAGAGTTAATATGCTTGGTGCCCGGTGGGTTCTGAGCACAACTGACCGGGGTCAGGGGAGAAGGGCATTGGATTCAGAAGCAACTGTTCACAGGCTAGTCAGCAACCAGAGAAGTTTCCTGCAGAGCAGGAGGCTCTAGGCTAGTCTGTGCTTGGCTAATGCAACCATCTTCTTCGAGTCAGAGAATATGAACCAACGACACAGAGAGAATCCCCTGGCACTGGAAACTGACCAAACAATACAGAGACAGGCCATCCTGTGAGCAGAACCCCTGAGGCAGACATCAGGACCAAGCAGAGTGTTTCCCACCAATCCCCCTCTTCCTCTTTGGTCCCTACTGAACCCCAGATCAGCCCCAAACGCTAATTAAGGAATTTAACCCCTCGGTCAGAGTACTGCTCTCTGGTCTGTCTTCTTAGTGTTATCTTGGGCAATGTCAAGGTCCACGTGGATATGCAGCCTCTGCAAGTGTTAGAATTCTTCCAAGCCAACAACTTTCCCTTTGAGACCTTCCAACATTCCTAAATCCAGGAGTCACAGAGTTTTAAAGCTGGAAGAGGCTTAATGGCTGTCACACCTCACAAAAAAATAAAAAATAAAAACAAAAACAACAAAAACAAAATGTAATTGGCTTCCCTAGTTATAACCTTTCAGATTACCCTTTGAAAATAACTATCAAAAGCTATAGAAGTGGGGGCGCCTGGGTAGCTCAGTTGGTTAGGTGTCTGCCTTCAGCTCAGGTCATGATCTCGGGGTCCTGGGATTGAGCCCCACATCGGGCTGTCTGCTCAGCAGGGAATATGCTTCTCCCTCTCCCTCTCTCTCTCTCAAATAAATAAATAAAATCTTTAAAAAAAAAACTATAGAAGTATATACCTTTGCACCCAGCAACCCCACTTCCAGTGATTTACCCTGTGGAAAATAGCCATACAAGCACACAAAGATGATGTTACAGAATATTCATTGCCACATTCTTCAAAATAGCAAAAGTCTGAAAGCGACTTACATAACCAATAAGAGATTGGTTAAATAGTTGTTATATACAGCCATTAGCGGGACCCTAACTAGCAATTGAATATTGGAATACATATTATAAAGGTATTAATATGGAAACGTGTTCTTGCCATATTGACAATTCAAAACACTGGGTCACAAAATGGTGTGTTATATTCTGGTTTTGTTAATTGGAAATTGCATTTTTAAATATATTTGCATAAACAGGAAAACTCTGGAAGGATTTTATAGAAGTTATTTCAAAGTGGTGAGAATATTAGTGACTGAATTTTGCTTCTTGTTTGCTTATGTGTAACTTCTAAATTTCTGCATTGGATGCACATTTCTTTCTTTCTTTCTTTCTTTTTTTTTAAGATTTTATTTATTTGCTTGACAGAGAGATAGAGAGAGCCAGAGAGCACGAGCCCGGGGTGGGGGAGGGGTGTGCGGGGGGTGGGGGGGAGGCAGAAGGAGAGGGAGAAGCAGGCTCCCCACTGAGCAGGGAGCCCAACGTGGGGCTCGATCCCAGGATCCTGAGATCATGACCTGAGCTGAAGGCAGACGCCTAACTGACTGAGCCACCCAGGTGCCCCTGGGGAATACACATTTCTTATGAAATAAAAACAAAACAAAAATCCTACTGAAGGCCCAGATCAGGTGATGTCCTTCCTATAAATTCTGCTGAGAAAAGCCCATCCAGAAATGTCATCGCCCGCTTCTAAATGTAGACACATTTATATCTGTCTCCAACGCCAAGCACACACTTACAGTCGTGTCTCCCTGCTCTGACTACATGACCAAATAAGACGCTGCAGAACACAGCTGCCTTCCACTCTACCAGACATAGTCGTGGGCTAGACAGTGACCCCCGAAGAGAGGGGTCCATGTCCAGATTCTGTGAGTGTGACCTTATATGGAAAAAGGGTCTTTGCAGATGTAATTAAGTTAAGGATCTTGATACAAGATTCTCCTGGAATATTGGGGTGGGCTCTAAAGCCAATAACAAGTGTCCTTACAAGAGACAGAAGAGAAGAGGGCAGGGACATAGGGAAGAAGGGCACGTGACCACAGAGACAGAGACTGGCGTGGGGCCGCCGCAAGCCAAGGAAAGCCTGGAGTCATGAGAAGCTGGAGGAGGCGAGGAAGGATTCTCCCCTAGAGCCTCCCGAGAGAATGTCACCCCACTGACACTGACTTTGGACTTCTGGCCTCCAGCACTGTGAGAGAAAACATTTCTGTTATTTTAAGCCACGGAGTTCGTGGTAAATCGTTACAGCACACATAGGAAACGAATAGACACATAGTAGGTATGCAATATTTGGTGGGGCCAGGTGGGTGGGTTGTTTGGTGGTGTTTGAATGACTATGTCCTTGGCTCTCTTAGCTCTCATTCAGAAAGAGAGGATATCTCATTAAAATACTTGTCTAAGCCCGAGTTTCTTACGACTGAATTTGAATTCTTCTTCCCACTATGTATGATAAGGCAACCAAAACAGCAAAATGTGCGTTGCTGATCCCACAGCCGTGATTTGAAATCACAACTAAAAAAGTAATTGACTCTCCGGTACCATGTCTTTTTGGAGACCCGGGACTCCCGCTCACTTCCTCCAACACTAAGCTCCTTATTTGACTGGAGCGTGAGTTCAACAGCCCGTGGCTTTGCCCTGACTTCCCCCAACACTACAGTAAGAGCTTTAAAGGGACAATGACAGGGTTGAGAGGTTGAAAAATTTGACCTACTTTTCTCTTCTGTCTGTTCTAAAAAATCCATGTCATTTTCTCTCTGTGAACCAAGTCAATTCTTTAATCCACACGCACACGGGGCCTGTCCAGGGAGAGCATAATTTGGCCTTGTGTGTTTGCTTTTTGTTTTGCTTTTGAATCAAATGCCTCGCTGCTTTGACAACTAGAAATGAAGGGGAGAGAAAAATGTGTTTTGCTTCGGGCTTCAAAAACATATATAGTGTTAAACACTCAAGGGATTATCATATAAAACACGGTGTAAAGAAATGTGAGTGGCATTGAGGCGGGGGTAGGCCAAGAGAAAGGGACATTGAAACCTCATAAATTGCTTGTAGAATCACGTCCGCCTGGGATGACAGAACACTTCAGTCTCCAAGGACACTTCTGATCTATGTGGTGTACAACTGTGTATGGTTCCAAACATAAGACAGCCCCCCGCCTTGGATTCCAGTTAGGAAAAGAATGGGCAGGATGAATCCACACTGTACGTGATGCAGGGCAGGCACTGGACAAAATCACAGAGAAAGGGAGAGTTGCCCCTGCCTCTCCACCTCCCTACATCCCCTGCCTGCCCCATTTGTTCTGATATGGGCTCTGCTGACTCAAACATGCTCCGTGACTTTAGGCTAGGCCTGGGGTGGCCCCGTTTCCTTCTTCCTGACACTCCCCCTTTCCAAGCAACGTCTCCAGGATCCTGCCTCACTGGGGCCTGCATTGTGACAGGGGCTGGTCTGCAGAGGACCTGGCCAAGGCTCTGAAGACTAGAAGAAGCACTTCTTGCTGGGCCTGGGCTATCAGTTGGAGCTTGCTAAACTACAGGGCAGATGCCTTTCTTCCCCCCAGGTGAACTGAAGCCTTACCCTTCTCACCTGAGGGAGCAAATCGGAGGCCCTAGGAAAAAGGGAAGAGATTCTTGTACCAACCAGAAATGAAAGGATGACTGCAGCCTGGAACGGGGACATGGGGGTAGCCAGACTGCTCAAAGGGGATGGGGACCAAGCCCATAACCATATTTAACCTAGATGATAATGGCAGATGATGGGATGGATTGTTCTTCTAAGGTGTAAACTGCATTTTCATGGTGGCTCTCGGTGCCTAAAAAGAATCCTAACATGGGAATTTTGTCCAGTGTGGAAAATAGCTTTTTTTTTTTTTTAATATTTTATTTATCTATTTGACAGAGAGAGACACAGCGAGAGAGGGAACACAAGCAGGGGGAGTGGGGGAGGGAGAAGCAGGCCTCCCGCCGAGCAGGCAGCCTGATATGGGACTCGATCCCAGGATCCCGGGATCATGACCTGAGCCGAAGGCAGATGCTTAACGACTGAGCCACCCAGGCGCCCTGGAAAATAGCTTTAACAGAAAGGCCTTACAAATGCTCCTTTAAAATCACATCAAGGGGTGCCTGGGCGGCTCAGTCAGTTAAGCATCCAACTCTTGATTTCTGCTCAGGTCATGATCTCAGGGTCATGAGATCGAGCCCCGCATCGAGGCCCGCATCAAGTCCCACATTGGGCTCCACCCTTAGTGAGGAGCCTGCTTCACTGCCTCTCCCATTGCCCCTCCCCTCAATTAAATAAATAAATCTTAAAAATAAAAAACACAAAGCTCTTACTATGCACTTAAGATTTTAATGAATGGGGACACCTTGGTGGCTCAGTTGGTTAAGCATCTGCTTTCAGCTCAGGTCGTGATCCCAGGGTCCTGGGATCGAGCCCCACATCGGGCTCCCTGCTCAGCGGGGAGCCTGCTTCTCCCTCTGTCCCTCCCATTGCTTGTGCTCTAGCTCTCTCACTCTCTAACAAATAAATAAATAAAATTTATTTTTAAAAAAGATTTGAATGAATGGCTTTGAAAAATATTTCTCATAATAATTGGAAAATTCAAATACATTTTCCAGTATTTGCCACCCTCAAGGGGACAGTGATGTCATAGGACCATTGCCAGAATTGTAAATCAGCTGGAGTTCCTGAAGAATAGTATACCATAGGCTGATTTGACTGAATGATGTAATAGGTCAGAAAAGAAGGAAGGAATAACCAGGTCCAGTTGGATCACCTTTGTCTGGACATGGAGAATCAAACTGACAAATTCAAAAGACTAGAATCAGCCCTCCCTGGTGACAGCTAGCATCCCAGAAGAATGGCAGATACTGTGTAGCATGAAGGCCTTTCCCTCACTTCCAAAGAGGGCAAGTCTCCCTGTTGATTAATCAGCACCAAAAGTATTTCAGGAGAAAGCAGCAGGGTTGGTTGGTTCACCCCAGGCCTGGAGTCCCTGCCTGCAATGGGCTAGTAGGTTCTTGCCTTCAACACACAACAGGGTCTGAACGGTAATTGGATGTGGCCCAATATTTTCTTCCATAGGAACATAATTACAAAATACACAGTATAAATCCCTGACCCAAACATCAGATCTCAGGGCAAATCTAAGTTAATTGCCCTTTTCTGGTGCTCTAAATAGCATTCCATATAGCCCCCATTGAAAAAAAAAAAAAAATCAGGGGTGCCTGGGTGGTTCAGTTGGTTAAGCATCCAACTCTTGATCTCAGCTCAGGTCTTGATCTCAGGGTTGTGAGTTCAAGCCCTGTGTTGGGCTCCACACTGGGCTTGGAATCTACTTAAGAAAAAAAAAATTGGGGGGCGCCTGGGTGGCTCAGATGGTTAAGCGTCTGCCTTCGGCTCAGGTCATGATCCCAGGGTCCTGGGATCAAGTCCCACATCGGGCTCCTGACTCAGCGGGGAGTCTGCTTCTTCCTCTCCCTCTGCCTCTCCCACTGCTCATGCTCTCTCTCTCTCTCTGTATCTCTGTGTCTCAAATGAATAAATAAAATCTTTAAAAAAAAAAAAAAAAGAAAAAAAATTGGGGCACCTGGGTGGCTCAGTCGTTAAGCGTCTGCCTTCGGCTCAGGTCATGATCCCAGGGTCCTGGGATCGAGTCCCCGCATCAGGCTCCCTGCTCGGCGGGAAGCCTGCTTCTCCCTCTCCCACTCCCCCTGCTTGTGTTCCTGCTCTCGCTGTCTCTCTCTCTGTCAAATAAATAAATAAAAAATCTTTAAGAAAAAAAAATTTTTACCTTTTTTGAGGTCACCTTGTTGCTGGCATCAGCTATATATTTACCATGTGAACCTGGGAGCTAGAGGAAACCAATTTTGGGAGAGTAGAGGGTAGAGAATGAAGCAGCCACACGGAGGTCAGAGGCCAAGGACAGAGAAAAGCTGTGACAATGGGAGTCCCTGGTTCTGGTGCTCCTGGTAACTGTCCCCCATCCTACTACAGGATGACACAAGGTACCCCCAAGATCTTCACTATAAATCCCCATTCTTACTAAAGCTGGTTTTCTGCTACTTGTTGCCCAAGGATTCCTATGGTGTGTCTCCACCTGGACTATGAGCTCTGTGAATGGGGGGTGGAGTGGGGTGGTCCCATTCACACCTGTATGCCAAACAAATGGATATGCAATAAAGACCAAACATCTGAGAATCCTTAGAAGACATGCAAAATAGGAGGTTTTTTGAGAAAGAGTCTAGGAATGGAAGTCAAATCCTGTGTAACCATTTTGTCTCCACTACTACACAACTGTGACCATACACAATTTACTGAACCTCTCAGGGCCTCTATTTTGTCCTAGAGAGACCATAACAAACATAACATAATGGAAGAGAACAGAACATAAAACATAACATTAAGTGGTTGGCAAACATTAGAAAGACACTTTTATTATTTCCCCTGTGTTCCCCATATTTTGTAAACTTTTATCTGAAACAAACTTCATATGTAAACTCATTTTCCCATAAGATAACCAGTGTTACCACACTTAGCAAATATCATTCCAGTAAGAGCTAAACACACACACACACACAAAACAAACCCTTAGCATTTCAGTTATGCTGTGCCCTCCTCCCCCAGATAAATGATGCAGTTTCTGTTAGACTTCCTGACAGATTGAAAAGAGCTTCAGGACTCCCATTACCACACTTAAGGACGAGAGCCCTCCAGACATCCTGGGTGGAAAACATTTCATCTGATGACTGATAAACTCTAAAGTTAAATTATTCTGATAACTTAACAGATGCCTGGAAATCAGCACAAAGATGGGACCTAAAGGAAGCAGGCTGTACACCTATGAGAAAGTGGAAAACTGGGATGCTTTTGGTTTTCAGCAGTTTTGAAAGTTGAATACCACTTTCAGATACACTGCCATTGTTGTGCAGGTAACATTTGCAGGCCACTAAACTATTCTCTTGTCTTCATCTGGCATTTATAACATTTACTGGGTGTCTCCTATGTGCATACTAAATACTTTTTTTTTTTAAGATTTTATTTTTAAGCAATCTCTACATCCAACACAGGACTCAGATTTACAACGCCAAGATCAAGTGTCACATGCTCTATTGCTTGGGCCAGCCAGGTGTCCCTAAGTACTTTTCATCTATTGTCTCAATTACCCGTCCCTTCCCTGCCAGAGCCTTGTATGGTAGGCACTGATAAGGTACTAATATGTCATCATCCCCATTTTTCAGACAAAGGAATTGAGGCGCTAAGGGTAGAGCTAGGACAACACCCAGACCGCCTAATACCAATCCTGAGTGTCTAACCATAATGCGACATGGCTCCTCAGCATCCCCTTAGGGGATGGGACGGAGCCCTCCAGAATGGGTGACCAGCCATTAGGTGACTCTGTTTGAAATCCTCAGTGGCATCTGTATTAAATTCCCCATGTTGTTGCCACAATTACCACAACCTTGAAATTTATTCTTTCATGGTTCAGAAGGCAAGAAGTTCAAAACCAAAGTGTCTGTGGGGTTGGTTCCCTCTGGAGGCTCTGTCCCCTAGGCCCCCGTGGCTGCTGACAATCCTCCGTGTTCCTCTGCCCATATCTCCAGTCTCTGCCCTCTTCACATGTGACTCTGTGTCTCTGTGTCTCTGCCTCTTATAAGGAACCCTGTCATGGGATTTAGGGCCCAGCCAATTCAGGACCATCTCATCATGGGATCCTTACCTCCATGACATCTGCAAAGACCCTTTTGCCAAATAAGATCACATTCACGGGTACTGGGGTTTAGGACTCAGACACATCTTTGGGGGGACAACCCCCTGCAACTTCCAATGACCTCCACCCTTGACTATTTCATGAGTCTTATTTTCCCCACAATCCCACAGTCCTTCACCAGAGGATGGTGGTAACTCTTACATCCCAAAATTTAGACTATGGAAAATCTGTTACCGCAATTACATAGATGTTATCAATTTTTAAAAAAATATTTTATTTAGGGTCACCTGGGTGGCTCAGTGGTTAAGCGTCTGCCTTCAGCTCAGGTCATGATCACAGGGTCCTGGGATCGAGCCCTGCATCGGGCTCCCTGCTCAGCAGGAAGCCTGCTTCTTCCTCTCCCACTCTCCCTGTTTGTGTTCGCTCTCTCGCTGTGTCTCTCTGTGTCAAATAAATAAATAAAATCTTTAAAAAAATAAATAAATAAAAATAAGATTTTATTTATTTATTTGACAGAGAGAGCACAAGCAGGGGGAGCATCAGAGAGAGAGGGAGAAGCAAGCTCCCCACTGAGCAGAGAATCCGATGTGGGGCTCTATTCCAGGACCCTGGGATCATGACCTGAGCCAAAGGCAGATGCTTAATGGACTGAGCCACCCAGGCCCCCGTTATCAATTTTTTTTTTTTAAGAAAAAGGAAAACGGGAATGGAGAAAGTATTATAGGATGGCAGAAGACATAGAAGAATTGTTTTTCCAATTAACAATTGCTTAGAACTCTTGTGGGTCAAGCACTATACCAGGTGCCAGCCCAAAAACAGATGTAGTGCCTTCCCTAGGGGAGCTGTGGGTCAGCTCAGGGTGAAAGACTCAGGACAATCACAGTCGATGAGACAAGTGCCATCAGGTGCACACAAAGGCCTATGGGGTCACAGAGAAAGGAACCTTAATGCTCCCCAGGGTCAGGGAGAGGCTTCCACGGAGCAGGTGACATTTGAGCTGGGTCCTGAAAGATGAGTGGGAGCGTGCCCAGGCAGGAAGGAGCCCGGGAAGGGCATTTCAGGCAAAGGACAGAACAGGAGCCGAGCTCCAGATGCTGGAAGAAGTTGACAAGTGCAGCAAACAAGGAGCCCTTCATTCTTTGGGCCTCGTTTCCATCCTGTCAGTCTCTGCTCAAAACCTTCACCAACTTCTCATTATTTAAGACCTACAACCCCAAGCCTTCATTTTGAATCCCAGCCCTCAGTTATCCAGCTCCAACAACTTCTTCCCAACACAAAGCTTGCACTTGCAGCCTTCATGTCCCCTGTCTGTACCTTCCATGGAGAGCCACACTCCTGCCCACAGGTTCTTGCTGGCACACTCACATGGAGGACACCCCCCAAGACCTCCTCCAGCTACAGAAGTCCAACCATTCTTGGGGAAGCCGCTCATTTGCCAAACTTCCATAAAACCACCTTTCGCTATTAACATCTAAAGGCTATTCTTCAGGCTCAAAAAATTGGCCTTCACACGTCAAGGTGTATCTGGAGGTTGGTGCTGTAGTATCTTTCCAAGGAGACTCATGTCGACCATTGTCAACCCCAGGAAGCCAAAGAATATGTTTGTCTTTGAGATGAATGACAAGGAGAAAGGGGGGTGGCGATGGCATAAAGAGGATACAGATCTGGGCGCCTGGGTGGCTCAGTTGGTTAAGTGACTGCCTTCGGCTCAGGTCATGATCCCGGAGTCCCGGGATCGAGTCCCACATTGGGCTCCCTGCTCAGCGGGGAGTCTGCTTCTCTCTCTGACCCTCTCTCCTCTCATGCTCTCTCTCTCAAATAAATAAAAATCTTTAAAAAAAAAAAAAAAAAATAGGACACAGATCTGGGGCGCCTGGGCGGCTCCGTGGGTTGAGCATCCAACTCGATTTTGGCTGGGGGGGTCTTGATCTCAGGGTTGTGAGTTCAAGCCCTGCATTGGGTGTTGGGCGTGGAGCCTTCTTAAAAAAAAAAAAAAAAAATAGGACACAGGTCTGTCATTCCTCATCCACATTTCTGAAATTCAAGAAGCTCCCCAAACCACGAGTTAATTCGTAACCCACTGGCTGTCAAGGGCTGACTAGGACTGATGTGAGCCTATGAATAGCCTTTACCTCATTCAGTGTGCAATCCATCCCTTTGGCCGCAGATTTAATAAGATGCCTGATTACACAATGCCGCAAGACTCTCGGCGAGGGGTGTTAGGTAATATTCTGTGTCCTGAAACCCATTTGGCCCCGAGGATTTTGGATGTGGCACAGTGGGCCAGTGGTTGCTACAATCCTGCCACAGGTGTTTTTAATGACCGCGTTCTCTGGGGCTGCGTTTATTCTTCGCTTGAGCTCTACTGGCTCGGCCTGGTTATGGTCGTTGAAAAATCTTTGTCGGGGCAGGTAAAATCACCAACCTGGGGCAAGGGAAACGAGCCAAGTCAGCTGGAGAGAGGGGTCTAGCATGTGGTCTAATTCCTCCCCTTCTCTGGGTCTTAGCCTTAACCATCATGGTCCACCAGAGACCACAGATCAGCAAGGACGCATCACGACGGGTGCAGATTGAATCACAGTGAAGACAAGCTCGACTCCACCTTCTGGCCCTGCCTCGCATCCCCACCAGACTCCTTGGGTCTGCACGTACTCTCACAGGTTCATTAGAACTACGGAAACACTCTGAAGCTCAGCCACTTGGGAAGGGCCTCCTGATATCAGCAGTCCCCTTCTCCGGCCGCTGGGAGACCCCTTACATACATATATGCACACATGCACGCACATGCACGCCCGCGCACTCAGAACAGCACCTGTTGTTTTTGAGCCTGGGTCTGTAGGCCTATGTCCCAATTCTTCTCCTTGCTAGATATGTGAGTTGGAACAACCTCACTCATTCTCTCTTGCATCATCATTTAAATGGTCATAATTACAATAATTGCCTCTGACCGTGCTTTTCAGGGTCAGATCATAGAATAGATAGGATAGCCCCTGGAAGCAGTAGAATGATACACAAATGTCATCCTTGTTTTTATTACTTTTAAGATCAGAATATTACTTATAGAAGAATACTGATTTGTTAAGACAACACTTCCCAGGGCGCCTGGGTGGCTCAGTTGGTTAAGCGACTGCCTTCGGCTCAGGTCATGATCCTGGAGTCCCGGGATCGAGTCCCGCATCGGGCTCCCTGCTCAGCGGGGAGTCTGCTTCTCCCTCTGGCCCTCCCCTCTCTCATGCTCTATCTCATTCTCTCTCTCAAATAAATAAATAAAATCTTTAAATAAAAAAAAAAAGACAACACTTCCCAAATGTAATATCATAATAGCATAATGTTTCAGAAGATGGCCTGCTGTTAAAATTGAACAATGATGGGGCACCTGGGTGGATCAGTTGGTTAAGCATCTGCCTTTGGTTCAGGTCATGATCCCGGGGATCCTGGGATCGAGCCCGCATTGGGCTCCCTGCTCAGTGGGAGTCTACATCTCTCTCTCACTCTGCCCCTCCGCCCTGTCTGTGCTCTCTCTCTCTCTCACTCTATCTCAAATAAATAAATAAATAAGATCCTTAAAAAAAAAAATTTGAATAATGACAATCTTTCTCACTCTCCAGGAAAAAAGCTCAATCAGCGACAGAATTGTATCAATACTACATTTAGCCATCAATTAGATTATTCTTAAACATCGGGGTCCAAGTCCACCTATCCTCACAGTCATATGAGTCAGATGAGACCTGATTTAAAACTATTAAGTATTTCATTTTGTCCTGAAAGAATTACTCTTTGGGGCCATTTCACAAAGAACATCTTGCCAGAAAAGATGCTGAGTGCTATGGACATACAGATGAATGGGGCACCATTCCCGTATTCTAGAAGCTCGGTGGTGGGAGAGAGTTCTTATGAAAGTAAATGGGTTAATAAGCAGTTGCAATAAAATAAAAATAAAAATAAAATCAGAGACACTCATACCTATGTGTACAGGTCTTTCCTGGGCACAAAGGAGGAAGTGTTGTCCAATTCTTGGGGAGAGAGTGTGGATTCAAGAAATGCTTCATGGAGAAAATGACACCCAGGCCAAGACTTAGAAAACATTGAGTAATACAATATTTCCCCATTTCCTGGATTCTCTCTGGGGAGGGCTAGCTCTTGGATTTACCAAATGGCATGTTCTTTAACAGGATTCCAATTCTGTATTTCACTTTGAGGTGAGATCAAGAGTCAGATGCTCGACCAACTGAGCCCCCCAGGTGCCCTGTATTTCACTTTGAAATTCAAGATTTGCTGAGTAGAAATCCCATTACCAGAGAGCCTCACAGTCTGAGCTCCAGCCAGACTGTAACAGAGAGTGGACGGAGAAAGATTAATTAAGGCAGTTGGGTTTGAAAAAACAAATGAATCTGACATACCAACATGACAAATGTGTGTGAGCCCAACACTAATTAGCAATAAAAAAATACTTATCTTCTAAATACACAAAGCACATATTTTCAGTGACAACTCATTCTACTCTTAATCCCCACGTAAACATGTAGGTCAAAGAATGCTTGGGTCAAATTGGTGCTTTTCTTTCTCCGTATCCACATGGGTTTCACTAACTAGCCCGCAAGTGAGGGGAAGCTAGTCCGTATGGGCCCATTTGGGGAAAATGCTCATTTACAAACAGGCAGACACCAACTCTCCACTCATTAAGCTATCTGTAAATGTGCGAAAAATTCAAAGGCAAATTAGTATTTATATACTTACTCCTCTGCATTTTTGCCCTTTCCGTTTTAAGGTAGAATGATTTATTTGATCCCTCTTTTAAAGACCAAAGAGTTTGTACTCAGTCTGGAGTGAACAAAACAGGCCTGCTTCCAGGGAGAGTGCTGAGAGAGCCCCAACTCTGGGTCTACCCAACCAGGTCACAAATTAATTAATTATTCAGGGATTCCCCTGTGTGTTGAGTCCTGGCAGGCAATGTATACTGGTCCTTCCTCAGGGAGACCTTCCCTTACCACATTTTCAAAAAGAACAACCCCCCACATACATTCTTTGCCCTTATCCTGCTTGATTTTTCATCATCACATTTATCATTGCCTAACTTTATAGTATAAATATTTTTTAAATTTTATCTTCTCCGCTACTGTGAAAGCTCCATGTGACAGAGGCTTTGAGAGTTTTATTTAATTCTGTAAACCCAGTGCATAGAATAATGTTTGGCCTATAGTAGATGCTCAGTAAGTACTTATAAAATGAGGGAATGAATGAATGACAAGCCAAACAGCCACGGGCCCTCTGAGATTCAAGTCTTTCTGTTTGCCGCTGGCTGTGAACTCAAGAGACACTGTTTAAAGATGACTCTGGGCCAATCCCCAGCCTTGATACTTAATATCAAGATCCTTGATATCAAGGACCAAGTATCCTCAGTGGGGGTCCTCTAAAAAAGTGTTTCAGGGAGGAGCCACCCTTCACCCTGTGGGGAGGTACTAGCCCATGGCTAGAGCTTCAGATAAACATAAGAAAAATCAAATTGAGTTCAAGACTCTCAGAGAGGCTTGGAAGAGAATGCCTATAATACAGAGGAGGGAGGAGGCTTTGGGGGTAGGGTTGAATCAGCAAGCCTTGTCAGGACATGATTTTCAACTTTCCACCCACAGACACTTTGGGTTGGCTAGAGAACTCTTGCTAAATCCCAATGACCTGTGCCTATGATTTGATTATTGTTCTCTTTCTCTTTCTTCTCCTCTTACTCCCTTCTTGTTATTCCACCTTGTACACTGTGTCTAGGATGTCTGGAACTATGAGGCATATTCTGTGAGGGATAGTTGATCAACTAGAGGCAAACACTTACTCCTGTAAACTACTGCAGTTGACCTTTGTAGGTTACATTCCCAGCGTCATTTCCCAGTCCCTTTCCTATAGGCCCTGGGTCTGGGCTGGCCACCGAGGATCAAGTCTAAAGGAGAGGTTTGTGAGGTAGGGTAAGCAAATCAGCCTATTCCCTCCCCCTAGCCACACAGATTGGTTCAGGCCAATGAGCTTTGAGGAGACATTGCTGGGGATTTGGGAAAATGACATCTTCTAGTTCTTTGAGGGATACCCTTTGTCAACAAATGTGAAGAGGGAGGTAGCCTAGGGGTTACAGGCCGCCATCTTGTGACCCTAAGGTAAGCCAGCCTTGAAATAAAGAATAACCACAAAAGACACATGGGAGAGAATGAAATATACAGGATCTTTGGTGACATTACTGAGCTAAAGGAAGCTTGCTGAGCTCCAGGTTTTTCAGTAGATGCAAGTCAGTATATTCCACTTATTATTTAAGTCAGCTTGAGCTGTTGTTGAAACTGATAACTGTCTAACTCATACATTGCTTCTGATTCTTTTTCCCAATTGAAGGTGAATTGGGAGAGTTTGTCTTAAAAAGTGAACTCAAGGGAAGATAAATGTTGTTTTGTTTCCCCAGCTTTTATTATAAATGAACTATTTAGTTTTATGACTTGTTTGGAATGAAATCCTCTACACTTAACTATTTTGGGATCAGAAAGAGATCTGGAACTTAGAAACTGAAATACCCCACTCATAAACTGACAATCAGATGTCTTATGCCAAAATATTCTTCAGCATTAACTGGAACTTATAAAATGTTTGAAAAATGGCTATCTAGAGAAATTAAATATGTCAGGGATGAAAACGGCATTTATTTACACTCTTCCCTTATACTGGTTGAAATGTTTCTAATTGAGACATGTGGAATGTTTGAGATGGAAAAGACATTAGGCAATATGGTACAGCAGTTAAGAATAAAGCTGATTTGCTCAAGGTCAATCTTGGGCAAATTAGTTAACCTCATTTTAGTAGATGTTATTGATGGCCTACCCAACATTCATGTCCCTAATTCCTCTTTCCTGACAGACTCCTGATTTTGTTCTCCTTCATGTAGCCAGTGTGACTCAGGGAAGGCTAACTACAACTTCTCTAGCTCTGGATGTGGATCTGGATTCATCTGAACCAATCAAAGTGGTTTTATCCTGCTCTTCAGTTCATTATGCATCATACAGACCAGACCAATAAGACACAAGGGGATTGGTGAGGCACCTGGGTGGCTCAGTTGGTTAAGCGTCTGCCTTTGGCTCAGGTCATGATCCCAGAGTCCCAGGATTGAGCCCCGAGTCGGGCTCCCTGCTCAGCGGGGAGTCTGCTTCTCCCTCTTCCCCTCAACCTGCTCATGGTCTGTCTCTCTCTCTCTCAAATAAATGAATAAATAAAATCTTTAAAAAAAAAAAAAAAAGACACAAGGGGATTGGCCCAGAGTTTCTAGAACAGTTCCTTTAAGACAATTTCCAGAAACAATTCTCTCCCATAGGCTTAACATGAAGAGGAACAAAGCAAGAAGCTCTGACTGCTGCTGACAACCAACCCTCAACCCCGAGGTCAACCCTCAACCCTGAGGTGACCCAGCCTTAAAATGAAGTCCACACTGCTGATGGCAGAGCAGAGAGGTAGAAAGAACTTGGGTCAGGGTGCCTGGGTGGCTCAGTCAGTTAAGCATCTGACTCTTGATTTCAGCTCAGGTCATGCTCTCAACGTTGTGGATTGGGCCCTGCATCAGGCTCCGCACTGAGCATGGAGCCTGCTTGGGGTTCTCTCTCTCCAATTCCCTCTGGCCCTCCTCCCAGCTCTCCTAAAGACAAAAGAAAAATGAAAACCAAACAAACAAACAAACAAACAAACAAAGAACTTGGGTCTTTGAAGTCATTCCAATGGACTTAAGACCAATCAACTCTAAAGCCCATCCTGTCCTTGGACATCCTGTGAGCTGTGTGAGTCAATAAATGTCGTTATTGCTTGAGCCACTTTGAATGGGGTTTGCCATTACTTGCAGCCAAAAGCATATCACTGTTAAGCCCATTAAATCCCATCTAGGGATATGGGGGATATAAGGATGTTGGGAGAAGTAAATCTGCGAGTTCATGCAAAGTGCTTAGCATAATGTCTGGATCATATAAGTGCTCAATCAATGGTCACTATTATTATCTAATCTCTATTTTCTTTTTTTAGGATTTTATTTATTTATTTGAGAGAGAGCACGAGCAGGGGGAAGGGGAGAGGAAGAAGCAGACTCCCCGCTGAGCAGGGAGCCTGAGGCGGGGCTCGATCCCCAGGACCCTAGGATCATGACCTGAGCCGAAGGCAGAGGCTTAACCTGCTGAGCCACCCAGGCACCTGCTACTCCTTTTTCAAACACAGTTTTCTGGACCATTCTAAAGCCAGACATCATTCCCAGACCTGGCCCCTTTGGGAGTAATAGGACTTCCCCATGCTTCCACCTCCATATACTGTCATTCACCCTCCTAAGGAGCTGGGCCAGTCTAGGAAAAGTATGCAAAAATTCAACTCAGACTGACAGTGTCCTGAGCAATCCAAAAACACACTTGGTAGGGAAGGGTGATCCCACTGCACCTGCAGAAGGCCCAGGAACAAACATGCTGATCTCTGGGCCTGCTCCCTCTTCTGTCTGCCAAGACCCTTAGGTGTTCTTGGCTCCCTGACATTAAAGCCACAAAGGCCAGCTCTGTTCACTATGGTGGTGTCAGAAAGCAGGTCATCTTTTCTCCCTGTCCTGGGCCCTTTTCCTTGACTGGTGAGATGTTGTTCCTACCCCCCCACTGGGCCCCAACTCACCCTAATGTTTGGCACTTCCCCATCTCCCCATACCCTTCAGCTGCTCACACCCTGCTTTCTGGAAGGGACCTAATGAGTTCCATCCCACTGAGCTGCAAATGATGAATCAGGAGGACAGTGAAAGAAATGAATTGTGCACCTTGGCACCATGCACCTGAAGACACCTCCACCTGTCATCCAGCTTTTCTTACATGTCTCTGGGGGGGGAGATGCAGCCAGACCTAGTCACCAGCCGCAGTACAAGATTATGGTGGGAATCATGCCAGTCTCCTGGCATATGAAGATATCTTAATTTCCACCAATAGGACTCATTCCCTACTCTTGGTAGCATTTTGAGCTTCCCGGTCACCCTGGTAACAGGAAGTCTCCCTAGAACTATTACCCACTAAGCTGACTCAGCTCATACCTTAGGAACCATCAGAAATAACACAGGCATGATAGAGCTATTGCAAGAGTGAGCTGAGATCATGCATGGAACGAGAAACCAGAATGTCTCAAGGCAGGCTGCCCAAAGCCAAGTTCATCATTCCCTCCCTACCCTAACTGGGGAGTCCTCCTGGGTTCCCCTTGCTCTGCAGACCAAGGCAAGCCCTGCCCATCCAGTCACCCAGGTCACTTCTGCCTCATTGCTGTCCCTTCCTCACCCACACCCATTAATAATAACTATAGTGACAATGACACAGTTGAGCAATATTGAGCATGAGGCCAGCACAGGCTCTGGAGTTAGGCAGACCAGGAATTGAACCCCAACTCCACCACTTAGAAGTGGCATGACCCCAGGGGGGCCTGGGTGGCTCAGTCAGTTGAGCATTCGACTCTTGGTTTCGGCTCAGGTCATGATCTCATAGGTCGTCAGATAGAGCCCCATGTTGGGCTCCACAGTCAGTGGGGAGTCTGTTTGAGTTTCTCTCCCTCTGCCCCTCCCCCCATTCATGCTCTCTCTCTCTCTCTCTCTCTCTCTCATAAATAAATAAATCTTAAAAAAAATATTTAAGAAGTGGCATGACCCCTCTGAGTCTGTTTCCTGTAAAATCGGAATAAAAATAGTACCTACTATTTTTAAGATGTCATAATGATGTCATAATGATGTCATAAGGTGTCATAATTATTAAATTTGTCATGCAAACATTCAAAAGTGGTTGTTATTAACACGCTGTTCTCTTGTCCTCCTGAGAACCCTATAATGATTATTAATCTCATTTTATAGACAAGAAAACTGAGGAAACCAGGAAGTATGTGACCCGCTGACATCCTCACAGCCTATGAGAGACAGAGCAGGGATTTCCAGGCGTGGGCCCAGTTACAACATTTGTGGGACCCGGTCAAGATGAAGATGGGGGGGCCCCTATTCAAAAATGACTAAGAATTTCAAAACACAACAGCAAAGGAGCAAACCAAACTTGGGGCCCTTTGAAGTCTCACACCCACAAAGCTGGCCCTTCTCCACTCTCCGAGTGGTCCGGTCCTGTTGATTCAAACTTCTGCTGGATTCTGTCCTTTCTTTCACTCCCATTGCCCTGGTTCCAGCTCTCAACAGCTCATACCTGCCAACGTCATCAGCCTCTTAACTGCTTTTTCTGGGTCTCAGTCTTGTCCCTGACAACCCATCAACCCATCAGATAATTCTGCTATCAGAATTATCTTCCCCAGAAAATGGCTCTAATTACACCCTCCTCTCTAGATATGATCTCATTGCTACCCCTTGCTTAATAGCATAAAATCCAAGTCCCTTAGGGCAGCATTCAAGACCTTTGACAATATGGCCTTTGTCGGACCATCTCCATCACACATTCTTCAGAACTGCCATTCCAGGTCATTCCCACTCCTTATGCAACCCTGCACTTGCCTCCTTTGGAATTCTTGCTGGAGCTGGTTTGCTCTCCACCAAGACTATCCCTCAGTTACCTTTGCCTATTGTAATCTCACTACCTTTGAAAGACCAGCTCCCTTGCTCCCTCCACCACAGAATCTTGTCTGACTTTCCCAGTTGGAATCAATTTCTCCTTCCCCTGGGCTTCTGTTGGATGACTTTACACGAGTTATCACAATTCACCTTGTGTTAGGGCTAGCATGTGTCCAGGCCTTTGAAATGAAGCTGACTTGGATTCATATGGCAGCCTGGGCCATTCTGGCCAGGGGAATCCAGCAAGTTACTCCATGGCTCTAAGTGGGAATAATCAGGATTGGCTATGATGATACAGTTAGAGTATTGTCTAAGGAATGGATCACAAAAGTCATTATTGTCTCCTCGCCCTTGGTAGGAACGACTCCTCATTCATCCCCTTCATTGCCTCAGCCAAGGTCTCTCCATGGTAACTACCTAATACTAGTTTCCCTGACGAACTAACCTACCTATATAATTTTCCAAGAGCCCACCCTACTCATGCCTCCACTTAATACTTTCAATGCCCACACCAGCAAAAACCTATGCAAGCTGCCTGTTCTAAATAAAATCCTTATCTACCCCCATTAATTAATACTTGTGTTTTGTTTTTAACATGGGAACTGGTTTCTATTAGCATCCCCAGACCTTTAAAAACTAGAACATTTTTAATAACCAGAAGTCACGCCTTGGGGCCATTCTGCCTTTGGCAACCCAAATTGAAAAAAATTAGTTATTCCCATACAACTTTCTGTATCTCTTCTCCACCTAAATTATACTGGCTCTTAACATCTAGAGGCAGAAAGCGCAGTTGGTTTGAGTCAACTGGGCAGCTTCACTAATACAAATAAAGAAGGCTTTCTTTCCCCGGGTGAATGGTATCAGCCCCTCCCAGCGAGGCAAGGATGCCAGTGGGGGAGGGCATTCCCCGAAGGCAAAGCCTCGGGGTGCTATTTTGAACAGGGCTTCTAGAGGTTGGTTCTGGTCTTGAGGTCACTGGAGGTCTATACTTACCCTGAAAGGCGATCTGCCTTAAGCGAATGCCAGGGGTCTGTGGCCTAGAGTTCTCTGCTGTTCTGTGGCCTCTGCCCAGACCCAGGAAGGAGGTGCTGGTGGTTAAATGGCCGTAGGAAAGTGAGCTCTAAAACTCTTATTTACTAGTTTAAATAACACAATACAACTGGCTTTGGTAACATGATCTATTTTGTTGGGTTTGTTCACACACATGACAAACAGAAGTTGGGGTTTGGGCATCTGAAAGTTACCTATTTTTAGGCCCTGTGATTGGGAATTGTTCAGCGGGAGTTGGAGGGGAGGAGGGAGAAAGGGGGACACTGGGAGGTGTGAAACTGCACCCCTGGGGGCGAGCGGGAGATGGCCAGGCACAGTGAAGACGGTTCAACGCCCGAACCCGCCTGATGGTCTAGAATGTTTCCCCCCGGTGAGTGATGGGACTGACCTAAGATGAAATCAGGGATCCCCTAATAAAATGTCACCTGATGAGTCGTAAGGAGAAATCACGATGTGTGATTTTTGATATTCGGAGACGCTTGTCCTTTCACCAAACGGGAAAGCGGCTCTGCTTTTCTCCAGCCCGAAGCCGCTGGGTTTCCAAGCTCTTCTGTATCTGGGAACATTTTGCGTGAGGACTTGGCAGCACAAGGCCTGGCCTCGGCGTGAAAACCCGAGAGTCCAAGCGAACGGACTTCCCGAAAGAGAGAAACAAAGAGGGCCGAGGCCTGCTCGGTGTGGCTGGCTTTCTACCACCATGGGGGTGTTTGCAGCCAGCGGAAAAGGCCAGAAACCATCCGACCCCAGGGTACTGATGTCCTGGGGTTGCTGTCACAAAGCACATTAAAACACAGCAATGTGCTCTCTCAAAGCTCTGCAGCCTGCAAGTCCAGAATCAAGGTGTCAGCCCAGCCATGCTCTCTCTGAAGCCTCCGAGGAAGAATCTGTTCTGGGCCTTTCTCTTGGCTTCCAGTGTTGCCAACCATGCTTGGCACCCCTGGGCTTCAAGACACAACACCCCAATGTCTGCCTCTGTCTTCCCATGACGTTCTCCCTGGGGGCCTTCACCTTCTGCCCTCGGGGCATGCCTACATTTCCTCTCCTTTTCTTTTCTTTTCTTGTTTTTCTAAGATTTTATTTATTTATTTATTTGAGAGAGAGAGAAGAGTGAGCAGGGGGAGAGAGAGAATCTGAAGCAGACTCTGCATTGAACACAGAGCCCGACGTAGGGCTCAGTCCCACAACTGCGGGATCATGACCTGAGCCAACACCAAGAGTCAGACGCTCAACCAACGGAGCCAACCAGGTGTCCTTCTTCTCCCTTTCTTATAAGGACACCAGTCACACTGGGTCAGGGGCCCCCCCTCCTCCAGCAGTGACTTCACTGACCTCTGTGATAACCCCATTTTCAAATAAGACCTCCTTCTGAGGGACTGGAGGGGAGGACTTGGTCTCAGTCTGCTCAGCTGCCATAACAAAGTGCCACAGGCTGGGAGGCTGAAACAGCAGACGTTTATTTCTCACAGTCTGGAGGCTGGGAAGCCTGGTAGCAAGGTGCCAGCCGATTCGGTTTCTGAGGAGGGCTCTCTTCCTGGCGTGCAGACAGCCACCCTCTTGCTGTGTCCTCCTCACATGGTAGAGAGACAATGGGAGAGAGCTCTCTACTCTCTCTTCTTATACAGGCACCAATCCCATCACGAAGGTGCCCACCCTCATGACCTCACCTCTAAACCCTAATCAGCTCCAAACATAATCACATCTGGGAGTAGGACTTCAGTATAGGAATTTTGAGGGGATGCACACATCCAGTCCATAAGAGACTTCAGCAGGTCTTTTAGGAGATACCGCCCACGGGTACAACCACAGGAGTCACCAGGGACAGAGGTGTGAGTCTTCCAAGCCAAATCCTCTCGTGGGAGGAGAGTCACAACCCCTAACACAGGAATTGACACCCCCAAATTAGTCCTTTAATGACCCGGCCATTTGACCTCTCTCAGAGGAATGCCAGCCAGCTCGAGCAGGTCTCCTGGAAGCTGGCACAATCCCCTGGATTGGAAACAACCCTGATGGGGCACAGCCTGGCCGGGACTCAGGCTGATTTCTCTCCTCGGCTCCCATATCACCGTCACAGACCAGTTTAGCCAGAATAACCCTTTCCCCAGCTCACAGTGTCCACACAAGGACTGCCTGCCTATCGAAGGGATGCCCTCAAAATGCCCATCTCGGAATGCCAGTCCCTGCCTCTGTCCTGACCCCAGATCACATGATGGGGGGCTGAAGGCCTTCCGAAAGGACGGGCACCCTTGGACTGGCTCTGCTCTCCCACCTCCCCTCTGCGCCCTCCACCAGCACCAGCAGGTATTTAAGTAGGCACGTCTTTGTTTGGAAACACTGTGCTCATCACTATTAATAATACATCGAGAGCTAGCGTGTCTCCAAGGAGCTCCAAGTGCTTCCCAGGCATTATCTAATTAGCCCTCACCCAAAGTCCTGCTCCAGCAAAATCACCGGGGGATCTGGTGGCTGAATCAGAGCTGGGAAGGGACAGAGGCTTGTCAGGGCGCTCTGTGAGGGAGTGAAGCACCCATCCAGCAGGTGGGGTGACCCCGCTTCCACTGAAAAGGCTACTGTAAGACTCTCCTCTTGCCCCCTTCAGGATTGGAAAGCTGGGTCAGAATGATTTTCAAAAGCTCAGAAGGATATTCCTTTACCCCTTGTACAGGTAAATCACCACCCCCGGGATACACCCCATATACCAGCTGGGGCACTTGAGCAGACACCCTTATCTCAATGCATACTCGCCTACCTCCAGCTTTTCTTGATGGGGCCCAAAGTGGGGAGGGGCTCCTAGAGGGGAGCAGCCAGTGTGGTTTCCATGGAGGACCCGTCCCACCCCACACGCTGCCTCTCGGTCTGCAGTACCTAGGATAGCCAGAGCGCTCGCTGCTGCGCCAGGTTAAGCCCCCGCCTCCTCCCTGGAGAGCCCAACAGGCCACAGGCACGCATGCATCTCACACATCCAATTAACAGATCTCCCCTCAGCACCTGGCTCTGTGCCTTGTTCCCACCTTGAAAGTATTCTATGCGTTTGTGGGGATATAGAATAGGAATATTAATTCCTTTATCCTCTCAAAAGTCCTCTGTGGAAGTTGGGGCTGGAATTTTCATCTGCGCTTTACCAGTCAGCAAAATGAGGCTGAATGTGCGGGTTGACTTGCCCGGGGTTGCGCAACTTACAGGTAGCAAAACCCCAGACGGAACCCAGATCTTTGGATTTTCAGGAAGGAAAATTTGCCATTGGACCATGTCCCAGCCCACCTGCTCCCCTTGAGTAGTTCAGAAAGCTCACGTAACCAAAACCCTTAGGAAATGAAAACTACCTATCATGGATGAAGAAATAGTCCACTGACAGAGGTGTGAATTGAAAGCATAAATGAGACAGAGGAACATATTTTCCCCTTGGAGACTATTTGAAAAACCAGGACCATTCCCATCATCCTTCTACATTTTCGGAGAGCACAGCAGGGTCAGAGTGATGAGCAGAGGTCAAAGGCAGAGTCAGCAAGTGCCTTCCCAAGCTCATTCCAGAACTGACAAGGGCTGATATTAAGGTTTTATATAAGTAGAAGGATTCAAAGAAGAGTTAAAACAACTCTTAGGGAACTACAGCAGTCACAAATATACAATGTACCTTCACACACATCCTTTCATCGAATGGCATAAGACCCCGCATAATAAATACTGTTATCCCTATTTTTACAGTTGAGGAAAATGGTGCACAGAGCTAGTAAATTTCAATCACACTCCAGCCTGGACGTCCTCACTCAAAGTTGGCGCTCTTCCTGGTTCATCACCATTTCCTTCGGTCATGATTTCAAAAGTAACGCCTTGAGTATTTGTTGATGACCTCTCTGCACCTGTTCTCACTATTCCCAGACACAGTTCCCCTCTCCTTCCAGGCACTCAGGAGGACTGCACGTTCCTGGCCCCTCAAAGCTAGACTTCACCATTTGGTTGCTTTCACCAATACAATGGGAGCAGAAGTGGTACATGTCTTTGCCAGGTGGACACATTTGACTCCTGGTGCCAGTCTCCCCTGCCACAGCAACAGAGAAAGCACTCCATCAGCCTGGGCTCAGGAGTGACCACCACGAGCAGAGCCTTCCTGCTGACCTACATCAAACATGAGCAAGAAATGGGCGCCTGGGTGGCTCAGTCAGTTAAGCATCTGCCTTCGGCTCAGGTCATGATCTCGGGGTCCTGGGATTGAGCCCCACATCAGACTCCTTGCTCAGCAGAGAGTCTGCTTCTCCCTCTCCCTCTTCCTGCCACTCCCCCTGCTTGTGCTCTCTCTCTCAAGTAAATAAGTAAAATCTTAAAAAAAAACCTAAGCAAGAAATGTCTTGATTGTCTTAAACCACTAACGTGTTAGGCTTACTTATTACAGTGGCATAACCTATCCTATCCTGACCAGATACACTACCCAGAATTTCCTTTGGAGAATCTGCCCTACCTCAAGCAATCTTGGGTATAGTTCAGTCTACCCTCAGCTCTCAGGGATAGACCCCGATGGGTATGTACCAATCAGTCTAACATCACCCCCTCTGTCGCAGTAACTGGTCAAAGTATGGCTATAACATAGGCCCATGAGAATTGATTCCTAGTGTTTGTTAAGAACAGTTCAAGGATGAGCCGATCACTGAGAAAGCCACGACTGTTCAGTGATTAGGGAAAGAAGTGCTCTCTCCCCGCAATGGGAGTAAACCTCCATCACTGCTGGTGACCAACCTTGCCAGTGAAGGAACGCTGCCTGAGGACAAAGGGGGAACCACAGGCAAAGGCAAAAGGTGCCCATTGCAGCCATAAGGAGTGGAAGCCCACAGTCAGCTCCAGGCCTTTCAGAAATGAGCCAGTAAGACCCCCTAATTCCATAAGCCAGACTGAGGTGAGCTTTCAGTTACCTCAAATTTAAAAACAAAACAAAAACCCTAGCTGATCATTTTCAACAACTCCCTCCTCAGAATAAGAACCCATTGATAGGGCGCCTGGGTGGCTCAGTTGGTTAAGCGACTGCCTTCGGCTCAGGTCATGATCCTGGAGTCCCGGGATCGAGTCCCGCATCGGGCTCCCTGCTCAGCGAGGAGCCTGCTTCTCCCTCTGACCCTCCCCCCTCTCATGTACTCTCTCTCATTCTCGCTCTCTCAAATAAATAAATAAATCTTAAAAAAAAAAAAAAAAGAACCCATTGATATATTGATAGGTAGATACAGATACAGATGTATTTCTTCATTCGGTCCTCTGGCTTTGGGGGTTTCAAGTTTTGATTTTTGTTGGGTTGCAGATATTCCTGAGAAAGGCAACAGAATTGAATTTTAGAGTCAGAAAACATGTTAAAGAACCTATGCTCTACCTGTCTCATTTTAGAGATGACGGACGACAGTGCCGGAAGGTAAGACTCCAACACCGGGCGGTGTGCATGCCTGGCTTCCTGCTGACCTCTGATCCCATGGGTGGTAAATTGTCCTGTCTTGGGTCATTCTGGGTTTAGAAGGAGATAACATACACAGAGCTCCGAGCACGCTGGCTGGCATGGTGTTGATAATCAGCAATTGCTGCCTGCTTTTTATCAGTGACTCACATTTTAGTATTTAAGGTGGGGGGTGGGGTGAATAATTGATTTATTTAATTCATTTAAAAAATAAATTTATCGGTTATTATACTGAGAAAACTTGCCCAGAGCGGAGAGGGAGCCAGACCCTTGAGCTTGACCCAATAACCAGCCATGGTCAGCTGCAGAGAGGTGGGTGAACCCTGAGTCCCGCATTGGTGCCCCTGGTTACTCAGGAGTGTGTGTGCCAAGCACACCCAGTATCGGAGTTAATCCTCCCAAGGACCTGGCATGAGTAACTGTGTCTTAAGGAGACCAGGAGTCCTGTAAGAAGTTGAGAGAGCTTTGCTGCTGAAATCCTGAGAAAAACCCCACAGCAGGCAGCAGGTGTACGCCTCCGCCCTTCCACAGAGAACTGCAAGGCGGGGACTCCCAAAGACTCACCCCCCCCCATGGGGACAGCGGTCAGGATGCCAACGGGCTTGCTGGTACCGCCTGTGGGACACCCCGCACCTTATCGGAAATACCTCGTGGAGATTCCCCAGAGGCTGGAGGTCCCGGTGAACCTGTTAGGACAAGGACCCATGAGAGGCTGCTCATGAGTGGCCAAGCGAGCGAGAGCTCAGGAGTGTGAGTGGCTGCAGGAACAGGGACCCCATGTCTACCAAGGGCTGCAGAAACGCAAGCCACAGCATGCGAGCTCAACCCGGATTTAATAAACAGCAGTGGGAATGGTGTTCTCCCCTGCTGGGAAGAGGCAGGGTACAGGCCAGGAGAAAGAGAAAGACTTCAGGCAGGGGAAGCCCAGGCCACCAAAAGATACTGTGATCACTTACAGTTTTATTAAAAGCCAGCCCTGGAGAATGCTTTTCGAGTTTGTTTTGGTTCTGGTGTTCTCTGGTCTTAGGTTAAATGAGATAACAAAGGTAAGCCACCCTGCCCTCTCTGTTCCCGGCACAAAATGAGCACAGAATCGATGGCAAGTACCTTTCCCTGCTTCTCTCTGGAGTGTGCGTCTCATGTGAAAACCAGTTGGATCACATATATTCCAATGGGTCATCCAAAAAGTCTAGGCTGTTCCATAGATGGAGAGATTGAGAGATGTCCCCTCTCCTTGCTAGCTGTGTGATGGCGGGTTCATCTCTCATCCTCTTTTATTTATCAACCGGAGATAATATAACCCACCCTACCCTACCTACCTCATTGGAAGGATTAAATGAGATCATGAGAAAGGACAGGGTTTTATCAGATTATAAAGGGCTGCAATGCCTCCATAATTCTTATTATCCCAACGCAGCTCAGAAGGTGATAGACAGAACTGACAGGACTCCTTCCAAATGAAGCCAAGGAATCCTGGACCCACTCCCTCAAAGAACAAAGCAGCACCCCCCTTCCCCCAACGCATTTTTTTTTTTAAAGAAACAAATTCCTGGGATTTATCTGATTGCCACTTTGCTCAAGCAAATAATTTTTCTCATCTAAATGCAGTAGCAATAACAGCAACTGTAAAATGACTTACTCTTCTTAACACTTTGCTTTGGTGACAGGAAGAAAATGAGACAAACTGTAAAGGTATGCTCTATATTTCATTCCATATTACAGAAAAAACCCAAACACAATAATCCTGTGTGCTTGTTTCCAGAGTCAGATGGGCCAGAGGGTGGTGGGGTGAGGGAAGCTGGGGTGCCAGTGCCCAAGGGCAGCTCAGGAGGCAGTGACCACCAAAGGGCAGAGGAAGATGCATGGGGCCGGACATGGGTCGGGGTGCCGGTCGCTTGCACCCACCCACCTCCTCACATAGACCTCCATTGTCCCCGTTCTCTCTTCCTTCGCAGCTCCGAAAATCCACTCTAAGGACAGGCTCTAACAGAAGCCGCTTCCACCTCAGGGTGAATGTAAGACACCCCATTGCCTCTCTCTAAAGGTATTTCTGTTTTAACCTTACCACTGTTTCAAACCTTCCATATAATCTTCAAGCCCCCTAAGGTGAGGACATCCTCCAGGACGTGGCCTCTGCCTGCCTCTCTGGTCAGCTCATCGTTCAACTCCACCAACCCGGTGTCCCAATCCCACTCACTGAGCCAGATCGGTGGTGAAGGAAGAGTTGTACATCTTGATAGTGGTGATAGTTAGACGAGACTGCACAGGAGATGAATCTGACCCACTCACGGGCACGCACACAAGTACGTGTATAACTGAAGACCGAATAGCTTGTGAATTGTCCCAACATCAATTCTGTTGAGCTAGTGTTGGGCTATCATGATGCAAGAAGCCAACTTTAAGCAAGGAGAGCTGATGTAGGCATGGGACCTCCCTGTACCTTTTTCTCACAGCTTCCTGTGCATCTATCTTTATTCCAAAATAAAAAGATTCAAATAAAATGCATCAGGTTTTCTCCTGTCTTTGTCTCTTTTGCTAGATTACCATTCACATATAAAGCTTCTAACTCTTCTTCATTCTTCAGATCAGCTCATGCATCATTGCTTGGTACAAAGTAGGCACTCCATAAATGTTTATTAAATGAGTGAACGAGTGGTCCCTGTTTTTCTGTGATAAAGAAAGAAGCTGTGAATCAATAAGACGACATAATCTTGCAGTTGAAAGCATGCACTTGGAAGTCAGGCTACCTGACTGAAATCCCAGTTCTGTCCGCTTGTGTAGCTGTGTGACTTCTGAGCTTGGTTTCCTCACCTTGTGAGTAGGAATGGTACTAACACTATAGGGTTACTACAAGGATTACATGAATTAATGCACTGATACAGTAGGAAATATATATCTGGTCTTCTCACCAGCTCCTGACACAGAACTTTTAAAATCCTTGGAATCTCCTCCAAATCAAAACCACAGTGAGCTATCACCTCACACCTGTCAGAATGGCCAAAATAAAAAACTCAAGAAATAACAAGTGTTGGTGAGGATGTGGAGAAAAAGGAATCCTCCTTTGGGAATGATGGGAATGCAAACTGGTGCAGCCACTGTGGAAAACAGTATGGAGGTTCCTCCAAAAATTAAAAATAGAACTACCCTGCAATCTAGTAATTGCACTACTGGGTATTTACCCAAAGAACACAAAAATGCTAATTTGAAGGGATATATGTATTCTATGTTTATTGTAGCATTATTTACAATAGCCAAATTATGGAAGCAGCCCAAGTGTCCATTGACTGATGAATGAATAAAGATGTGATATATAGATACACACACACACAATGGAATACCATTCAGCCATCAAAAAGAATGAAATCTTGCCATTTGCAACAACATGGATGGATCTAGAGAGTATTATGCTAAGTGAAATAAGTCCATCAGAGAAAGATAAATACCATTTGATCTCACTCATGTGTGGAATTTAAGGAACAAAACAAATGAATAAAGGGGGGAGAAAAGATAAACCAAAAAACAGACTTAACTATAGAGAACTAAGTGGTGGTTACTATAGGGGAAGTGGGTGGGGGAGGGGGGAAACTGGTGAAGGGGATTAAGAGCACACTTGTCATGATGAGCACCGAGTCATGTATAGAATTGTTGAATTGCTATATTGTACATCTGAAACTAATATAACACTGTATGTTAACTACACTGGAATTCAAATTTTATTTTACTTTTATTTTTTTAAAGATTTTATTTATTTATTTGACAGAGACAAAGCAAGAGAGGGAACACAAGCAGGGGGAGTGGGAGAGGGAGAAGCAGGCTCCTTGCTGAGCAGGGAGCCCAGTGCAGGGCTCAATCCCAGGACCCTGGGATCATGACCTGAGCCGAAGGCAGACGCTTAACAACTGAGCCACCCGGGTGCCCCTGGAATTCAAATTTTTTTTAAATAAATAAAAGTCCTGAGAGATAGGAGCATCTTTGGTTATTCATAACCAGCCCCTTTCCATACTTGAGTTTACACTAATTAGATGATTCTTGGTGGATCCCTAGAGAGCTTCAAGAAGAAGGCTGATTGCCAGAGGAACCAACCTGTGGTGAGAGGGTGGAACTTTCAGCCCCACCCCACAACTCTGGGGAGTTGAGTGGGGCTAAAGATTGAATTTAATCTCTCATGGTCAGTGAGTTAATTAATCACCCCTATGTGATGGAACCTCCAAAAAAAACCCCCATGAACAATGGGTTCTGTGAGTTTCAAAGTGCTGGGAGGCTGGCATGCTCAGAGAAGGCATGGGGGCTCCATGGACCTCCCCACCCCCATCCCTTGACCTATGCATCTCTTCCATTTGGCTGTTACTGAGCTGTAGTCTTTATAATAACCTGGTAACAGTAAGAAGTAAAGTGCTTTCCTGAGTTGTGTGAGCCATTCTAGCAAGTTATCAAACATGAGAAGGGGATCATTTGTAGCTGCCTGGTCAGAAGTACAGGTCATAACCTGGGACTTGTAATTAGCGTCTGCAGTGATGGGGTGGTGGGAGCAGTCTTGTGGGACTGAGCCCTTAACCTGTGATGTCTGCACTAACTCCAGGTAGTGTCAGAACTGAATTGAACTATAGGACACCCAGCTGGTGCCCAGAGAGTTAAAGAATTGATTGGTATGAGGAAAAGCCCTACATTTGGTGTCAGAAGTGTTGGGAATAAAAACGGTTCAGACTCACATCAAGTCCTTAAAATAGCAACTGCGCATACAGTAAGCTCTCAAATTTAGCCATTATTATCTCTGGGATGTCTTTTCTGACCTGTCTCCAACCCTATCCCTGTTCCACCCTCTCCACGTGTATCCAAAATATCCTGTGCTCCCCGACCCAGCTTGATCTTACCCTGTGTGCCCGTTATCTGCCACTGTGCAAAAAACTGCCCCAAGACTAGTGGCTGAAAATAATGACATCATTTATTCTGCTTACGAATGTGCACTTGGGCAGGCTCATCGAGGACCGCTTACCTCTGCTCTTGTTGGCATCAGCCAGTGTGGCTCAAAGGCTGGGGGCTGGGATCTAACTGTTCACTCACATGCACAGTGCCTGATACAGTCTAACAACTGGGACCTCAACTGGGGGTTCTCAATCAGAATCAGAAAGGTAGCCTCTACATGCCTTGGGTGTCCTCACAACCTGGTGTCTAAGTTCCCAGGGCAAATATCGCAACCGAAAAAGAGGCAAGTGGAAGCCATATTGTTTCTGATGACCCAGTCTTGGAAGCCGCGGTGTTACTTCCTTCACAATCGACCCATCAAGGCAGTCACAAAGATCTTCCAAGCTCAAGGTACAAGGAAAGAGATTCCCCTTCTTGATGGAGGAGTGGCAAGTTTGTGGAAAACATGTGGGACCCGAAATACCACTGTATGAACCATGTCTTTTATTTTCTGTAATCTAATGCTTTGCTGTCTAGAGCCTTGCCAACCCTGGAGTGATTGCCCCTCTCAGGGTTGGCCAATTCCTAGAGATAGTAAACTACTTACCCACGAGCATACTTTTCAAATACAAACCAACCTATCCAAAGCCCACACACAACCAACGTCTTTATTGGTCTGTCACACTCTGAGCTAGTATCCCCATATCCTCATCACCCCAGGGCCAGGTCCGAGACAACTAGGGATGATCCCTATGCGTCAGAGCCCACTGAAATTACTCAAGTAGCCAAACCTAAGACTGCTTCCCCTGTCTCATCAGTGCCTTCCCTTTGAAACCACAATGGAGACTCTTTATTTAATTTATTTTAAGATTTTATTTATTTATCTCTCAGAGAGGGAGAGAGAGAGAGGCAGGCGGAGGGAGAAGCAGGCTCCCCACCGAGCAGAGAGCCCGATGCGGGGCTCCAGGGACCCCAGGATCATGACCTGAGCCAAAGGCAGACACCTAACCGACTGAGCCACCAGGCGTCCCCACAATGCCCCAGTTTTTCCCTCCTCTCCTGATGATCCTGGTGCTTCTCCAGGTAGCCCCTTGTGCCATGGCATGCCCCCTCCTCTTGAAATCTGTGACTACAATTGAACTATCTTTTCAGTACTAAATGTCTCCTAATCCGTCGGCCTTACTATACATTATATTTTTTAGCAATATACTATATTTTAGAGTAATTACTATGGCCACTTTGGGGAAATACAATCTTCCACTCTCTGCCTTCTAACAGATTATGAACTTGCCTGTCCCCTCAACCTGTGTGCACACAGAAAACAGACCTTTCTTTTATCTCTTAAAAGAAGTACGCTTAGTATAGAAGAAGCACTCAATAAGTGTTTTTTGATGAACTGAGTGACTGAATGCTTAATAGCCATACTACAACCTTTGTCCTCCTTATTGGGTATCCGAGATTCGCAAATTCCTTGAACTCACCCTGTGCCGATGGCTGCTTGATCCACCAGCCCTTCTCTTTCCATTCCTCCCTACTGAAGCACAAAAACCCAACTCTTGTCGCATCTTTGCGAGGTTACCTGGGATAACCTAAGCCTCCTCTCAGTCGCAGGGGTTGGGCTGCGGAGGCAGAGTGGGAGCCCTGAGGTGATGCTCATCACCAGAAAGCTACACAGGCGTTCAGAGCACTTAATGGAAGTTGAATCTCTTGCATTTGTATGTGCAAACAGCTGGGGTGTCCCTTATCCAGGCAGGTCAGTCACGCCTTGAGAAACCAATTAAGGGGAATTTCCCCAATGCTAAAATCTCCAGGTGGTCCCCAAAGAAAGGGAGTCATGGCTTCAACTTCCCCCATCCAGAAAAGTTTAAAAACTTCAAAGTTCTGCACAGACACCTGGGACAATGCCCGGATTCTCTCTAGCAAAGGTGGTGAGAAGAAGCTGTCAAAGCAAGGGGATGCTTCTCCCATCCTCTGGATTTCGAATTCCTTCTCCCATTCCTCCTGTGAGGACAAAGTCTTCCCCAAAGAACCAGTACCTTCTTCCTCAAGCTCAAATGGTGTATGAGAGGAAGGGCACCTGAGCAAGATTCACAGCAAGGGAGGTGGTCTAGAAAGACTGCTCACACCTCTTCCACCTGAGTGTCAAACACTGGGATCCATTTGACAATGAACAAACTCTAATCTTATTCCCTAAGAAGAGATGAGATTAAAAAGGCAAATACTTCTTGGGAGAAACAACAAATTGGTTTTAGGTCAGTTAGTGCTTGTTCCAGCAAATAATCCATCCTCGCGAGTGGATTTGGTTGAGGGGTAGGAGAGAAAAAACAAGAAGAGACACAGGGGTAGGGACTGAGGGCAGAAGATCGATTCTCTGCCTCCTTCCAAAGGAGGCTTCCAGGAAGCCTTCCTTCCTCTACCAAGACCTTCTCTAATGATCGTAGTCAGAGTTTGTTTTTTTTTTAAAGATTTTATTTATTTATTTTGAGAGAGAGAGAATGAGAGAGAACACATGAGAGGGGATAGGGTCAGAGGGCAAAGCAGACTCCCTGCCGAGCAGGGAGCCCGATGCGGGACTCGATCCCGGGACTCCAGGATCATGACCTGAGCCGAAGGCAGTCGCTTAACCAACTGAGCCACCCAGGCGCCCCGATCGTAGTCAGAGTTTTGAGTAGCTGTCAAAAAAGTCATTCTAGTTGCACACACACCCCTCCCCCCACAGCCCTCAGGTCCTGTTCTCCAAGTCATCCAACCCACCTGGGTCATTGAGGAACCTCTCAGTTGCTCTAAGCTCTCTACAGAAAAATGTTTTTCAATGTATAGCATACCTTATAGAGAATAAGACTTTTCTCAGCCAAATTTTTAAATTTAAATGCAACATCATTCACAAGAGCCAAAAGGTGGAAACAACCCAAGTGAACATCAGCAGATGAACGGATAAACAAATGTGGTCTACACCTACAACAGATTATTAGTCAGCCTTAAAAAGGAATGAAGTTCTGATACATATCACAACACAGAACTTCCAGGACATCATTCTAATGAAATAAGCTAGACATGGGGCACCTGGGTGGCTCAGTCAGTTAAGCATCTGCCTTCGGCTCTGATAATTATCCCAGGGTCCTGGGATCCAGCCCTGTGTCATTGGACTCCCTGCTCAGTGAGGAGTCTGCTTCTCCTTCTTCCTCTGCCCCTTCCCACACCGCACTTGTCCCACTGGTGTACTCTCTCTCTCAAATAAATAAAATCTTTAAAAAAAAATAATAATAAAGAAGCCAGACACAAAAGGACAAATATTTTATGATTCCACTTACATGTGATACCTAAAATAGGCAAATTTATAGAGACAGAAAGTAGAATAGTGGCTCCCAGGAGCTAGGGAGAGTGAGGAACGAGGACTTATTGTTTAATAGGTACAGAGTTTCTGTTTGGGAAGATGAGAAAGTTCTAGAAATGGATGGTGGTGATGGTTGCACAACAATGTGGATGTACTAAATACCACCGAGTTATATACCTAGAAGTGGCTAAAATGGTCAATTTTATGATATGGATATTTTACCACGATAAAAAAAAATTTTTTTAATGCAATTACCACTCTCCGCAGGCTGTTACTCGCCTTGCACCCAGTCCTCTGACCCAATCCTCTATCACGGATTAACTGAGCACCACTGAGCAGGGGAAGAGCCATGTCCCTGAGCACATTGGAGTATGGCAAGGTGAAGTTTCTCTCACCACTGACAGTCTAGTACTTATGCCAAAGAAATGAAGGCTGGTCAGGGCACCTGGGTGGCTCAGTCAGTTAGGCATCTGCCTTCTGCTCAGGTCATGGTCCCAGGGTCCTGGGATCGAGCCCCGCATCAGGCTCCCTGCTCCGCCGGAAGACTGCTTCTCCCTCTGCCTCCTCCCTCTGCTCGTGCTCTCTGTCTCTCTCTCTCTTAAATAAATAAGATCTTTTTTTTTTTAAGATTTTATTTATTTATTTGACAGAGAGAGACCCAGCCAGAGAGGGAACACAAACGGGGCGAGTGGGAGAGGGAGAAGCAGGCTTCCCGCGGAGCAGGGAGCCCAATGCAGGGCTCGATCCCAGGACCCTGGGACCATGACCTGAGCTGAAGGCAGATGCTTAACGACTGAGCCACCCAGGCGCCCCTTAAATAAATAAAATCTTAAAAAAAAAAAATTGAAGGCTGGTCTGTTTTCACACTGTCTCGGAAACACACCTTGTCGGGCCTTCCCTCTGTCACATCCTTCCATAGCCGCCTTTTGCCCATAAGCTCAGGTTCTAAAACTTAGGCCAGAATTCAACACCCTCCCCATCTGGTCCAGCCTTCCAAGCTCTCTCTCACTACTCACCCCTGTACGCTCTCCACCCATTCAGCTTCCTCCCCGCTGTGAGAAGTGCTCGGCAGGAGGGATCACTGCGGAGCTGCGGCTCACGCTAGATGGAGAGGTGCGCGGGAGATCCAGTAGTATTTGCGCCCGGTCCCAGCACATCAGCGGCAGCCAAGGGACTAAAATCCATGTCCCAACCCCAGCTCCTTTCTCTCCTCCAGAGTCCCAGGGTGTCTCTATTGTCCCCAACAGGGTTTGAGGCTCCACCCGTGTCACGTGCGTCCCCACAAACCCAGCGTGGTGTTAAGAAGTCCACACTGAAACCATAAATGTATTTCTAGGCCATCCCCGTATCCTCACGGGCCTCACATTCCTCTTAACGGTTTCTTAAGAATAAACTTTTCTCCTCTTCCAGTGCAGAGTATCTTCCTTGGGAGTCTTCTAGGAGGGAATTAGGCAAACCAAAACAAAAGCAGCAGGATAATATATTTGAAGAAACTTAGCCAATTTGGGCAACCCCAGAAGCATGTTCAGTTTACTTCTTGGCCCTCAATGTGGACCCAGCAGAAACTGAACCAGACATATTTGCTCTAATTTTATCTCAACTTTGCAGACAGATAGTAACCTGGGTTGGGTTTGTTCATCTGTTTCCTGGACCATGAATTCATTGCTCTTGCTGGCTCCGCTGTGTGGGCATTTCTTTCAGTTGGAAAATACACAGGCTGCTTCCTCCTCCACAGAGCTCTTAAAAGGAGAAGAGAAAGCACAGCTTCGCCTCACCCTTTATAGAGACAGAACCCCTGCCGCGGGGCTGGCTGCCATCTCCGTGAAGGGCTGATTTTGCAGACATCCCCTCACCTGGGGCAGAGCCGAGCTCTCCTCCAGCAGACAAGCTCATCTTTCTGGGAGTCTGTCCATCCCTCCAGCCTGATGGATCCCATTAGGAGCAGGATGTGGCTTTTGCCATCGCAAACCATAGAATCCGGAGGTAATGGCCCCAGTGACCCAGGGCGGGGGGGCCTTCTGCCGGCCCATCAGCACTGGGGTTTGCTTGGTGAGAACGACAGAAAGGAAAACTGGGGAAAGTTCTGAATGCTGGGGAACTTTTGAGAGGTCCGATGGGGGAGGGAGGCCCCGATCCCTAATTAGAGAAGCCTCATGCAAAATTTAATTACAACTTGGGCGGAAAACGGATGCCAGAAACAAGTGTCATTCATCAACTGAAAACACCAACCAAGGTAAACACTGCCACAAACTCAGGGAAGGAAAGGGAGGAGGAAGGAAAGCGGGGGGGATCGCTCTGGATATCAAGCAAATCGAATTACCCTGAAGGCCCGGCCAGACACATGCATTAATCATCGGTTATCCCAGTGGCACACCTGTACGGGAAGGAGAACGGGGCAAGCAGCTTCCCCCCAGGGGCCGGACGGGAGGGACAGGGGCGCAGGCCCAGGGGAGCCCGGCCCGGAAGTGGCCACGTGGCTCTCCCAGGGCCAGTGGGAAGGAGGAGGAGAACTCGGTTCAGACAGGCGAGTGCAATCCCCAGTTCTCGGGCCCAGCGACTTTCTCCAGCTCCTTTTTTTGCTGGAGCCCCTGCCGCTTCCTTCCGAGCTGGGCAAACCTGCGGAGCCACCACCACGGTCTGCAGCCTTCCCTGGAAGAGAGCAGGCTTGGGGGGCGGAAAAGGCAGGCAACTGCAAGGATTGGTGGGCCAGCCGGGGCCGGCTTCCAAATCCCTGATGGCGCTGGTTTTCTTCTCTCGTGCAGTTCAGAGTGGAGGGGGACAGCGAGCGCGCTGGGGTGGGGCGTGGGGTGGAGACAAAGTGGCCCGCTGACTTTGTTTCCCCGTGCGGCACGGTTGTTGTACACTCGCGAGTCCCCGGGGTCTGGGTCACAAGCTGAAGCCGCATCATCAGAGTGGGCTGGAGAGCAGCTCAGCCATCCGGGCTGGGAGCTATTTGCCCTTGATGAGAAATTTCAAGTGGGAACCATCTGAGTACGTGCCTCTGTGAACGCAAGAGTGCGTTTAGAGGGAACAAATGATTTATTAGCGGGGCCTCCACAAAGTCTCCTTCGGAAGGGGAGGGAGCCCCCCCCACCCCTCTTCTCATTAAAACATTACAGGGGTAGAATCCATTTGGCCTCCTAAGCCGGCCTGCACGGGAGTCACAGCTAATCAGGCAGCCAGCTCAGCTCCTCCAGCCTTTCTCTGAACGCAACAATATGTATAAACTGGCAAAATGGACCGCGGACCCACTTTGATGTTGAACAAAGAGGAAAACCTCCAAAACAGCGTAAGAATTGTATTGCCGTTTAACTCTTCTGCATCCTTTCCGAAGAGCAAATGGGAACGTCAACACAGCTGGGCAGGGCTCGAGGGAGAGCTAAATAACCAGCCGTTACCATTTCAGGCTCTTCGATCCAGGTATTCTCTAGCAAGAGAGAAGGGCCCGACTCGGCCTCTGAATTACTTGCTCTGATTATATAAGGGACTGTCTTTTGAGCACTTGCCGGGGCCTGAAGCTATAGGATCGGGTCTACAGTCACCATCTCACTTAACCCTTGTCAGACCTCTGTGAGATCCATACCAACCTCCCATTTGGAAGACAGAGGAACACGGTGGGTGAGGGCCCTGCCTCATATGTCCTGGCCCATCCAGGATTCCAAACCCAGGTCTCTATGTTTCCAAAACCCTCCCGGGAACACAAAAGCTCAGGTTGTTTCTTATGTTCGTGAACGAATTCCCTTTTTTTGAGAATGAGATGTTCCACGTAAGTAAACTCCTCAGATCTAAAACCTATCTCTCTAAAGCCAAATCTTTTTACATTTATAATTAGCTTGGGATAGAATTTTTCAAAAATACATGGTATGCTTCCATGGCTTAGGAAAGAAAAAATGCCAAGGGAATGCCCTTCCTCTGCACAGGTGGGAATTCCAGCCTGCAGGTGCTCAGAGATACCGAGGAAGGGGTAGGCATTGTGAGCCCAGAGGGCAACTTGCTGCCAGTGTAGGGAAGAGGGACGCACTCCAGGGGCCGCAGGCCAGAAGGTGGGTCAGAAGAGTTGAGGCTTGGTGGTTAGGTGAAAACCACGCAGGAATAAAAGCACTGGAAAGATTTTCAATCGCCATCTGGAATTGGACAAGAAAATCAGTCATGGAGCAAGAAGTAAGAAGCTTGTGGGCGCCTGGGTGGCTCAGTCGGTTCGGTGTCTGCCTGCACCTCAGGTCATGATCTCAGGGTCCTGAGATGGAGTCCCACATCGGCTCCCTGCTCATCGAGGAGTCTGCTTCTCCCTCTGTCCCTCCCCGCTGCTCGTGCGTGAGCGCGTGCTCTCTTTCTCTCTCTCTCTCTCTCAAATAAATAAATAAAATCTTTAAAAAAAAAAAAAGTAAGACGCTTGTAAGATTCCGGCATCGGGATTGTTCCATTTCCCCCTTGGTAATAAATAGTAAAAACCACCTCTAAAACAAGATCCAATGTTTGAAAAATAAAAATGTGTGCAAGCCCAGATGTCAACAATGGTGATACTCCAGTGAGGTTACTAAGCTGCTGCTTCTTCTTTCTTGTACCAGGGCTCCATTTTAACTCAGACCAGAGAGGTGTGTCAGGTACTCAACTTTCAAGCTATGTGTTGTGCCTGAAGAGCATGCAGAAGAGAAGACATCATCTGACTGCAGAGCCATGTCACCTTGGACAATAAAATGTAAGGAACATCTACATTATTGTGTTGTATTCAAGTTGTTTGCCCATAAGCCTGAAAAATGGGGAAGCCTGGAGTCCTAGCTCTTCCACTTACTAGCAGAGTCACCTGGGACACTTGACTTACTCTCCCAGACTCAGTTTCTCTCTCTGCAACCCAGGACTGATGATTGCTCCTTCCCAGGACTGTGGAGAGACGCAATGATTTATGGAGAGTCCTTTTCATTTATAGAATGAATATACGAAATGAACAGATACATTCATGGGAGCAACCTGTTTTGCCTGCATTTACAAATATGACCCCTCCACCCTCCCTACCGTCAAGTTAGACCTCACTGAAATATTCACTGTTAAAGCATAAAATGTATGGTGAGTTAGCTCTGTTCTGGACTCCACTTTAAAGACTATGGCAATTACCAAAGTGCCAAGAGAAACTCATTGTTAAGATTAGTGCCACAGGGTGCCTGGGGGTTAAGCGTTTGACTCTTGATTTGGCTCGGGACATGATCTGAGGGTCCTAAGATTGAGCCCCATATCGGGCTCTCTGCTCCGTGAAGAGTCTACTTGAGATTCTCTCTCTCCCTCCACCACCCCCCTCCACTCACACCTGCTCTCTCTAAATAAATGAATAAAATCTTAAAAAAAAAAAAAAAAGATGGTCTCTCCCCGCTCTGCCCCTCCCCACTCCTCTAAAAAAAGATTAGTGCCACAGCACGAGACCATATTAGAATAAAGCTACCATGCAGAGAATTATGTGGGTTGAACAACCAATTAAATAATGTACTTATTACTTTCACATGCCTTCTCTCACTCAGTTAATAGAACAGCCTCATAAGGTGGGTATTATCATCCCCATTTGGCAGAAAGTTTCGACAACTTCCCATGGTCATAGAACCAACAGGTAACATAGTTGGGATTCAGACCCAGATCTCCCTGACTCTGATGTCCCTTCTTTATACATTGTCTCATGTTGTCACCTATTTTCATAATTGACTTAGATACTGGATTTGTGTTAAGAGCACCCAGAACATTATTTAAAGCCGGACAGTTCCAAAGAAGTTTTTCAATGGTTTATGATCCATGGATGAACAATTCTGAATATTACTGGTAAAATGCAATTTCTCCCTCCATCTGTCTTCCTCTTTCTGCCCCTCTCCCCTCCCCGACTTGGTAGTATTCCCATCAATATAAAGATAAGATTGTAAATCCAGGATATTAGTTCAAACTTTCTTTGTTCTTCTATTCAATGCATGAAGGAGAGAGCGAGATTACAAATACATATCCCTTAACCTCAGGAGTTTATCCTTAGCTTTTGTACTGAAAACCATTTACCCTAAGGCTAAGGCAGTATGTGCAATGTTTCTGCTGGTACTTTTTTTTTATATATATATAAGAATTTTTTTTTTTTTAAGTAATCTTTCCACCCTGATGGGACTTGAACTTAAAACCCTGAGATCAAGAGTTTCATGCTCAGGGTGCCTGGGTGGCTCAGTCAGTTAAGCATCCGACTCTTGGTTTTGGCTCAGGTCATGATCTTGGGGTCCTGGGATCAAGCCCCGCATTGGGCACATTCAGCATAGAGTCTGCTTCTCCCTCTGCCCTGCCCTCTGCTCGTGCTCTCTCTGTCTCTCTCTCTCTCAAATAAACAAATAAATAAAATTATTAAAAAAAAAAAAAAGAGTCTCATGCTCCACTGACTGAGCCAGCCAGACAGTCCTCCGCCGGTGTTCTACACAGAATTTACAACCAGTGTGCCAGAAACATAGGTCACAGCGAGGGTAGGTAATACCCTCATACCTCAGGGCAGCCAGGCAGAGCCAGGGTGGCCAGGGTCCTGGGAACTGTCACCTCCAGCCAAGGGCAACCCTTAGCAATGTCCTTACTTCCAATAGTGTCCTTTCACATTCAGAAGCTCTGCTTGACTCAAGTGGGGAGGCAAATGGGCAGGACCATCATTTAATAGTGGTATCACTTAAAATACTCCCCCAAAGACCCAAAGAGGGGTCCAAAGAGGTCAATGATCCTCAATCCTCTTCTGGAAAAATATGGAATAGAAAGTCTGAAATTTAGACTTGGTGTTGTCATGAAACTCACTGCATTGTCCCTTTCCCTCTCTGAGTTGGACCAGACACTCTACAGTGCTCCACTCTTGCTGGAAAAAAATCCCTTCATTGTGAAGGGGCAGCTCAACCGAGAACCCCGTGGTAGCTTTGCCTATGTGGGGAGGCGGCTCGTAACTCCCTGTGTCAAAGTAACATCGTGGAAATCCAGCCATCTTGATGGAACTGCGGTCTGACGGGGGGTGCCACCATGAGCAACTAGTGGAGATGTGGCCTAAGTCTCAGCCTGCCCCACAAATATTTTGTTCTCAAACACCCACCCAGTAGTCACCCTGGTGTTTGACGTGGCTCTTGCTAACGCAGGTTGGAAGCTATGGCATCTTATCTCCCGCTGCACAGAGCCTCGGGGCCTCTCCAGGGAGGGGCTGCCACGGCAGGAAGAAGCACAAGACTTGACTTGCTGCTTTATCTCCAGACCGTGAACATCTATCATTTGAACAAAACTTGCTATAGTGAGCAGCTTATCTAACTCTCTGGGCCTCAGTTTCTTCCCCGGTAAAATAGAAATCCCAACAACCACCTCAAGGGGCAGCTTGTGGTAATTAAATAAGAAAATCTATGTAAAGCGGGTGACACCGAATAAAGGGTCAATCCTTCCCTTTCTGGCATTGGCCATTACTTTCCCCACAGATGAGATGGAGTGAGGAGTCCCAGAACTGACCCTGGGAAGACAAGCAGGCAAGAACCCTAGACAAGAAAGGGCCAGCTTCCAGGTCACACGCTTTCCCCAGAGCAGGTCTGTGAGCAGAGGTGATAGCTCAGTAAGAGAGAAGTCAAGCTGAACACTAAGCTCTAGGGCAACTGGGGATTCCTGAATGCTAATCTAACAGCTTTGACATGGATATTTTTTTTTATTTTCACAAATTAAAATGAGAGTGACAGCATTGTGTGAATATTTGAGTTAGACCCACACATGCCAACACATAATTCACTTTGTGACGAATCTGGGTCCCTTTGGCTCCAGTATAGACAGCAAGGCAAACTAGAGACCCAGAAGTGAATTTGGGTTGATGGCTCATATAGAATACCCATTTAAAAACTACAATATGGACGGTCATTGGCTGTTTTAGCTCTGGACATGTGTGCTTGAATCTTCCTAAGACGCAAACACCAATGTTTAAGCTACATGTGTGTCAAGAAACATCAAAGTGTTCATTCTCTTTGAGCTATTCTGTTTCTGGGAATGTGTCATAAGGCAGTAATTCGGTGGCTGAGGCCAGAAATGGGAACCTCATTCAGTTAGGACATGGCTGGAGGCAAGAGATGGTGATGAAGTGAGCCATGGAAATGCTCATGCAAACACGGAGCCATGAAAAACGGTGTGTTTTGAAATCCATACTATAACATGGGAAATGCCTATAAGGTAACATTTATTGCAAAAGGAATAAAATATTAAATATAAATATCATTAGAACTCTTTTTTAGGGGTGCCTGGGTGGCTCAGTTGGTTAAGCGGCTGCCTTCGGCTCAAGTCATGATCCCAGAGTCCTGGGATCGAGCCCCGCATCGGGCTCCCTGCTCAGCGGGGAGCCTGCTTCTCCCTCTCCCACTCCCCCTGCTTGTGTTCCCTCTCTGTGTCTCTCTCTGTCAAATAAATAAATAAAATCTTTAAAAAAAAGAACTCTTTTTTAAATGAGCAAACAAAAAATTAAAATATTAGAAGGAACTATGCTAAAATGTCAATAGTGATCTTCTTTGGGTGGTAGAACTATTAAAATTTTTTTCTTCTTTTAACTTTCTGCACATTTTCTGGCTTTTGAAAATTGAGGTACAATTTACCTGCAATAAAGTGCACAGATCTTAAGTGTATAGTCAATGGATTTTGACAAATATATATATATACCAAGATAGATGGCCAACAGACACATGAAAAGGTGCTCAATATCACTCATCATCAGGAAAATGCAAATCAAAACTACAATGAGGAAGATGGCGGAGGAGTAGGAGACCTGGATTTCGTCTGGTCTCAGGAATTCAGCTGGAGAGGGATCAAACCATTCTGAACACCTACAAAGTCAACAGGAGATGGAAGAAAAGAAGAGCAACAACTCTCTCATCAGAAAAGCGACCACTTTCTGGAATAGGACGTGCGGAGAAGTGAACCCGAGGTGATATTCAGGAGGATAGACGGCAGGGGAGGGTCCTCCGTCGGCCGCTTCTGGCAAGTGATACAACCACGGAGCACAAACTCGGAACTTTTAAAAGTCTGCTCCGCCCAGGGACGTCACTCTGGTGGCTAAGCGGGGGGTGGAACCCTCCGGGACAGTGGGGTCTCAGGACCCTTGGGGTCACAGAAAGACCGGGGGTGCCTGAGTGCGGCAGAGCTCCCAGGTATCGGAGCAGGGAAGCCGGCTGCAGAGGCGGAGCCCAGGCGCGGGCTCTCAGCTCGGGATGGCCATAAACCGAGATCCGCGGCACAATCGGGCCACTGCTCCTCCAGCAGGGACCCAACAAGCGGCAGATCCGGGGAGACTCCCCTTCCTCCCCTGGGAGGAGCCGCGCGGGACTGCACCGCAGGGATCTGCTGGGTTTGGAGACTCCACCCGGGGTCGGGTGCCAGAGATAGAGGCGCGCGGTCGCAGGCCGGGGAGAGGGGAGTGACTGACGGCTTTTCTCTGGTGGCTCACGGAGGAGCGGGGCCCCGAGTTCTCGGCTCCTCCAGGGCAGAGATTGGGAGGCCGCCATTTTCACTCTCTGCCTCCAAAGCTGGACGGAAAGCTCGCAGGGAACAAAAGCCCCGGAGAGCAAACCCGAGCAGATGACTTAGCCGGGAGGGGGCAAGGGTGGGGCAATTCCGCCTCCGGCAGAGACATTTGGAAACCACGGCAACAGGCCCCTCCCCAGAAGATCAGCGAGAACAGCCGGCCAAGACCAAGTTTACCGATCAATGAGAATGGCAGAACTCCAGCGCTAAGGGACTACTGCACATAGAATTCACGGCTTTTTTACCATGATTCTTTAGTCTTTCAAAGTTAATTTTTTTTTAACTGTCTTTTTTCTTTTTTTTGTTTTTGAATTTTTCTTTTTCCCTTTTTCAACCAACCTCTTATTAATCCCTTTTTTTAAAAAAAATTTTTTGTTTTTCATTTTTATTTTTCATTTTTAGAGTCATATTCTATCCCTTCATAGTAGTTACCCGTATTTTTGGCATATATATATAAGTTGTTCTCTCTTTAAAATTTTGAGATCATTTCTTCTAACAGATCAAAATATACCCTAAATCTCTACTGTATGGTTTTTTTCTACTCCCCTGCCTGATCACATTCTGTTCCTTTTTTTTTTTCCTCTCTTTTTTTTAAATCCTCTTCTTTCTTTTTTCAAACAACTTCTTATCAATTCCTTTTATAAAATTTTTTATAATTTCCATCTTTACAGTCATATTCCATCCCTTCATCATATTAACCCTTATTTTTGTACATATATAAGTTTTTCTTTCTTTAAAATTTTGGGGGGGGGCGGGCGGAGCAAGATGGCGGAGGAGTAGGAGACCTGGATTTCATCTCCTCTCAGGAATTCAGCTGGACAGGGATCAAACCATTCTGAACACCTACAAACCCAACAGGAGATCGAAGAAAAGAAGAGCAATAACTCTCTCATCAGAAAAGCGACCACTTTCTGGAAGGTAGGACGTGCGGAGAAGTGAATCCGAGGCGATATTCGGGAGGATAGACGGCGGGGGAGGGGCCTCCGGCGGCCGCTTCTGGCAAGTGATAGAGCCGCGGAGCACAAAATCGGAACCTTTAAAAGTCTGCTCCGCCCAGGGACGTCACTCTGGTGGCTAAGCGGGGGGTGGAACCCTCCGGGACAGTGGGGTCTCAGGACCCTCGGGGTCACAGAAAGACCGGGGGTCCTGAGTGTGGCAGAGCTCCCAGGTAACGGAGCCGGGAAGCCGGCTGCAGAGGCGGAGCCCAGGCGCGGGCTCTCAGCTCGGGGTGGCCATAAACCGTGATCCGCGGCCCAGTCGGGCCCCTGCTCCTCCAGCAGGGACCCGACAAGCGGCAGATCCGGGGAGACTCACCTTCCTCCCCCGGGAGGAGCCGCGCGGGAGCGCACCGCAGGGATCTGCTGGGTTTGGAGACTCCACCCGGGGTCGGGCGCCAGAGATAGAAACGCGCGGTCACAGGCCGGGCGAGCACGGAGTGACCGGGGAGACCGGGGAGACGGGAGTGACTGACGGCTTTTCTCTGGGGGCTCACTGAGAAGCGGGGCCCCGAGTTCTCAGCTTCTACGGGGCAGAGATTGGGAGGCCGCCATTTTCACTCTCGTCCTCCAAAGCTGTATGGAAAGCTCGCAGGGAACAAAAGCCCCGGAGAGCAAACCCGAGCAGAATAATTAGCCGGGAGGGGGCAAGGGCGGGGCAATTCCGCCTCCGGCAGAGACATTTGGAAACCACGGCAACAGGCCCCTCCCCAGAAGATCAGCGAGAACAGCCAGCCAAGGCCAAGTTTACCGATCAATGAGAACGGCAGAATTCCAGCGCTAGGGGACTACTGCACATAGAATTCACGGCTTTTTTACCATGATTCTTTAGTCTTTTAAAGTTAATTTTTTTTAACTGTCTTTTTGTCTTTTTATTTCTTTTTGAATTTTTCTTTTTCCCTTTTTCAACCAACCTCTTATCAATCCCTTTTTTAAAAGAAAAACATTTTTATTTTTCATTTTTAGAGTCATATTCTATCCCTTCATAGTAGTTACCCTTATTTTTGGCTTATATATATAAGTTGTTCTCTCTTTAAAATTTTGAGATAGTTTCTTCTAACAGATTAAAATATACCCTAAATCTCTAGTATATGGTGTTTTCTATTCCCCTGCCTGATCACATCCTCTCCCTTTTTTTTTCTCTTTTTCTTTTTTTGGCGGGGATGCGGAGAAAGGGCAGTCGTTAAGTGTCTGCCTTCGGCTCAGGTCATGATCCCAGGGTCCTGGGATCGAGCCCCACATCGGGCTCCCTGCTCTGCGAGAAGCCTTCTTCTCCCTCTCCCACTCCCCCTGCTTGTGTTCCTTCTCTCGCTGTGTCTCTCTGTCAAATAAATAAATAAAATCTTTAAAAAAAAAACCTCAATGAGATACCACCTCACACCAGTCAGAATGGCAAAAATTAACAAGTCAGGAAATGACAGATGTTGGCGGGGATGCGGAGAAAGGGGAACCCTCCTACACTGTTGGTGGGAATGCAAGCTGGTGCAGCCACTCTGGAAAACAGTATGGAGGTTCCTCAAAAAGTTGAAAATAGAGCTACCATATGATCCAGCAATTGCACTACTGGGTATTTACCCCAAAGATACAAAAATAGGGATCCGAAGGGGTACGTGCACCCCGATGTTTATAGCAGCAATGTCCACAATAGCCAAACTGTGGAAAGAGCCAAGATGTCCATCGACAGATGAATGGATAAAGAAGAGGTGGTATATATATACAATGGAATATTATGCAGCCATCAAAAGGAATGAGATCTTGCCATTTGCAACCACGTGGATGGAACTGGAGAGTATTATGCTGAGCGAAATAAGTGAAACAGAGAAAGACATGTATCATATGACCTCACTGATACGAGGAATTCTTAATCTCAGGAAACAAACTGAGGGTTGCTGGAGTGGGGGGTGGGGTGGGAGGGATGGGGTGACTGGGTGATAGACACTGGCGAGGGTATGTGCTCTGGTAAGTGCTGTGAATTGTGCAAGACTGTTGAATCTCAGATCTGTACCTCTGAAACAAATAATGCAATATATGTTAAGAAAAAAAAAAAGAAGAAGGAGGAGATAGCAGGAGGGGAAGAATGAAGGGGGCGGGGAATCGGAGGGGGAGACGAACCATGAGCGATGATGGACTCTGAAAAACAAACTGAGGGTTCTAGAGGGGAGGGGGGTGGGAGGATGGGTTAGCCTGGTGATGGGTATTGAGGAGGGCACGTTCTGCATGGAGCACTGGGTGTTGTGCACAAACAGTGAATCATGGAACACTTCATCTAAAACTAATGATGTAATGTATGGGGATTAACATAACAATAAAAATTAATAATAATAATAATAGGCTTCTCCTGCAAGCCTCCATTCGGCCCCATCTTTATCTGTCAAGACCACACCCATCTTTCTTTTTTTTTTTAAAGATTTTATTTATTTGAGAGAGAGAGAATGAAAGAGAGAGCACATGAGAGTGGGGAGGGTCAGAGGGAGAAGCAGACTCCCCACCGAGCAGGGAGCCTGATGCGGGACTTGATCCAGGGACTCCAGGATCATGACCTGAGCCGAAGGCAGTCGCTTAACCAACTGAGCCACCCAGGCGCCCGACCCCACCCATCTCTCAATGTCCAACTTAAATGCTACATCTTCCAAGGAATTTTCCTGATCCCTTTTTGCCAAGAACCCAAGCAGGTCCTCCAGTGGCCCTTCCTTATTCGTCTCTCTCCCTGCCCAGAGACCACCATTATTCTGATTTCAATCTCCTTAAATTAGCTTTGTCTGTTCTTGAACTTCATATAAATGGTATCAAGTGTGTATTATTTTGTACGTGGTTTCTTTCATGCAAAATAGTGTTTAAGATTGATCCAGTTGTTGGATTACTTGTTATTTGCTGAATAGTATTCCAATGTATGGACATCCACATTCCATTTATCCATTCACCTGCTTTTGGTTTTTGTTTTTAAGATTTTATTTATTTATTTATTTATTTATTTATTTATTTATTTATTTATTTGAGAGAGAGAATGAGTGTGGGGGAAGGGCAGAGGGAGAGAGAGAATCCCAAGCAGACTCTGTGCTGAGGCCAGAGCCCAACCCAGGACTCTATCTCACAACCCTGAGATCATGACCTGAGCCAAAACCAAGAATCGAACACTCAACCGACTGAGCCACCCAGGTACCCCTAATTTTTTCTATTCTAGTAGATGTGTGGCGGCACCTCACTGGTTTTAATTTGCATATCCCTGATGGCTAACAATGCAAGCATGTTTTCGTGTACTTATTTGCCATATCTTTTTTTTGTGAAGTGTCTGTCACTCATCTTTCCTTTTTTTCTTCTTTTTTTTTAAAAAAGATTTTATTTATTTCTTTGGGAGAGAGAGAGCATGAGCACGGAAAGAGGCAAGCAGAGGGAGAAGCAGGTTCCCCACTGAGCAGGGAGCCCAATGCAGGACTCGATCCCGGGACCCTAGGATCATGACCTGAGCCGAAGGCAGACACCCAACTGACTGAGCCACCCAGGCGCCCCCAGCTCATCTTTCATATTTAGTCCTGAGTCTCATGAGTCTTATTGGCCAGCCCTGGTCCTCAAGGCCCCATTGGACCCAGTTAGGGGCATCGGGGGTCCTTTGTGATACCCAAAAGAAAACCAAGAGCTATTGCTAAAAGTCAGGCAAATGCGTATGGATGGCCTAAAACGACAAATGACCACCACACCCTCCTTCTCCTGCAAGCCTCCATTCTGCCCCATCTTTATCTGTCAAGACCCCACCCATCTTTCAGTGTCCAACTTAAATGCTACATCTTCCAAGGAACTTTCTTGATCCCTTTTTGCCTTTCTCCACCACCAATGTAGACATTTCTTTTATTCTCTTGTGGAGCAATTCCCTCACTCAGTAATTTATTATCAGGATTTGTAACCCTGGGTCTCATCTGCCCTACCACATAATGCATTTCTTTTTTTTTCAGAGAGAGAGACAGAGTGTGTGCGCGCAAGAGGGGGTAGGGGGAGTGGAGGCAGAGGGAGAGGGAGAGAGAAGAGAATCCTAAAGCAGGCTCCATGCCCAGGGCTCAATTTCATAACCCTGAGATCATGACCAGAGCCGAAATCAAGAGTCAGACGCTTAACTGACTGAGCCACCCAGGTGCCCCCCCACATAATAACATTTTTAAAGATCAGGGTCAGTTTTTTTTTTTTTTTTTTACTATGTTATGTTAATCACCATACATTACATCATTAGTTTTTGATGTAGTGTTCCATGATTCATTGTTTGCATGTAGTACCCAGTGCTCCATTCAATACATGCCCTCTTTAATACCCATTACCAGGCTAACCCATCCCCCCACCTCCCTCCCCTCTAGAACCCTCAGTTTATTTCTCAGAGTCGATAGTCTCTCATGGTTCATCTCCCCCTCCAGTTCCCCCCCCCTCATTTTTTCTTCCTCCTATCTTTTTTTTTTTTTTTTTTTTTTTTTTAACATAAAATGTATTATTTGTTTCAGAGGTACAGGTCTGTGATTCATCAGTCTTACACAATTCATAGTGCTCACCATAGCACATACCCTCCCTAGTGTCTATCACCCAGCTACCCCATCCTTTCCACCCCCCACCACTCCAGCAACCCTCAGTTTGTTTCCTGAGATTAAGAATTCCTCATATCAGTGATATCATATGATACAAGTCTTTCTCTGATTGACTTATTTCGCTTAACATAATACCCTCTAGTTCCATCCACGTCGTTGCAAATGGCAAGATCTCATTCCTTTTGATGGCTGCATAATATTCCATTGTATATATATACACGACATCTTCTTTATCCATTCATCTGTTGATGGCCATCTGGGCTCTTTCCATAGTTTGGCTATTGTGGACATTGCTGCTATAAACATCAGGGTACACGTGCCCCTTCAGATCACTACATTTGTATCTTTGGGGTAAATACCCAGTAGTGCAATTGCTGGGTCATACGGTAGCTCTATTTTCAACTTTTTGAGGAACCTCCGTACTATTTTCCAGAGTGGCTGCACCAGCTTGTATTCCCACCAACAGTGTAGGAGGGTTCCCCTTTCTCCGCATCCCCACCAACATCTGTCATTTCCTGACTTGTTAATTTTAGCCATTCTGACTGGTGTGAGGTGGTATCTCATTGAGGTTTTGATTTGGATTCCCTGATGCTGAGCGATGTTGAGCACTTTTTCATGTGTCTGTTGGCCATTGGATGTCTTCTTTGGAAAAATGTCTGTTCATGTCTTCTGCCCATTTCTTGATTGGATTCTTTGTTCTTTGGGTGTTGAGTTTGATGAGTTCTTTATAGATTTTGGATACTAGCCCTTTATCTGATATGTCATTTGCAAATATCTTCTCCCATTCTGTCGGTTGTCTTTTGGTTTTGTTGACTGTTTCCTTTGCTGTGCAAAAGTTTTTTATCTTGCTGAAGTCCCAGTAGTTCATTTTTGCCCTTGCTCCCCTTGCCTTTAGCGATGTTTCTAGGAAGAAGTTGTTGTGGCTGAGGTCGAAGAGGTTCCTGCCTGTGTTCTCCCCTAGGATTTTGATGGACTCCTGTCTCACATTTAGGTCTTTCAACCATTTTGAGTCTATTTTTGTGTGTGGTGTAAGGAAATGGTCCAGGTTCATTCTTCTGCATGTGGCTGTCCAATTTTCCCAACACCATTTGTTGAAGAGACTGACTTTTTTCCACTGGACATTCTTTCTTGCTTTGTCAAAGATGAGTTGACCATAGAGTTGAGGGTCCATTTCTGGGCTCTCTATTCTGTTCCATTGATCTATGTGTCTGTTTTTGTGCCAGTACCATGCTGTCTTGATGATGACAGCTTTGTAATAGAGCTGGAAGTCCGGAATTGTGATGCCGCCGGCTTTGCTTTTCTTTTTCAACATTCCTCTGGCTATTCAGGGTCTTTTCTGGTTCCATACAAATTTTAGGATGATTTGTTCCATTTCTTTGAAAAAAGTGGATGGTATTTTGATAGGGGTTACATTGAATGTGTAGATTGCTCTAGGTAGCATTGACATCTTCACAATATTTGTTCTTCCAATCCAGAGCATGGAACGTTTTTCCATCTCTTTGTGTCTTCCTCAATTTCTTTCATGAGTATTTTATAGTTTCCTGAGTACAGATCCTTTGCCTCTTTGGTTAGATTTATTCCTAGGTATCTTATGGTTTTGGGTGCAATTGTAAATGGGATCGACTCCTTAATTTCTCTTTCTTCTGTCTTGTTGTTGGTGTATAGGAATGCCACTGACTTCTGTGCATTGATTTTATATCCTGCCACTTTGCTGAATTCCTGTATGAGTTCTAGCAGTTTTGGGGTGGGGTCTTTGGGGTTTTCCACATAAAGTACCATATCATCTGCAAAGAGTGAGAGTTTGACTTCTTCTTTGCCAATTTGGATGCCTTTGATTTCTTTTTGCTGTCTGATTGCTGTGGCTAGGACTTCTAGTACTATGCTGAATAGAAGCGGTGATAGTGGACATTAGATCAGGGTCAGTTCTGAAGCAACTTGGCACAGTGTCTTACACATAGCAAAGCACACATTCACTCATGTAGTCACTCAACTAACATTTGTTGAGCATCATTTGTATACCAAGTCTGATGCTAGAGATGGCACACAGCTATGAACACCACAGACATAGTCCTGGCCCTTGGGAAGCCTGTAATTTTATGTGCCAATATAGACAAGAAAACAGCCAAAAACAGCACAAGGTGGTGAGCACTCTGGTGGGGGGAGAAAAGATAATACAAAATCCTCGCCATTGGAGGCTTAACAGACAAATAGCCAAGTGAAGAAACGTCCATGCTATTGTATTAAATATAAGTGATTTAAATTGGAAATCACTAACTACGCAAGGAACATTGAGCATCGCCTGCCAAGCAAAGAGGAACAAATTAAAGATATCTCTTGCCCATCTTAGTGATGCACAGGGTGGGTTTTGTGACCTGCCTCTGACATGCTTTCACACTGCCTTGGAATTTTTTTAAAAGCAGGGAGGGGGCTGTGTAGGAAGGTAAGGAGCGAGAAGCACCCCCGGCAGGAGTCAGCATTGGTGCGCACCTGCCAAGCGTGAGGCTCGTCTCTGTGCAGCTGTGGGAACATTTTGCCAGTAAGCAGGATGTGGGACTGAGGAGCAGAGGGAGAGGGGGAGGGAAAGAGTTGAAAGAGAGGCTACAAATTGTGAAGAGAAATAACAGCATTTATTTCTAAATGACAACTCTTTATCTTCCTACCCCAGACCTATTTGTTGACAAGCCATTCTGTCAGAGTTTGTTGGTCAAGGAGAGGGAGGCCCCACGTTCAGGAGGTGCATTAGACCTTGATCTTGTCTCTGTTGGAATTCAGGAGACTCCCCGTAAGCAATCAGCCTCCTAATGGGCAAGAGGCACCTCTGGGAATGGGAATTTGACAAGGCTTGTCAAAACTGTCAGACAGCAGCAGGGTCCTTCTCATTCTTCTGTTCCTACCAGAGGAGGGGAATAACTCCGTGGGCTACACCAGTCCTTCGAGGACAAAACCACAGTGAAAAGCTGCTCAGACATTGGCAGCACTGACGTATAAATCCGTCATATAAAAAATAAATAAAACAGGTACAGGCCAAGCACAGAGTGTATCTTAGGGCTGTGGGAACAGCCTATGGGGTAACTCCACAGAGTGAAGGACTCTCTCTCTGAGATTCCCTATCGCCGGGCAGCCATGAACTAAAATTGCCTGAGAAATCAAGCAGGTGGTAATGGCCTCCCTGGCAGATAAAAGTTACTGGAGGATAGACTTTCTCCCGAGGCTGTCACATTGTCTTCCTCAGCTCCACGGTGGATTAAAATCGGCTGCACGGTGGACACTCGCACACAAAGGTATCCATTGACTGGAGACTGTTGCAAAGGAACCCTGTGTTGGAGGAGGCCAGGGCAAGGTCAAGGGCTCTCCTGGACTCAGGGCCTTCTTGAGGAAGGCCTCGCCTTGTGTCCTGAACTTCCCCCTGGGAGGGTACGGGAGGCCGAAGCCAGAACCTGATTTTTATAGGCCTCTCCTCTGACTCCGGTTTCGTACCAAACCAAGAAGGAGTGAGGGCAGAGGGGAAGAGGTAGAGGAAAAGTTCAATTGTCACATGGTCAGCAGGATGGGTCCTTGAGGATTTGATGAATTGTGGGAAGATCAGCAAGGATCTCAAGCTGAAAACAAATGCCTTCCTTTTTTCTCCTTCGTGCAGCTCCCAGCGCCTCTCCCACACTCACGCATACCCCGATCCTAACTAATCTGTTCTGAAGACAAACATGCGTTCTCGAAACCCTAAAACCTGTCTTGCATTAATTCTGGTTTTCAGAGTAAAGCTTTCCCTGCTGAATGATTACGGAAGATTGCTTATTTAAAGCAACGTGAAATCCCTCTTCGAGACAATGGCTCCCATTCTGGACATGATTTCAGACTTCTGCACAGACAGGAGAGACTAGCAAGCACTTCGGGGCGATGGGGAACCAGGGGAAAGAGGGAGGAGCGCTCCCTCGCGCGTACACAAAACACACAGCCCACCCCAGAAACAGCACCGCACCACATGACACAGATGCATTTCGGCTTCTAATTACTTCACTGTCTAATTCATGCTAACACAGCAATTAGTGATAAAGCTCAAAACACTCATACACATTAGCCTGACGACATTTAATTATGACATTAGATGTATTGCACTTCCTGAGATATGTAGCTTAGCAAGTAATGGGAAATCTACATGTATGGCCCATCCAAACGACACTGTAATAAAAGTAAAGGAAAGCCATGAAACCCTCACTTTGTCATTAAAAGAAAATGTTGGAACGGGTGCCTTTTTATGTGAAATATGCCATTTCCAGCTGCTGGCTAGGAAGCCAGTCTCCCCAGCTCAGGAAACATGGTTAAGTGTTCCTTTCTCAAAAAGGAGAAAAGAAAAGGAAGAAATGGGTAGGTCGTACTTGATTACCGCTTCATGCCTCTGTGTGTCCATTCTAATTTTTAGCACCTTAGACATCAGCGGAAGATATAGGGGGAAACGTGACATTTTTTTTTCCTTCTTTTTTCTTTCTTTCTTTCTTTCTTTTGTTTTTTGCTGGGACCGTCCACAAATGTGCCATTTGCTTTTGGTTTACGTGGGGCCTGTTCCCTGATTAATAGCTCCGCGGCATCGCCAAAAAGCACATAAATCTGGCCATCCACGGTGTAATTGACACACTGCTTGTCTTACGGATACCTACAGCACTCGCTTATCTCGGTCTAATCCCCCGGTGGGCATTCGAAGCCGCTGATTATGCAAGGCACAGTTGCTGACATTACAGTTTGGGGGTCTGTTCCTTATAGCACCCAATTAGCGGCCACAGAAAGCCCTACTCCCCTTGATCAACCTTGACCAGGTGTGAAGCACCAGCTGAATGAACACAGGCCACCACAGAAATTCTGCTGGGGCATCTGGGCCTTACCAGAGGGGGCCGTGTGGGTGGGAACCCTAACCTCCAGATTCTGAATCAAGTTGTCCTTTGTTTCCGCTTACCGACCGCCCCTGCTTCAGCCCCTCACCATCCGGAGCATGGCGATCTGCCCCCTAGCCCCGTGTGGCATCCACTGTTACCTCTTCTCCCCGCCCCACCTCATCCTGTCTCTTGCAGTTCATCAGACATCTTTACTTTCCAAATGGAAATCTAGCAGCTGCACGTTGCCTTGCTTTGTGAACTTGAACGTTCAGCCCTTCTCTGTTCCTCAGATCTCTCCCTTCCTATGAAAAAAATGTTTAAAGAAACAAACAACCAAAACCAAAAAAAACCCCAATACTGACTTAGCACAGTAGCAACTGTGAAGATTAAAGATTACATAATGAACAAGTTGTAAAGCCCTTTGAAAGCATAAAATGCTGTAGGAGTAATTATTAACATTGTTATTAATCACCTTGGTTCATCACATATAGTAAACATGAGATAATAAAGAGGGGACTCTTAAATGCAGTATCACCAGCAAGACCCATTTATTACAATGCTATTTGCTTGGATTCCATTACAGTTATAAAATTTTACGCTCATCCAGCACTTTTCATCTGAGAATGTCAAAGTGCTGTACATAGGCCCTAATTACACTAATCCTCCAAACACGACAGGGGGAGCAGCAGAGAAAGGCCACCTCCAGTCATGTAACATCTAAGCAGACCCTGTGCAGCTCTGAGGAGCTCTCCCTGCGGAGGGCTGCATCTAGAAACCTCTAAAATCTGGAAAAGTTCCTAGATGAGTCATTTTTTTTAAAGCACAAATAATTAATATCAGATAGAGACACATAGAAAGGTTGGAATCCTTTTCTTCAGCATGAGGATTCATATCCAATGTCTTGCAAGTAACCGCCCTGGCTTGATCCCACCACGTTGGCCCATGATTTGTACATTTGCCATCAAACAGAGCCTGAAAGAAGATCTTCTGTGTCTTATTGTTGGTAACATTGCCAGCCTGGAAGTTTTCATGCAGTAATGATTACTAGTGATAGTAAACAAGTGTGTACATGGAGAAATACAATGAAAACAATGTATGTTTGCAACATCTTGTCACTTTGCCAGTGTAATACTCATCTGGGGAAGAAAAAAAAAACCCATCTTTGGATAATTCCTGTACAATATTTACAGTATTTCTAATACTTTGTTGTAGGTTTTGGTTTAAGTAAATTGATAGTTTCAGCTGTAGTAATAATTCTTCCCTAGCATTAATAAGAGCAGAACAAATTACTTACACCCTTGGGATTTTGCATCCTTCCAGTTTAAAAACCATGTAGCAGTCTCCAAAGTAAGGTACCTGCAGCCCAGAGTATGTGTAAGATGATCCACAGAGGCCCAGCAAGGAAATTAGTAAAGCAAAAATATTTGAAGTGTTCAAAAAAACCAATGAGAAATCCTTACATAGCAAAAGAGAGGAGTATTTAGGTCAGACTCCACTTCTTCATCTGTATTAGAAATGTTTTAGGGGAGGGGCACTTGGGTGGCTCAGTAGGTTGGGGACCCAACTCTTGGTTTTGGCTCAGGATGTGATCTCAGGGTCATAAGATCGAGCCCCAAGTAGGGATCTACACTCAGCACGCATCTGCTTGAGATACTCTCTCCCTCTCCCTCTGCCCCTCCCGCTTGTGCTCTCTCTCTAAAATAAATGAATAAATCTTTAAGAAAAAAAAGGGGGGCTGCCTGGGTGGCTCAGTTGGTTGAGCATCCGACTCCTGATTTTGGCTCAGGTCATGATCTCAGGGTCGTGGAATCGAGCCCTGCGTCCAGCTCCACACTTAATGGAGTCTGCTTCTCTCCCTCTCTCCCTCCCTCTGCCCCTCCCCATGGGTTGTCTCTCACTCTCTCCCTCCCTCTCCTTCTCTCTCCCTCTCTTTCTCTCTCTCTCAAATAAATAAATAAATCTTTAAAAAAAAGGGAATATATGAAAGGAATCGCTGAAGTCCCTGAAACCAAAGGGGATTCGTCAAGCTGAATAATTATTTCAGTGCTCATCCACACAACGGTTAGAAACAATTTACGCTCCCCACGTAGCTCTAACCACATTTAGTTGGGACCAAAGCAGGCTATGAAGCATTTTCAGAAACCAAAGACCCTTGGGCGCCTGGGTGGCTCAGTTGGTTAAGCGACTGCCTTCGGCTCAGGTCATGATCCTGGAGTCCCGGGATCGAGTCCCGCATCGGGCTCCCTGCTCAGCGGGGAGTCTGCTTCTCCCTCTGACCCTCCCCCCTCTCATGTGCTCTCTCTCTCCTCTCATCCTCTCTCTCAAATAAATAAATAAAATCTTTAAAAAAAAAAAAAAGAAAAGAAAAGAAACCAAAGACCCTTAGCCCAAAGTAACACTGCTTTACGTACAAAAATAAAACACTAAGTTCTGCCGTCTAAAAAGCTCTTTACTCCACTCCTGGAGTCAGAAGACGCAGCTCTGGGTCCCAGATGAACGCCTTTTGAAAACCACCATCCTCTGAACGAGTGTGTCTCCTTATCCATGAAATGAAGCTAAGCCTCTGTCTGCCCTCCTTACCCCACAGCCCAAACACAAGCCTGTCCTCAGCCATAGGAGACTCAAGGCCAGGGCCCCTGACTCTGGGGGAGAAGATAAAATCTTCACGCGCCCCCTGGCCCAACCCAGTGACCTGTAGGCACTTCTATTGAGAACCAGGTTTTCCTGAGAATTCCCACAGATGAGGGAGCAACCTCAGGGAAAGCAAACCCAGGGAAAAGGCAAAGAGAAGTAACACTGCAGAGAGAATGGCAGGACCCCCGGGGGACAGCAAGGAGGAAGACAGGAGTGTGGCCCGCAAACTGGATCAGCAACAGGCCTCAGGGGCAAACCAGGGCGGCGTTTCCAAGCACTGAGTAGAGGCCACCCTTTTGAAATTTATCAACACCCTAGCGCAGCACTTTCCGATAGAAATAAAACACACACCACATAGGTGATTCAAATTTTCCACATTATTATTATTTTTTTTTTAAGATTTCACCTATTTATTTATTTGAGAGAGAGAATGAGAGCATGAGAGAGGGGATGGTCAGGGGGGAAGCAGACCCCCCGCTGAGCAGGGAGCCCGATGCGGGACTCGATCCCAGGACTCCAGGATCATGACCCGAGCCGAAGGCAGTCGCTCAACCAACTGAGCCACCCAGGCGCCCCAAATTTTCCACATTATTTGCAATAGCCAAAAGGTGGGAACAAGCCAGAGTCCAGCGAAAGTTGAAGAAAATATGCTCAGTAATTCAGTCACAGAAAGGTACATATATTGTATGATTCCACTTATATGAAGCACCTAGAATAATCAAATTAATGGGGACAAGAAGCCAAGAGGTAGCGGTTCCCAGGGGCTGGGGGGGACGGAGATGGAGGTTTGAGCACTCAACAGGACCAGAGGTTGAGTTTGGAAAGGCGAGTAAGTTCTTCAGATGGAGGCAATGACTGTAGAAATGTGAGCAGACTTAAGGCCACTGAATGGTACCCCTAAAAATGATTAAAATGGTAAATTTATATGTAGATTTCACCACAATAAAATTTTTTTCTAGTGGCCACATTGAAACACAAAAGTTTAAAAGACATGAGAAATTCACTTAGTAATTTATTTCCTTTGACCCAATATATTCAAAACTATTGTTTCAACATGTAGGCAACATAATTATTATTATTATTTTTAAAGATTTTATTTATTTGACAGAGAGAGACACAGCGAGAGAGGGAACACAAGCAGGGGGAGTGGGAGAGGGAGAAGCAGGCTTCCCGCAGAGCAGGGAGCCCGATGCGGGGCTCGATCCCAGGACCCTGGATCATGACCTGAGCCGAAGGCAGACGCTTTAACGACTGAGCCACCCAGGCGCCCCTGTAGGCAACATAATTATTGATAGAGTGTCTTAAGTTCTTTTTCTCATGTACGTGTTTACATTTCAAAGTGCATTTTTTTTAAAGATTTTATTTATTTATTTTTTTGACAGAGAGAGAGAGAGACAGCGAGAGAGGGAACACAAGCAGGGGGAGTGGGAGAGGGAGAAGCAGGCTTCCTGCTGAGCAGAGAGCCCGATGCAGGGCTCAATCTCAGGACGCTTAATGACTGAGCCACCCAGGCGCCCCTCAAAGTGCATTTCAGGTTTATAGCGCATCTCCAATCCGACTAGCCACATTTCAAGGGCTCCGTAGCCCCATGCAGCTGGGGGGACCAGCCTGGCCACTCTGCTGTAGGAGCCCTCTAACGAAAGGGAAAGGGAAGCTTCTTTCTCTACCGGTGGAGCAGAAAGGATCACTAGGAACTAGGACTGAAGAAGAAAGTGCTCAATACCATGTATAGAGCAAAACGATAGCTGTTAACGTGTCTCAACCATGCGCCATGCGCCAAGCATGATTCTAAGTGGCGGACCTCCGCTGACTCATTTAATCCTTGCAACAATCCACGGAGGTAAACGTACTAGTGCTCTCCCCATTTTACAGATGAGGAAACAAGCACAGAGAAAGTGAAGTGCCCAAGGTCACACGGCTGGTCAGTCGCAGAGCTGGGACTCAAACAAGGTCATGCCTCTAACCGCCACACCATCCCGCCTTCCCGTGAGTGTGCCATATTGTTTGGACCCAACTAGAGGCTGAGGAGTGTAGAGCATGGCAACGGCCTACGGGATCTTGAGTTGCTGCCTCCTTGTACATTGCAGGTGAAGGGACAAACTTGGCCATGAAACAGGTAAGGGCAACTGAGTCACCAGAATTTCCTCTAGACCACAAACCACTGAGACCTGCGCCTGCAGATACATGAATGAATCACCAATTGCGACTTAGCTTAGATACTGGTGTCAGATACTTGGAAGCATTCTCTAGCTCTAGCCTCTTGAGATTGGAAGTATTTTTCCTTAAGAAACTGGACAGCTGGGGCGCCCGGGTGGCTCAGTCGTTAAGCATCTGCCTTCGGCTCAGGTCATGATCCCAGGGTCCTGGGATCGAGCCCCGCGTCGGGCTCCCTGCTCCGCGGAAAGCCTGCTTCTCCCTCTCCCACTCCCCCTGCTTGTGTTCCCTCTCTCACTGTGTCTCTCTCTGCCAAATAAAATCTTTAAAAAAAAAGAAAAGAAAAGAAACTGGACAGCTGGACAATCCAATCCAGGACCTGTCTGGAAAAGCCCGTGGTAGACAGAACTTGACCCATGGAGTAAGTTCACTGCCATTTCATCTCCCTGCACGCTCTGCTCGTGTGAAATACTGTTTATTTCAGGACATGGTGACCTCAGCCAGAGAACTTAGGACACTAAGTTTTCATATTCTGGGTGATAGGAATCAGGTCAGGCAGAGCTAATAAACAGCACAAGAAAAAACAACTTAATCTATCCTACAAAGAGAGGAACCAGCCAAGCCCAAGCAGAGTGTCTATATCATATGGGCAAAATTTCACTTCTTTTTTTTTTTTTTAATTTTTTTTTTTTAAATTTATTTGCGAGAGAGAGAATGAGAGACAGAGAGCATGAGAGGGAGGAGGGTCAGAGGGAGAAGCAGACCCCCTGCCGAGCAGGGAGCCCGATGCGGGACTCGATCCCGGGACTCCAGGATCATGACCTGAGCCGAAGGCAGTCGCTTAACCAACTGAGCCACCCAGGCGCCCCAAAATTTCACTTCTGATTATCATGTTGGTGCCACACAAACCCCCGACCTCCCACAGAGCCAGCGTATCAGAGGTGAGCCATTCCTTCCTCTATCCCAATTGTCAACTGCTCTTATCATCACAGAGATCACACTGAGCTACCACTGAGCTTGACAGACAATAGAAGTAACAACAACAAAAAGCTCTGCCTGGAAAATTATTGTTTTTATACACAATACGGATCAGTTTGGTAGACAGTTTCCAAAACATCCACCAACCCACAAACATGTTCTCCAGTCTTACCCCATTTAGATGCAAGCATACCCTAAGGGCACACGATCCTTCTCCAGGCCACTGTGGTCTTACACAAACATAATTAGTAGCGTGCTTGCTTCTATTAGCATCAGCAAAGAAGAATAAGAATGGCAGAAAGAAAGAAGAAAAACACAGAGTCCCAAATAGAGAAATTACACTTGGTGTATTTCCAAACTCATTTTTGTTATACAAATACTACATAAGATTATGAAAAAGTTAGAAAACACATGTAAGGTGGGGGGGGGGGCGGGAATTTGTTACCAGGTCTGGAAACTAATTTATATTTCTGCATAATTTATTTCAAAAGAGAAATTGGCAAGTTACAGCTTCCCAATGATTACCTCGAAGTTCACTAATACAAAGAGAGGAACCAATTCATCAGTCAAAAGTCTCTCACCAGGAACTCACCAGGAACTTACCAAGCACAAGAGGATTCTGTGTGACTGACCCCACTGGAATTTTCTTGGAGGCTAGATTCAGATGTCTAAGAGGTTTGCTCAGAGAACTCACCCTCACAGTCCTGACTCAGACAGAGAAGGTGAGAAGATCAGAGGCAGTTGAAAGCAAGAATATTTGGAGTGTTAGTGTCCGGGTAGGGCACCAAAATCCTCTCCAGCGACTCCTGTCTTGTAGGCTACAGATCCCTAGAGAGTAATTACAAGGGGGTTGCAAACGCATGCCCATTCCAAGTAGTTTCCAGCAGGGAGATAATTAAAAGTACAACGACTATCACATGAGGCTCATTAAATTCTTTGATATTAACAAGGGGTCCTCACCCTCATAAAGTTTGAGGGCCATTACTCTGGTCTGTCTTTGACTCCTAAGACTTTAGTGCGTAAGTTATCTTCCCATTCAAAGGATGGGCCGTGAGCCTTCTCTATTCATGTGGCCCCAGACACTTCACCTCTTAAGTTCAGGGCCTCAGTTTCTCCTTAACACTGTCGTTAGTCATAATGATGGCAGTAAATGACACAAATGGAATATCTAGCCCTCAAAAGTAATTTGGGGAGTAGTAAAATCATATGTGTCAATTCCTTAGAGACTTCCATAATGATGTCAAATTTTCTCAAGAACTCCCAGTATAACCCCTAACTTGCCGCTTGCTAAATCAGTATCCAAACTGAGTCTCGAATCACAGAAAATATATTGCAACTCTGCCACATGGATAATTTCTCACTCAGAATTAGGTACTCAAGATTCATGTCATCTATTTCCATTGTCTGCCATTAAAGTCTGACCTATTTATCCAATCTCAGATCCTCGAATTGGAAAAGGATCAAATATTCAATCCACTGAGGTTGTTTGCAAATTTTTGGGGGGATGCCATAAATTTAAAACTTTGTTCATATTGTAAAACAATATCACATTAATATGTACCTTCAAAGCCAATGTAAAGTAAGTAATTGAAAAAAATCTAGAAATACCTATTTAAAATATACCATGTAAAAGAGATATCTATTACATTGTTTTCTTTTTCTTAAGATTTTATTTATTTATTTGAGAGAGAGATAGCGAGAAAGGGGGGAGAGGGAGAAGCAGGCTCCCCACTGAGCACGGAGACCGATGCAGGGCTCGATCCCAGGACCCTGAGATCATGACCTGAGCCAAAGGCAGACACTTAACCGACTGAGCCACCCAGGCGCCCCTAGTAAAATGTTTTCCAACCCATAAAAGCTAACCGTGTCAGCTTAATCCAGGAAATCGTTGGCCAAATATTAGGTAGTACTTTATCCCTAATGAGACTCCAAGTAGCAGAAAATTGTGGGAAAGAATAGGATTTGGTGTCCGAGACTTGGGTTCAAATCTCAGCTGTATCACAGATTTATGTATTGGGTTAAGTCACGTTCCTCATTTCTAAGTAGTAATATTCACAAGATCGTGAAAAGGATCGAATGTAATAATGTACGTGGAAGCAAAAGTGTTGCGGAAATATTAGCTATCTACGCTACCACACAATCCCCCATTTTTCTTCCAGTCCAGCCAGCTAGTCAATAGCCACAATAATGTTAATTAGAATGAGGTGTGCACAGTGCAGTATAATCACCCTCAGCCCTCCCAGAAATATCTGTCAACCTCCCCACCTCTCTTACCATCAGCAACCCCCATACACAAAAGTGGCCCCCTACCCAAAGAGATCATAGGTCCTCTACCACAAGTCCGTTCATGCTGCCTCAGCAGTTGACATTTGCCAAATTGTTTTTTCATGAAAATCTAACATCAAGAATCATATGGTAGACTCAAAAAAAAGCTCTCTGTTTAGCAGTTCTTGCAAGGATTGCTATTTCTAAGATTTTTTTATTTTATTTTATTTGAGAGAGAATGAGAGAGAGCACATGAGAGGGGGGAGGGTCAGAGGGAGAAGCAGACTCCCTGCCGAGCAGGGAGCCCGATGCGGGACTCGATCCCGGGACTCCAGGATCATGACCTGAGCCGAAGGCAGTCGCTTAACCAACTGAGCCACCCAGGCGCCCAAGGATTGCTATTTCATGTCTTGAAAATAAGGGAAATAAAATCGCACGTTCATTACAACAAAAGTACCCTTCTATCCCCCTCCATTAGCATTCATTATATGCCATACGCCATATATGCACTTGCTAGAATCATGACAGTTGTATGCATGACGGTTTTCCTGCCTGATGGAAAGGGAGTTAATTCCGGGGTGTATTTCAGAGTTGTAAGGGAGGAAACATTGTTTCTAGGTAACTTTTTTTGTTCTTTTTAATCAATACTAAACTCCAGATTTTAGAAAACACAGAGGCCCCAAGGTCAAACATCTTCCCTCTACTTACGTGATCACTATTTGAGGTGCAATCATATTGAGCTGCTGGAGGTTACTATAGAACTACTCCTCTATCTGAGCTTTCATTTAAAAGGGGATTCTCATTTAATGTCTTTCTTTTTTTTTTTTTAAAGATTTTATTTATTTTTGACAGAAAGAGAGAGTGTACAAGCAGGGGGAGCAGCAGGCAGAGGGAGAGGGAGAAGCCGGCTCCCCGCTCAGCAGAGAGCCCGATGCGGGGCTCGATCCCAGGACCCTGGGATCATGACCTGAGCCGAAGGCAGACGCTTAACCGTCTGAGCCACCCAGGCGCCCCTCATTTAATGTCTTTTATGCAGTTTTTTAAAGTAGTATACTTTTTTCCCTGCAAAAGAAATGTGATCATTATAAACATTCAAAAGTAAGATAACTTACAACTCATAATCTCACCAACTCAAGATAACCATTAACATTTTGCCACATAATTAAGTCTTTTTTTCGAAGTGTGAATATATATTCTTTATTGACAATACAGTCATATGCATATCATTTTTTAATCTTTTTCTCCTTAACAGTATATTGTCAACATTTTTCCATGCTGCCAAATGTTCTTCTTCAGCACCACTTTAAATGATATATTTGGCTTTAACATGTGTTATTTAACCAACCCTTTATGTGAGTCATTTCCAAATTTCATTATTATAAACAATGCTGAGCTAGACATCCATTCAGCTGAAACTTTGGGTACATCTACAACTATTTCCTTAGAACAAATTCTAGAGACAAAATCTGAGTGGAAGGGTATGGCCAGAGTTTAAGGCTTTGACACGTATCTGGGTATTTTGGTTTCCCAGTGTGAGATTCAACAGTCTTGAAATAGGTCCAGAAGTCTAAAAAGTATAGTGTGAGGGGCACCGGAGTGGCTCCATCAGTTAAGCATCTAATGTTTGACTTTGGCTCAGGTCATGATGTCAGGGTCCTGAGATGGACTGTGCATCAGACTCCACGCTCAGTGCGGATCCTGCTTGAGATTCTCTCTCTCCCTCTACCCCCGCTCTTTAAATAAATGAAAAAAATCTTAAAAAAAAAAAAAGTACAGTATAACTGTTATTCACAGAAATTGATCAATCACTTGGTCCTGCTTTGCTTCTCATTGACGGACAGATTGGAAGCACTTGAGGAAGAAAATGCGTCATTTGACCAAACAATTATTTAATAATTTGTCAAGAACCTACCGTGTCTGGTACCCACAGCTCCTTAATCAATGTGTCTTTTTTTTTTAAGATTTTTATTTATTTATTTGACAGAGAGAGACATACCAAGAGAGGGAACACAAGTGGGGCGAGTGGGAGAGGGAGAAGCAGGCTTCCCGCGGAGCAGGGAGCCCAATGCGGGACTCGATCCCAGGACCCTGGGATCAAGACCTGAACCGAAGGCAGAGGCTCAATGACTGAGCCACCCAGGCGCCCCTCAATGTGTCTTAAGTAAACCCCAGATCCCTGCTTTCATCAGGCCGTGTGCCCCATTCTTGGTACAGAGCAGTTTCTTCATGGTCTCCTAGCATGCTCTGTGTAGGAAAAAACATGGGTCACTTTCCTCTGGCCGAGTTTTCCCCAGAACTATCCACATATACACATAACCAAAATAAACATCTAAATATAGTCCAAATAAATTTCCCACCCAATGTCCTAGAACCAGTTTTAATACCACCCATAGGGGACCATGCTCTGCATGCTTCTCTGTAGGGATAATGAAACCATATCCCTTCTATAAATTCTCTTTAACCAAAAGTTAAATCATTCTCACCTTTCTTACTGAAATTCAACTGAGAAAAAATAAACGATGTCATGATGAATAAAAAATATTTTGGTCAATGTTTCAGAACCATTTCTAATTCAAGTGCCTCATATGTCCCCTGGTTGTCCATGTAGTCACCTCTCTATCACCCCAAAATTGCTATCCTAATGTTCTTTTCCCCTTCTACAGTTTCCAAGAAGTCAGAAGGAAAAGGTCAGTAGTAAAACACACACATACACACACACACAAAGAAAAAACAAAAAACAAACCCAAAAACCAAAGGGACAAACAGGAAAACAGCTCAAGATTTAGGAAACTTCCACACCTTTTCCACCACCATCAAAAGCGGTTTTTAAAAGTTAAGTACCACCCTGGCAACGCGTTGATAATTTGGCAGACACTGTTCTTTTCACAAGAGCATAAATTTAACACAGGAAACATTGTCCTGGGCTGTCAGAACAAGTTACTACTGAATGGCCACTGAATGGGACGCACATTCAAACACTCAGTCCTGACGCTCCCATCCACATCACCCGGGCCTCTGAGAGGGTGCGCCTTTGCAACGTGAAAGTCATTGCAGGACTCTGTGCTTAGAAAGAGAAGTGGGTCGTGGCTCTGTGTCATCTGAGAGTCACTCAGGACAGTGGGGACCAGGCTCCCATGACCGGGCACTGGGTTCTCAATCCAGCTGGGTGCTGAGAAACCTGGAGGTGTTGAACCGGTTCCCTGCCAATTTGGCCACTCTCGGCTCAGGCACATTTGCTCGCTGCCTTTGGCTCTGCAGATCAGGCTTTAAATCCTATTTCCTTAGGCCTCGATTTGCAGGGGATGAACAAATCCAGCAAAAAAAGCTCGGGCTTTAAGCCTTGTTAATTTCGCTGAACCTTAATTTCCTCGCCTGTAAAATGGAGATATTTCCTACATCATCACGTAAACTACTTAACGTGGGGCCTGGCGTAGTGCTTAATAAAGAGTAGCCAATACTGATATTATTAAAGACCACGGAGGAAGCCAGCCGTGTGGATTCACGAAGGAAAGTAGAAGGTGAGGGAACCTCTTTTAACATAGCTCAGCAAGTCTGAATTTTGGATCTGAGCAAATTACACTAATCATGATGGGGTGGTGATAGGTGGAGTGATCTGCAAGAAGGAAATCATATTTAGCTAGGACTGTTCATTATTCGGGTTAAACATAAGAATAATTTTTTTTTTTTTTCAAGTAAGCTCTACACCCGACGTGAGGCTTGAGTTCACAACCCTGAGTTCAGGAATTGCATGCTCTACCCACTGAGCCAGCCAGGCGCCCCTAAAAATAAAAATTTTACTGGAAAAAAACTCATGAGAATAAAAAAGAGAGAAGCCAAGTTATCTTAACACAGACTTCTCTCTCTCTCTCTCTCACGCATGCAGCTTTCAAGCATCCTTGAAGCCGATAAAATTGTGACCCTAATACATTAAGGAAAAATGCCCTAAACCAGCCAAGAGTGAAAATAAACATGACTGAGCAATAAATTAGGATCTCCTTCACTCTCCTTCTACCTCCCACATGCCTGGGTTTTGCACGGGAAAAATACAGTCCATATGGAGGTTTTGGCGCAATCAAGACCCACTCCCCACCCTCTCTACACATGCCCTCCCCCAGGTGACTTGGGGCCCAGGCGTCCAGGGGCACTGGATAAACATGAGCTGATGCAGATGGAATGAGCAGATGTCTGGAGTCCCAAGCCCAGGCTGGGAGGGACAGACAGTGAGAGTGAGTGGGAGGCCTGGAGGGGAACAGGCACCCCATTTTCTTGCCCATTCCCCTGATCCCTGAGTACCAGTGGTGGGAAGAAGTGCTCATTCCAATACCTGGTGACTCCCCTCAGGCTTCTCCCTGTACGATGACTTCCAGACCTAGACAAAGCATCCAAGTCGAAGCAGCTTGGCATTCACCTAATCCCATCTGTCCATGTGATGGATGAGAAAATGGAGGCCTAGAAGCTTTAAAGGGTTTGACCAATCTCATATTCCAGTGTATTGCAAAACCAAGTCTCTTGCTTTCTAGAGTGGTCCTCCCGTTTTATATTCAGCTACTCCCACAGTATGATCCACAAAGATCATCCAACTTTTCATTAAACATTCACTATATGCCAGGCACTGGGGTGGGCATTTGAAACAGTAAGAGTTTTCCATGGCAATAATAAAAGATCTCTCTGTCGGCAGATGCCAAAAAAAAAAAAATTATTATTATGAGAGCTTCTTGCCCTTTAACATCAAACAATTGGTAAGCACCTACTATGTGCTGAGTTCAGGACTAGTATGGCAGAAAAGAAAGAAATGGACAAGACAGTCTCCCTCCCCTCCTTAGGGTTCTCCTGGTTGAAGTCAAATTCCACTAACATGGATAAACAGAGAGGAGATTCAGACCATGAATTAACATGGAATAAACACAGATAACAAATAGACAAGATTAAATATTTAGATTATGTGTTGGCCAGGGGTTAAGTGGATTAATGGAGTGATGAGTTGGGCAGAGTTATGGGATTTCCATGTTTAGACAGGGTGGATTAGGTTGTCTAGCATATGGAAATGCAAATCGAAACTGCTATCATCAGCATTAACACCCTGTATTCAGCTCCAGAGGTGCCTTTCTGTCAGAGGGCAGAAGGTGCAGGACAGACCCTGTCTCGCCCGTCTTTACGACATCCTGGTGAGTCAGAGAGCCAGCCCTGTAATTCCCAGGCTCCCGGTGAGGCAACAGATCCAGCGGAGGGAGTGGGAAAGTTGTGAGCCAGTAAAACCTAGTCCCGGCCCCTCTTCACCTCCAATCCGAATCCCTCCAGAGCAGTTGGGCAATGCAGACAGGCACCAACATGATGACCCATTGTAACACAGCCCTTTTGATCTTCTACCTCAAAGGAAGAGACTTTGTGAGTTACCTTATAATTATTTCCCAAGTACTTCAGATGTGCTTTGCATTCTCCATAGAGCATAAGTTTCTTAAGGGCAGGGACGTGCCCTGAATGCCCCCCCTCCCCCCCCATCCTAGCACAGCCACGAAACCCTGAAGATGCAGCAGGTGTTTTCTACGTTCTTACTGAAGGAGTGAAAGGTCTAGAGAAGAAATCTCAGGAGAGAATGGTTGTGCTATCAGTTCTCTCTGCCCCTTCATTTCCTGCCCTGCAGGCCTCCTGGCCCTGTGACGCTGGATCCTGAAACAAGTCTCTACCGAGTCAGTGATTCATTTAGACACCCCTGGAATCACTTGCCGGCCTCTACCGTCGACAGCAAGAACCGTGAGAAGTACCTAGAGATGAGGCTGCTCTGTTTTTCCGGATGGAGGAATTCCATAACTGTATTCGCACGGGTATCCCACACACACTGCTTGTCAAAGAATAATTAAGGGTGCAGGTACTTGGCTCCAGCCCCAAACCTGTGCTCATTCCTTCTTGAAACTTTTCTCCCAAGCCTGACACCCACTCGCTACCCAGATAAACTGGAAAGTAGGTTCTCTGTCTAAAGTTGTTCACGTGAGGGGCATCTGGGTGGCTGAGTCGGTTGAGCAGCCGACTCTTGATTTCGGCTTGGGTCATTTCTCAGGTCGTGAGATCGAGCCCCTCATCGGGCTCCACGCTCCGCGGGGATCTGCTTGAGCATTCCTCTCCCTCTGCCCCTCCCCCGCTCTCTCTCTCCCTCTCTCTCTCTCAAATAAATGAATAAATGTTTTTAAAAAATTGTCCACACGATGCTTCTTCCTAACATCATGCCTTTTAGACCACATCTTACCTGTCCTCCAGGCCCCTGGTGTGGACCAGTACTAATTTGCAAAACAGTTCTCAGAGAGAGAAATGTGCACATAGTGACATGGAGACCTCTGGGTTTGACCCTGGGTCTTGCCACTGCATTAGCTATAGGACAGTGGACGCTTTTGATGGACAGATGACAAGCAGAGGCCCAAGGACATTAGACAGCCTACCTTTTCAACTAGGCTTCGGTCCCTCACCTCCGCAAAGAGGGAACTGCTCTCGTCCATCTCAAAAGTCTATACCAGCTCCACGCTTTTGACTGTGGCTTACCTGTCTGCTATGTTCTTTCCCCCATAAACTCTCTCTCATGAGATAAGGTGAGGAAACCTCACCTCTCCTGGCTGGGAACCGTTCCAACTTTACCAGGAGCTGCGTTCAGAGAAATGCTGCCAAGGGCTGCCAGGTGCGGGCTAACAGGCTTGTGACCTTTACCCACCCTCCTGTGGGGTATCCTCAGCCCATGGTTCTGCTTCCCGGTCTGAGTAAACTTCAAGGCCACCCTACACAGAGCGGAACTTGATTCCTGACCTTGGACCATCTGTTCCATCCACTGGTCCTCAGGTTCCTGCCAATTCACCTGCATTTCCCCCAGGGAGAAGGCGCATCCTCTGCACCCGCCACTGATTCTTCCTGAGCGCTGACTTGCCTCTCCGGTTCATCCTCACCTAGACCATTCCTGCCCCCCACCCCCACCCCACCCCTGCCGGCTGTTTGCTCAATCAATGAGAACACAGAACCTTGAAGTTCTCAGGAAATCCAAAGGCTTGAAAGACCAACCTATATGGATGTCTGGGTAAGTTTACCGTAGAAACAGTGGACTCAGAATGGCTTTGGCCTTCCTGGGCTGTGGGAGGGCAATATTTGAAAGGTAGGAGCTGGGAAGTCCCTCAACGGTTAAAATATTCCTTGAGGGGCACGTGGGTGGCTCAGTCGGTTGAGCGGCTGCCTTCGGCTCAGGTCATGATCCCAGGGTCCTGGGCTTGAGTCCCACATCAGGCTCCCTGCTCAGCGGGGAGCCTGCTTCTCCCTCTGCCCGTTCCCCTGCTTGTGCTCTCTCTCTGTCTCAAATAAATAAATTTAAAAAAATAAAAATTAATAAAAATTAAAAAATAAAATATTCCTTGAAAATATAAACTGGCAGACTGAATTTATTATTGTGTATTTTTTTTCCCCTTTAAAGTAGAAAAAACATTTTTCGATACTCGGGTTATGAGCTTTAAACATTGTCCTGACATCTGTTCTTTAAAAGCACAATAGAAACCATGCTTTCAACTACAAACACAGATAAAATATGGAAACACAGCTCTGCATTTCTGGGCTGGGGACATGCTATGTAATAGGGATTTGCATGACTAAGCTTCTACTCTGCTGACATATGCAAAATTCAGGAGCAAGCGAATCATTCTTCTTAGTTTGACAATGTTTAAATGAGAAGCAGCCTTCACCCTGGGTCTGAAGACTGGTGAGCTCACATGGGAACCTGATTGCACCCAATTTAATAGCAATTTCAAAACAGATCTATATAAATATTAAGCCTCCTTAACTAATAGTGATGTAGGCAGTGATTCTAATTATAGGAACAAAAGGTCAGTAGAGATCAGACCAAGGCAATTGGGCGCAATTCATGTGAGATTTGGCTCAAGCTGGTTTTAAGATCTCACCTTTCACTGAAAGAAGAAAAGGAAGGAAGGAAGGAAGGAAAAGAAAGAAAGAAGAAAGAAAGAAAGAAAGAAAGAAAGAAAGAAAGAAAGAAAGAAGAAAGAAAGAAAGAAAGAAAGAAAGAAAGAAAGAAAAGGAAGGAAAGCAGGAAGGAAGGAGGAAGAGAGGGAAAGGAGGGAGAAAGGAAGGGAGGGAGGGAGGGAGGGAGGAAGGAAGGAAGGAAGGAAGAAAGGAAGGAAGGAAGACAGAACCTGGAACTAATGAATATTTATACTGAAACTTATTTCATGCTAAGTTTTTGTAACGGTGTTTTCTCTTTTCCTTTAAGATGTGCTACCTTATAAGGATAAATGAATTCTCAAAAACTTAGTCAGTTAAATACTACCGTGACAGCAACTGTTTTGTTATTTTCAGTGACAATATAAGTGGATTAGGGGTTCTAATCAAATTATTCTTCCCAAAACATCAATTACCTACCCAAAAAAAGGCTCAGATTCTGAATTTCCTAAATCAGCCTCAACTTCAAGTTTTCTGTTGCCGTTTCACAATAAGTAATTAAAACATCCTGGAAATTCTTAGTTGTTTGTTTATTCTCGAAGAGGGGGGGGATGCATCAGTTGTCACTGAAACCCTGGCTTAGATGGCATAGCCTGATGCTGATTCGGGGAACAGTCATTGCTCAGGCCTTGAGAAAGAGTCCGAGTGGCCCAGTCACACCTGGATTATTTCATAGGACAGAAACACAGCCAAGCCCCAGCCTGGCTGGTCCAGCCTGAACAGGGATCAGGACTGGCTTCCCAAAGTGTTTCCCCGTGTTGTGGATTCGCTGCTGGCTGCTGGTTCTGATTCACTACTAGAACTGGGTGTCCTTCCTCCTGAAAGGAGTCACTGGCTAGTCACACCTAAGACCCATTTCTTAGAACTTCACAGAAAAGACAGTGTGGCTTGCAGGTTGTTGAGCCTGTGTGGAGCCTCTCCTAGGCATTAACACCCCGCTCTCCTTAGGAGTGGCAGCAGTGATATAAGAAGAGATGGTTGGCCCCGAGTGTCTGGGGTGTGATGGTCTCGGGGGCTAGGAAATCAATGCTGGTGCTTTGAGATTAGCGAGGACTGTCCCACCCAGGTGCCCAGGGTGGGCAGGACTTTTGAAGGAGCAATAGAAGCCCAGAACAAATAGAAACGCCTGCTTTTCAATCAACCTCCAAAAATTGGACAAACACATCTCAGCAATGATCATGATGTTCCTTACGTTTTCAGGACTACATAGGCCTCCAAAGTCCCTCCCATCGATGCTTCCCAAACTATAATGTGCACATGAATCATCGGAGTCTCTTGTTAAAATGCAAATCCTGATTCAGAGGTCTGGGGTGGGACCCAAAGTTCTGTATTACAAGCTTCAGAGGACCATGCTTTGAGTAGGTCTCTTTGTCTGTCTGCGCTGCTACAGAAGACCATGGACTGGGCAGCTTGTAAACCATAGTTCTGGGGGCTGGGAAGTCCAAGGACAAGATATCAGCAGACTTGGTGTCTGACAGGGTCCTGCTTCTTGTTCTTTCCCACTGTGTCCTCCTCACATGGTGGAAGGAGTGAGGAAGCTCTCTGAGGTCTCTTTTATAAGGACACTCATCCCATTCATGAGGGCTGCACCCTCATGAGCTCATCACCTCCCAAAGGCCCCATGTCCAGATACCATCAGCTTGGGGGGGTAGGATTTCAACATATGAATGGTGGGGAGAAGGGGGAGAGACACAAACCTTCAGTCCAGAACAGGTAGAGAGTTCTTATAGAAACCTAGGAATGTGGGGGAAAACAAAACAAAACAAAACTAGGGATGTGGATGAACAACTAATGTTGGTCAAATTACCAGCCCTGGGAGATGGCTCCCGAGGAGCCAAATTCAATTAAATTTAGAAAAATTAAATAAGTGAAATTTCCTGCATCCATGTGTTGTTGAGCACATTCAAACTCATTTCTTGTGATACATGCTTGCCCGCTAGTAAGTTAAAGCTTTAAAACAGCTGTTACCCATCAAAATAAATTAGTTGGGAAGGACCAGCACTCCGCGTGAGCACCCACAGCAACTCCATGGCATCCACGTGTCATCCAAGGTCTGCCTCTTGCCGACCAGGTCTTCCTCACCTCATCATCACTGAAGCCCAGAGATCACCACAAATGGTCCTTCGGTTAACACAATGCTTTTCTTTTCTTTTCTTTTAGTGCTTTTATTTTTCTAATGGATGATCTTTTTTTTTTTTTTTAAGATTTTATTTATTTGAGAGAGAGAGAGAGCATGAGCAGGGGTGGGGGGTGGGGGGAGAGGGAGAAGCTGACTCCCCGCTGAGCAGGGAGCCCGATGTGGGACCGTGGGATCATGATGCTTAACTGACTAAGCCACACAGGTGCCCCAGGGATGATCTTTTTAAAAATGCTTTTAGAGGGTGGCTCGGTGGGTTAAGCCTCCGACTCTTGATTTCAGCTCAGCTCATGCTCTCCGGGTCATGAGATCGAGTGCCACCCCTGGGTGTGGAAACTGCTTAAGATTCTCTCTCTCCCTCTGCACCTGCCCCTCCCCGCCCATCGCTAGCACTTGCTCTCTCAAAAATAAATAAATAAAATTAATAAAATTAAACATGTGTTTAGAACCACTTCATAATTTCATTGTTTCCCTACTACCAAGTTTATTTTTTTTTTTGAAGATTTATTTGTCAGAGAGAGAGAACAAGCAGGGGGAGCCATAGGCGGAGGCAGAGGGAGAAGCAGGCTCCCCGCTGAGCAGGGAGCCCGATGTAGGACTCGATCCCAGGACCCCGGGATCATGACCTGAGCAAAGGCAGACGCTTAACCGACTAAGCCACCCAGGTGTCCCCCTACTACCAAGTTTAAACTCCTAGATAAATAATCCTTTATCATAGTACCAGTTCCAAGCATTAGCTAGATATTAGACATTGTGCTAGGTTCAATACATCTCATTTACCCACCATTAAAGGTAGGGATCATTAGTCTCTTTTTAGAGCTGGGGAAATTGATTGTCAGGGAGTCGAAATGACTTGCTCAAACCCAGTTGCTACGCAGTGGTTGAACAGAACATTAAAAACTCAGGTCCATTCACTTCATAGCTGTTTCGTTGGTCGATGGTTTCAACCAGAACACACTATCTCAGAGTGATCTGCCAGGTCCACAAGTCGCCTTTAGGACCATCCATCTCCTTCAGGCTCCACTTTCCGATGAGCCATCATACCTTTTCCAAACAAAATAGGAGAATATTCTGTGTCAGGGAATTAATTCACCCTTCTATTAACATCCACTTGGAGTCTTCCCAGAAAAGGAAAGACTGCTGTCTAAAGGCTCAAGAATATGTCTGACCCTTGATTGGTTTTAATTTTCCAGATTTCTAATGAGAATTTCATGAGCCATCTCCATTCCATTTGGGAAAGCTTCTCCAACAGAAAATTCGCTATTCTAGAGGGCTGAACATAGCTTCCTTGGAGTTTAAGACACTGTGGACATGACCAAGTTTACCCTCCATAGTGTGTCCAGATGACATTCATCCTTCTCATGAAGAAATTTTCCAATGAGGGGCGCCTGGGTGGCTCGGTCGTTAGGTGTCCACCTTAGCTCAGGTCATGGTCCCTCAGTCCTGGGATCGAGTCCCGCATCGGGCTCCCTGCTTGGCGGGGAGTCTGCTTCTCCCTCTGACCCTCCTCCCTCTCATGCTCTCTGTCTCTCATTCTCTCTCTCTCAAATAAATAAATAAAATCTTTTTTAAAAAATGTGAATAATGGTAGTTGGTCATAAGGCTGTTTGAGAATTGAGAGGGTATCCTATGAAAAGTACCTGGCCCAAAGTTGCTACTCAATAAGATGAATGAGAGGCCACTCAAGAGGTAAAGGATTTTAGTCTTTATGACTTTCACACTCTGTTTTATTTTGTCTGAGTGGAGTGATGGGTAGGGGGGAATCCCAATCACTTTTATATTTCTTTTCCCATCAGCTAGCAATCCATTTTCTGGCAAACCTTCAGGTCCTTTCCATCTTGGTAAGGCTGAAAGCCAAATAATAATCAACAAAAAAAGAGAAATCTTATCCATATAGGTACCATTAACTCTTCTAAGATTATAAATGGGGCCGAGTATGGGTCAAGCTAAAATTCTGCCATTCTTCTCAGATGGTGTGTTGGGTTGTGTCTTGATCACATTAGGTCTTCTCTAGATGACCCCTCATAGTGCTTTGAAAACTGCTCAGAAAGTACACGTTTAGCCTGGGGTTTACCCACAACTGTACACATCATCCACATTTCAGTGACACTACATCGGTCCCCTGTACTGAACTCCTATCCCACAATTATTCAAATCCTACGTTGTAACCCAGATCCCGCCTTTCCTTTTGCTGTGTGTCAGAGTTATCTGGCTGAAGAAAACTACTTTCCAAGTCTGAGTTCAAATCCAGGTCAAAATCGTCCCTTCCCCCCTCGTCACCTAGCTCACCACCAACCCCTTCCTGGGGCCCCCAGTGCTGAGCGTAAAGAGCCAGCGCAGGGTTGGATGATTGAGTGAATGGATGAACAATTGTTCCAGCAGGTTTGGGCAGTGACAAGTGTGCTAGGACACAAGCCATCTGCTTTGTATCTTGACACCACACGGTGTTTGCTTTAGCCATTTCTCTTAGCTCCTTCCCACCTCCAAAGCACCAGCATGCTGGCAGTCGTTCAATAATACCGTGTAGCCAGAGAATGCACGGTAGTTCGTGAGCAGTGACAATAATTAGCAGTCCTATGAAATGATGTCTGTGGACGAGGGGAGAGAATTGCAAAGGTGAAAATAGAACTCAGGCATCCTTACCCCCAAAGACATTGCTACCAGATAAGCTGCACTCACCTCAGAATGGCCCAGGTGACCTTTGTAGCCTTGATGTCACTTCACATGAAGACCCTTATGCTCAGATGCTCTCGTTCCTGGCTACTCAGGGTGTGTGGACGAGCCTTCAGCATCAGCATCATGTGGGAACTTGTTAGAAAGGCAGAGTCTTGGGCCCCTCCCCAGATGTACTAAAGGGGGATCTTCCTTTTAACAAAATCCTCAGGTAATGAAAACGCTGTTTGGGGGCTACACTTTGAATAGCAAGACTCTCAATTACCATGGTCCCTTAAAGAAGTCACACATGGCCATATCTCTAAACCTTTGGTCATATTATTCCTTCTGCTTGAAATACTCCTTTCCACCTTCTGTGTGTGCATTCTATACGATTTCAGTTCCTATGTAGAAACCATTAGAGCCCCTATCTTAGCACTAAGCAAAAAGAGTAGCTTGCTTATCAGACTCTACACCTTCAGTTGTAATGACTTGTTTATATGTGTTGGTCTCTCCAGAACCGAGTCACTCAACAATAGGGACCATGTTGATTCATCATCCAGCATATGATCGATGTTCAATAAATGCTCATTAAATAAAAAATGACACTAGCAATTGTGATGCCTGGTGGCTCAGTCAGTTAAGCTTCTGACTTAGGTTTCTGCTCAGGTCGTGATCTCAGGATTGTGAGATGGAGCCCTGTGTGGGGCTCTGCACTCAGCCCAGAGTCTGCTTGAGATTCTTTCTCTCTCTGCCCCTCCCCCTGCTCACACCCTTGTGCTCTCTCTCTAAAATAAATAAATAAATAAAATCTTAAAAAAAAGACTGACACTAGCCCCATGCTCTTTGTCATTTTTTACATGTTTAATAGGTTCCAGAAGAAGCCACTTGGTTTATAAGACATCCCACCAAATTTTAACTTGTGACACATTTAGCAAACGTCAAATGCCTACGTGCTTGCTGAATGACAGACCAATCTTGACACAGAAACTTAAGAGCTTGTGTATTTCCGTACGCCCTCACGGATACACTGAAACAGAAACATGGTCTGCTCCTGATCATCTTTGGCAGGTGATTGTAAATTGCAGAGGGTAAAAGTAAAGGCTGATTTGTAACCCATCACTGGGAGCCTTAAGGGTCCAAAACAGACCCTTACAATGTTTTTCTTTCCCAGTCCAGGAGCGTACAACAACAAGCTTTGTGGGGAGGTAAGTTGATACCCAGGAAAAAAATATATATTTTAAAACACACTTTGGGAATTGAAGGCATTGAAATAAATCATAAATTCATATCATTTCCTGCTTCTCACCCCAACCTCATTCACGACTATGCTCTAACAGCTTGGTTTGAAATGACTACCACTATGAAAATTTCCTTCTTTCTCAGGGCTCCAGCCAAACCCCACTGAGAATGAAAGAACTATGCAGAGGGATGGTTGAAATTTCCCATAAGTTGAATTTTTTATTACAGCAACTGCTGCTTTAAAAGCCAACCTTAATGCATATGGCTTACAAATTATTGCCTCATGTAGGGAAAGCAAAATTATCTTTCTCCAAGTAGATGTGCACTTGACCAAATGCTACAGGGTGGTTTACACGTTGAGAGCTGAGATTCTCTAACAGCTGAGGTGCCCTTTGAATGTACCACAGACCGTCCCAGGACAACACATATCTGTGCGTTCTTCGTCGCTATGTGCTATGATTGTCCTGGGCTAACGGGATGTCAGTTTTGGGGCTCGTCACTGACAGTAAATGACTAGTAAGTGTTTGGGAATTTTAGGTTGAAGGTGAACTCCAAGGTCATCTCATATAATGCTTGAATCATGTAAGTAACATCCCTACCAAGTGGTCATCCAGCTAAGACCAGAATACCTCCAGGAACAAGGAGCCCATTATCTCCCAAAGTGCTCAAGTTCCTTAAGCCCGGTCCCAGCGTATTTATGCAGCCTTATCTCCACCTTTTCCTGTGCCAGAACATTGCACTGTGGCCAAACACGGGCTCTGCATGTACCCTGAATTACACTCGCACTTTCTCGCCCTCTGCATCCATTAGTTAGCGTTCTTTGGCTTCACGCAACGGACCTCAACTCTGGTTGCCTTAAGCAAACAAGAAATCTGGGTGGAGGGGAGGGAAAGGGTAGAGTCAGGCCCTAGGAAGGGCAGACACCCCAATCTGGGCAGCAGGAGCACAAAAACAGCCTTTTTAGAATCCCACCAACAGCATAAATCAGAGCCAGTGGTTTCCTACCTTAGACACTCTGGGTTCAAGTTCCAAATTCTGCTTAGTCTAAATAGATGCCACTCTTTGTCCAGAGAAAAGCCAGCACCTCCTAGACCACATATGGCAGACAGGGAATCCTAAAAAGTAAAGGGGGTACTGTCCCAAGAAAAGGCAGAAACAATGCCCGACTGACAAAAAATGAACAAACATTTATAAACTCCCATTTCTGCTTTTGCTCAAACCCCAAAGGACCTCTTCCACCCCCCCAGACAATTCTAACTGGCAACTTAGACACCCGCTTCCCTCCCCTTCCTGGCACTCACTGATCTCGTTGCCTTGTTTTGTAGATACCCATTTGCTTGTACACATCATATTTCTCCTACCTAATCTCTTCACAGGCAGGAACCAGACCTTTAGTTCTTTTATCTGCCACAGGACCTACATAGAAAGTATGTGCTTCCATACTGTTGCTGTTTTCCAAATTATGCTTCCCCAAACAGCAAAAAATGTCTTACTTCAAGAAGATGTGCACCCTCAACGCAGGGTGAAGGGTAGGGAAGCAGTGAATTACCCCGAGCATGGACATGTGCTCTGTCCAGACTCCTTCGTTTTGGAATTTTATGGCATATGGAATTTCTATTGTTTAAATAAAGATTTCTTTTTCATGATTGTAGTGTTAAATCAGAATGCCTCACCCTGTTAATGTTCGTCCTCTGACATTTCAACTACCGTTCTCATTCTCTCACTCAGTCAACAACCAGTAATTGTGCCAGGATCCAGGCGTATAAATATGTCTCTGCCCTCAAGAAGCTCATCATCCTTGACGAGCGGAAGGGATAGAAGAATAAAGCAGGAGCTACATTATGGGAATCAGTCTACTAGAGGTATAGACTAGGTGCCCCTCTAATCCTCTAGGTCAGAGCTTCTCAAAGCACATCCTCAGACTTTCTGCAACAAACTCAGTCTTAGACCTTCTTATACCACAGACCCCTGGCCCCATGCCTATGGAGTCAAGCATTTAGCCTAGTGCTTGGAGCCAAGTAGTTTTTAACAAGCTCCCTGAGTGAGTTTTATGCACATCATATATTGAGACCTTGTACTCTAGTCATAAATTCTTGAGATCTGAGGATACAGGATGCTATCATTGGGATATTCCAAAGCCAAAAACAAAAAATGAAACCTACTAAAATCCCAACAAAACAATATATAAACTCAGACTAGCTCATCATCTCATGAAATGAAACTTCCATTCAGTATCATACTCATTTTCTATGACTCATGGTTATCGGCATACATCATTCCATTATTAAACCCTGAAGGAGAAGAACAGCCTGCTTGACAAGAAGTTTCAGACTGGCAAGCCTCTGGAATACTGCCTGGTCCGTGCATTGGTAAGAAGATCGCACCAGAAGTTAGCACATCCCGATTGCATTATGGGGTCATTCTTAACTCTACTCCCTATAATATATGTCATCCCATCATAAATGGACCCCATGAGAAGTAGGGTTTTCTGACAAAGGGGAAGATGCAGCAGCTGTAATATGTGTAATTATTATTAATATTATTATTAATAGTATCTTTTAACATATGGTCATTTCTCACTGGACCTCAAATCCACTGGACTTGCCCCGTGTTCTGTTTTGAGTGTACAGGAAAGAAGAGCTGGAAAATGTGCTCTTGACTCAAACTATAAGGAAGAAGTCCAATCTAATTTCTTCCTTTTCTTAAAGCCCTGATAACTACCAAAAAAAATTTTTTTTTAAATTAATATAAAAATTCTGGGGGCGCCTGGATGGCTCAGTCATTAAGCGTCCTGGGATCGAGCCCTGCATCGGGCTCCCTGCTCCGCGGGAAGCCTGCTTCTCCCTCTCCCACTCCCTCTGCTTGTGTTCCCTCTCTCGCTGTGTCTCTCTCTGTCAAATAGATAAATAAAATCTTTAAAAATAAAAAACAAAAATTCTGTCTTTCTTCCCCCACCCCTACCCCAAAAGTTCTGTCTTTCTAATAGCAGGTTCCAAATTTCCAATGGCCACTGGAACAAGACTGGCCTCGGAGGTTGGAGGTCTAAGGTTTAGAAGCACACTGCCTCTGAGCAGAGGTAGGGGTGAATCACCCACCGCTGCATGTAGGGCTCCTCATCTGTCCAATGCTGGCAGCTTCTGCCCTACCTCCAGGGTTTGGATCTGATAAAATGGTGCATGGATATAAAAGTGTTTCATATACTTTAGGTCAATTCTCCTTGGGCGCCTGGGTGGCTCAGTTGGTTAAGCGACTGCCTTCGGCTCAGGTCATGATCCTGGAGTCCCGGGATCGAGTCCGGCATCGGGCTCCCTGCTCTGCGGGGAGTCTGCTTCTCCCTCTGACCCTCCCCCCTCTCATGTACTCACTCTCTCTCATTCTCTCTCTCTCAAATAAATAAAATCTTAAAAAAAAATAAAAAAAAAATTCTTCTTACCCAGGGGCCCATGGACCCAACCCCCACCCCTTGCCCCCTTGGCCTTGGTCTCAGGATTTTAGTGAACATCTGATGTTATAAATAAAATTGGGTGTGTATATGCCTATGTGCTTTTTTCTGGGGAGAGAGTCCGTAGCTTTCATCAGATTTTCAAAGGAGTCTATGACCTAAATTAGTATCCTGTTCCTCTTTTCTCTGTAATTAATTACCAAGTGTTTATTGAGCCTTTACCATCGAATCTGTCATTAGTGGTACGGCTAACCCCCGCTTCTCTTCTAACCCTTGAGCAGTCAAGGAATGTTTACAGGGTTTATATTGGTTTGGGTTTCACTTTATAGGAGGGAGGGGGTGAGGGTCATGCACTGAGAGTTGCCTGAGAAACATTACTTCATCTCTGGGGGAATCTAAGCCCACGGGGCTCCCTCCGCAAACCTCCGACAGAGCAGAGTGTGAGGCTGTCGGGCTCATTCTAAGTCAGTGTAACGTGTTTTCCACTCTAGCAACACCTAACATATGGCGTGTGCACTGATGCTTATGAAAACAGTGATTCATCCTTAATCCTTAAAAAAAAAAAAAAAAAAAAACTCAACAGTCGACCCTATGTGGCCTTGGCTCTCCTCCCTGAATGCCCTTCTGTTCTCCAAAATGTCTGTGTTGTCACCTGCTTCCACCTTGTCCTCTCTGCTCTGCAGCCTTACCTCTCCTGCAGGCTCCTTCCAGCCTTCTGATCTCTGTCTCCTCTTTCCGTTGCTCTTTCTTCTGCTTCCTTGCCACTTCTGGAACTCTCAGCTGCACATTCTCAGCCCTCTCTGTAATGTCAAGACCTTTCCTCTCGCTTCCATCCTTGTACCTCGCTGGAGTGTCCCCTACCCTCGCACCCCTCCTGCACCTGTCTGCTCTGTGCCTTCAGGATCCTTCCCTAGCCCCCACCCCTTCAAAGGAATACCTCCCTATCTGGGGGAATGGGGACCTGGGAAGGTGAAGGAAGACGTAGGAGAGCTGGACTACGGAATTAATGAGGGCAGAGGAGGGGGGAGGAGGGTTGTGGGATAGAAACATTGGGAACTGCTGACTTTTCCTCTCATCTGATTTATCTCACAAGGTCTATTGTTTGATGCCCCACAGGGCAAAAGGCAAAGATGTTACATTATGAGAAATGACAAATCCTCACCAGTCTTTGAAAAGTGAAAGAGGGGCGCCTGGGTGGCTCAGTTGGTTGGGCGATTGCCTTCGGCTCAGGTCATGATCCTGGAGTCCCGGGATCGAGTCCTGCATCAGGCTCCCTGCTCGGCAGGGAGTCTGCTTCTCCCTCTGCCCCTCCCCCCTCTCATGTGCTCTCTCTCTCTCATTCTCTCTCTCAAATAAATAAATAAAATCTTAAAAAAAAAAAAAGAAAGAAAAGTGAAAGAAGAGAAGAAAAGAGAGACAAGAAAAAAGAAAGGGAAAGAATAAAGGGAATATGCCAGGGAAGTGGAGGTGGGGGGAATAAGAAAATATCAGTAATCTCATAGTTTAACTCTATTCAAACCAAAGCAGATCTTAATCAATGGGTTGGGTGATGACAAGAGTCATATCTGGAGACAGAAGAGGCCAGTGAGATTTGGGATTAGTGCAGTCTCAAATTATGCAACAAGGTGTGTCCCAAACATTAGTTGTTGCTCAGGGCTCAAAACACGTTTTCAAAAAAAAGGAGGTATGATTCAGAGAAGTCAGAGAAAATGTGGGGAATCCTGGTTCGATGTAACCTTGGGCAAGTAACAACCTCTCTGAGCCGTAGTGACAAATAATGATGTCTCTCAAGGACGTGGCATACAGTAGTTGCTCAATAAAGGAGTGCTATTTTTATTATTATTATCATCATTGAAACTCTGCTATATATGGCAGTTAGAATCAGAGGGGAAAACGACCATAGTTAATAACCTGCGATCTACCAGAAATAAAGAACCATGCTTAAAAGACTACAGAAACCTAGCCGTCACATACATTTACCAAAGCTTCCAAAGGAAAATATCCAGAGTTTACCCCCAAGCAATCTGAGTGAATGCTTCTCCAAGCATAGCCTCTGCTGACATCTGTGCCCAGGCAGGGTCACGGCCATCGGGGCAGGCGGAGGCGGCGGGCGGGGTGTGTGCAGGACGGGGTGGTCCCAGCAGGTTGGGGGTAAAGAGAGTCAACCTTAAAAGAAGCGGTCAATTTCTGAGCCCCAGTTCCTCATCCACAGAAAGAGGACAGTAATATACCCTGTACACAGGTTGGAGGAAAATCAAAAATTGACCAGTATACCAAACCTGTGCTTTCTGGAACATGAGCTCTCTAGAATGTTAATAGGTGTTACCAAAATAGGGAATGCTGGGTCATGGGGAGGTCCCTTACTTCACTGGTGTATGTAGAAATTTATGCAAATTTGCAGTATTTGCCAACATTTGAAAGGCACACACCCTCTGACACAACCATCCTGCTAACGAGATGGAAGGGAGAGATCAAACGGATTTTCTTATTGCAGAACTTCTTCAAGACAGGAATGTGATATGTAACTTTTCCCAAACATACTGACACCCAGGCCCCTTTTCTTGTAGAACACCTCCTGGGACTAGTGTTCCAAAGAAGACATTTGGAAATACTGAATTCGAGCATGTGTGTATGAGCTGGTACAGATGGTACTCCATAAGCCTTTTATTTTCTTCTGATGGTCCCAGGATTAGCCCTAGACCTCCTATCCCATCACCACCATCTGTTTATGACCCACATCTCTCTCTTCCCTGGCCTGCTGCAGGATACGATACAGTCCATTCACTTGTCCCCTGCCCTCTTGTCTCTGAGGTATGGAGTCGCTTAGAAGTTTTCCAGAGATCTTTACTGTTTATAGCAATGAGAAATGAAGAACAAGCTACACCTGGCTGGCTGGGTCAGTGGAGCACCTTACTCTTGATCTCGGGGTCGTGAGTTCGAGCCCCATGTTGGGTGTAGAGATTACTTAAAAATATCTTTAAAAACTTTAAAAAAAAGGGAAGAACAAAAACATTTTCTCCTCCAACTCCTTTTTATTCACTTCCCTTTACTCTTGTATATGGAATGACAAGACCAAATGCAGATACTAAAGGTAAGCCTGGCTACATTAAAGATGCAAAATAAAACTCATCTACATTTCAAAGAAAATTAGATCATAGATCCTGGGTCTTTCAACAGAGAAACTGGAGGAGCCTGGACTGTAGACTAAAAAACCAGTTGGAGAACCAAGAGGAGTCAGACAGAACTAGCTTCAAGTGATCTTCCCTTTCCTGTCCTGAGTCAGCATTAGTCTTTTGCCCCAAGATCTGATGTGGTGCCAGTGAGTGGATGTGGGATTGGCCAAGGGAGGAGGGGGTGGAGGAAGGCAGGGAAGTGGTGGGTCTTAAAAGGGAAGAGGCTGTATGAGGTATACAATGGGGCTTTGGTAAATGGGTGGTGTCTATGCAGAGTAGTCTGAAATAAATCCCTGAATGAATGAACTCGTGAGTGAGTAAATGAATCAACTGGACATAAACTGAGAAGAAGTCAGAAAATTAGTGTCTTCACATTGGAGAAATAAAGATCCTGGCAGGATATGGATGCAGCAGAGCAAGGCTGCCTTGCTTGACCAGGTAAGTTGGTCTCCTGTCCCACCCCGCCACAGTGAGACTCTCCCTAAGACAAAAACCTAACTTAATCACTTTTGTTCTAATTCTTCCTCCCGGGGAACTAACTCCTAGTAGGCAAGTGCAGGACGGTAGTTGATAGTGGCATTTGTCAATAGACCTGAATTCTACTCTCATCTGCCCAGAGAGGCATTCTCCATCTTTTTTGTTGTTTTTCCTTTAAGCATTGCCTCATCTCTTTCATCTTGGTAGTAGAGATCTTCACCAGCTAGCCCGTCAGGGGTTTGGCACTGTGACTCTGAAATTCCTCGAATAAATATGAAACAAACAAGCAATGGAGACTCAAAATATTAACTGTACACAGCTAAAAACATCAATATTTACAAAGGACTCCAATTAGCATAATTAATTATTTTGGGGCGTCTTATAGAAAACCACGGAATGCTTACTCCACTGATGGAGGAAGTACACAATCTTATTTTTATTAATATTTTTTATTCATTTATTAATCAGAAAGAGAGCACAAGCAAGGGGAGCGGCAGGAAGAGGTAGAAGCAGGCTCCCCGCTGAGCAAGGAGCAGATGCGGGACCCGATCCCAGGACCCTGGGATCATAACCTGAGCCGAAGGCAGACACTTAACCAACTGAGCCACCCAGGTGTCCCAGAAGTACAATCTTAAAAGCACATGTAAACTCTGACATATGCAGTAAAAGGGAAAAGTTATTTAGCCAAGAAAGATAGATTTAAAAGTCAATATATTTAAGTAAATATAATCAGGAAGGGGCACCTGGGTGGCTCAGTCAGTTAAGCGACTGCCTTCAGCTCAGGTCATGATCCTGGAGTCCCAGAATCGAGTCCCACATCGGGCTCCCTGCTCAGCAGGGAATTGGCTTCTCCCTCTGACCCTCCCCCCTCTCATGCTCTCTCTCTCTCGCTCTCTCTCATTCTCTCTCTCAAATAAATAAATAAATAAAATCTTTAAAATAAATTAAATAAATAAATAAAATCTTTAAATATATATGTATATAATCAGGAAGACAAATCTTTAACAAGCAAAATAGGACCTGCGTTCAAAGCCAAAGATAAATTTTTTTTTAATTAACCATTGACTTCAATTATGAATACAAAATCTCCCTACATTTTACTGTAAATAATTAACTGGAGACTCAAAGTTTTTTCAGAATAAAAATATAAGTTCTTCAATTCTTAAAAATTTAACTTATGGTAAATGTCCTTTCAATTAAGTGTAAAGTGATGGAATTTATTTATTTTTAAAGAGTTCATTTTTTTTTTAAAGATTTTATTTATTTGACAGAGAGAGATACAGCGAGAGAGGGAACACAAGCAGGGGGAGTGGGAGAGGGAGAAGCAGGCTTCCGGCTGAGCAGGGAGCCCGATGCGGGACTCGATCCCAGGACCCTGGGATCATGACCTGAGCCGAAGGCAGACGCTTAACAACTGAGCCAACCTACAGAGTAGTCTGTTTTTTTTTTCTAGCAGAGAGTTTATTTAACAAAAGAGAAATGGGTACATTTTCACAGCTTAAACACCAAAAGATGACAGCTTTCATGAGTTAGGGAATGTTTAAAGGGATCTCAAAATTTCCTAACTTATTTTTGTTAGTGCAAATATCACTTATTGTGTATTTTATTTGACCTAGCCAAAGAATTTTCTTGAGGAAAACTCTGTAGGTGCCCCTACAGAGTTCATTTTTAAGCAATCTCTACACCCCACCCCCCCCAACATGGGACTTGAACCTACAGCCCGGAGATCAAGAGTTGCACGCTCCCCAAATGGAGCCAGCCAGCGGCCCCCAAAGAGCTGGAATTGAAAAAAACTAACAAAAGGAAACAAAAATAACAGGAAGAATGAAGATTTGAATGTGTTTATGGGTAAGTGAAAGTCGTGTTTTTCTAATTAGGGATGAATTAAGGAATACAATCCTGATTGAAAAAGCAACACGTGCTTCTCCAGAACCTGCTCAATCTTGTATTTTTTTCTCTAATAATCTTTTAATCTTTAAAAATCTTTTAATTTTCCTCTTCTTCCTTACTGAAAGATAACATCTACTTTTTCAAATCACTTCTGTTGGGTAAGATTAATGAGTTCAAGGGAAGGTGATCCTGGACGATCCTGCCTCCAGCTGTGGCAGATTAATTTGTAACAGACCAACACTCCCCCGAGGACCAATTGAAAAAAGTGGAGATGGGTGTAAGGAGTCTGTTTAAGGGCATCAGAGAAGTACCAAGGCACCTAGGACCTGAAGGGGGAAAATTCCAGAGAGAAGGGAATCTTAGGTGTGACCCTGGTATTTGCTAGCTGAAGTAGTTTTCTCTTTTCAGGGCATTTGATGATCCAAAACAGGATAGTGGTCAAGAAAAAAAGAAAAACCAGTAATCTGTGCATTATCAGTTGATGTAGTGATTTCATAAAAATAAGTCTAAAATCAGCCAAATATACATTCCTAGCAGCATTGAGAAAGGCACTACCAAACTTTCCAAGTGAGCACTCCAATGCTGTTATTCCTGGCCTTCATTTGGAGTTGTCAGTTTTCTTCTGGACCATAACCAGAATTGACTATTGTAAAGCCTTAACAGAATAAACATTATAAGTTACCTTGGTGAGTAATCAAGGAACTGCAGGTAAAGAGCCCTACAAATGAACCAAAGGCATAAGGAAGGTGTTGCAGGTTGGGTTTCCCAGATGCAGGGGCTGAGATGGAGTTTGGGGTATACAACGTTTAAGGACCACTACCTGAGAAAGGATGATGGGAAGAATGGCCAAAGGTGCAAGTGGAGGGGGATGTAGGCTCAGCCATATTTCAGCTAACCGGACTTGGAGGTATAGAGTAAATATTACCCATCCGAGTTGGGCCCCACTGGGGCCAATGTTCTCAGCATTCAGTCATGGAATTCAGCCTGCCCTGATGCGGCATGGTGTTGGGCAGGGTGACTCTCTGCAGATAAAGTAGACCCTGAGATGCTGACAGCTGGAGGCCTTTTGCTGACCACCCTCCCTGCAGCTGGACAGCAAGTGTCTCTTTGAAGGAAGACCTAACTCGTACACCTCCATGTTTCCCAAAGCAGTGGTGGCCAAGAAAACAGAACATACTATACTGAAGGGGAATGGAGTCAGGAAGGGGATGGTGCCATCCAAGTGCAAATTCATTCGTTTGATATTCCCCAAACATTCACTGAGCATTTATTTAATCTGGGCCTAGAACCTTCCTGGGGACTGTGGATGCAGAGACAAGGCTCACATGTGTCTACCCTTCAAGGACATCCATGCAGGAGGGAAGGCAGGGACACAGCAGGAAGTGCTCTGAGAGAAGAGAGCAGGAGGGGCTGAGGGACAGCGGAGGGCATCTCCCCTAATCTGGGAGGGACCTTCGTATCTTTCTACCCAATTGCCTTCCAGGCGGGTGTGTCTGCCATGTAACTATGGGTGAGCATACTCCTGGTGATTTTTTTTTTTAAGATTTTATTTATTTATTTGAGAGAAAGAGAGAACGAGAGAGAGAGAAAGGGCATGAGCACAGAGAGAAAGGGAGAAGCAGACTTCCTGCTGAGCCGAGAGCCTGGCGCTTGACCCCAGGACCCTGAGATCCTAACATGAGCCGAAGGCAGACGCTGAACCGGCTGAGCCACCCAGGCACGCCGACTCCTGGTGATTTTTATGGAAAAAGTAAAACACAGGGGCAAAGATGACTTAGCTGCCATCCCCAGTAATCATATGAAGGGGGGGTGGTCCACCATCAACTTCCCTGGGCTTTCATCTGTAAGAAAGAGGAACTCTATTTCAAAGAAGAAATTAATTCCTGTGAAATATGTTCACTGAAATCACAAAACTCGGTCAGGATTATATAAAATCTGAGCTTGGTTTTCCCAGTTGTACAAGGCTCAGTAAGTTAAATTTACAGAATCTGCAGAAGGAGCTAAGAAGGGGGCTATTTTTGTCTATTTTGTTCATAGCTGTATGCCAGCTTCTAGAACAGTGCCCTGTACAGAAGGAAATGCGATAGTATTCAGAGTCGGTTACTGAAGGGTATAATCACCTCCTCTCCTTTTCCCTTTTCTCCACTCTTTTCCAGCCTCTTTAAACACAGGACGACCTCTTAGCTAAGGCAGTGGATGGAAACACCTGCGGTGGCTTCTCCAAGTGTCCGGGGCTTCCTCGTAGCACGGTGGCTGGTTCCAAAGGGGAGCATCCAGAGACAGAGAGAGGGAGCCAGACAGAAGCCGTGTTGCCTTTTGTGACCCAGAGGCAAAACCATGTCGCTTCCACTACATTCCACTTGTCAAAGCAGTTACAGACATGTTCCCAAGTGCAAAGGCACAGAACATAACTTCTCAATGGAGGAATGTCAATATCACATTGCAAAAAGATCATGCGGGGTCACACACACACACACACATCCTTTGGACAATATATCTGGGCATCTGGTGGGGCCTGGCTGGCTCAGTCGGTAGAGCATGCAACTCTTGATCTTGGGGTTGTAAGTTCGAGCCCCACATTGGGTGTAGAGATTACTTAAAAACAAAATCTTAGGGAAAAAAAAAAAGGAAAATACAGTCTGCCATAACCCTTGAAACCTTCCTCTGAGTTCACATTATCTGATATCCCCACTCTGACCTTCACGTCCTTTGTGCAATGTTCAGGAGCTCTGCAGTGAAAACATGAAGAGATCAGCGTATCTTCCCATTGTGCCCAAACTCAGAGTTGTGGAAGCAAAGGGGAGTGTGTATCTCAGCAAGTAGAGGACTCACCTGGGCTCTGTGTGACTTGGGAGCAGAGCCACGTACAACTGTCCTCTCCATCATCAATGTCTGCGTACCCATTTCTGGCCCTTTTCCCATCTTTTTCATTTTTTATGTTATAGGGAATAAATCATCTTGGGGAAAAAAGACATTACTGTACAGTGTTAAAACTCCAGTTTTATTTACTTATGGACGATGCTTGTGATATTAAGAATTTTAAGCTGGGAGCACCTGGTTGGCTCAGTCAGTGAGCATGAGACTTGATCTCAGGGTCGTGAGTTCGAACCCGCATTAGGGGTAGAGATTTTCTTAAAAAATTAAAAAAAAAAAAAAAAAAAGGAGGCACCTGGGTGGCTCAGTCATTAAGCGTCTGCCTTCGGCTCAGGTCATGATCCCAGAGTCCTGGGATCGAGCCCCGCATCGGGCTCCCTGCTCCACGGGAAGCCTGCTTCTCCTTCTCCCACTCCCCCTGCTTGTGTTCCCTCTCTCACTGTGGCTCTCTGTCAAATAAATAATAAAATCTTTTTTAAAAAAGATTAAAAAAAAAGAATTTTAAGCTGAATTCATTTGTGCTGAGTGGTCCATTTGATAGAAAGTAGAATTTCAGAGGCACCTGGGTGGCTCAGTCAGTTAAGCGTCGGACTCTTCTCTTGATTTTGGTTCTGGTTATGATCTCAGGAACGTGGGATTGAAGCCGGTGTTGGGCCCTGTGCTCAGCTTGGAGTCTGCTTATCCCTCTCCCTCTGCTCCACTTTCTCTCTCTCTCAAATAAATTTAAAAAATATTTTTAAAAAAGAAAGTAGAATTTCAAACTCAGTACTAGAGTAGTAATTCACTTGTAGATCCCAATGTCAGAGTGCAATTCAATTCTTTTTAATTTCAATGAATGTATTCATTAGCCTACAGTTAAAATCATCTAAAACCCTCTTCCAATAATATGATCAGACTGAAATAGCATCCAGAGTGCTTAGATTGAAAAAAAAAAATGGCATAACTCAATTTCCAAATACAGTACCTTGAATAAATAAATTTAAATAACTCATTCTTGTTTTATTGTAGATATTGCTTCATAATTGTCCTTTCTGTTCTCTCTTTATTTCTTTTTGGGAAGCTGGGGAAGGGGTGACTAATGCAAAAGCAAAGTCGGCAACTTATCTTAAACCACAACTACTTTTCCTGTATCCTAAACCCTCAAGGGGGTTTTCTAAAGAAAAAAAGAAAATTAAACCTTATCCAGCGGAATTTAGAGAGCTAGAAATAAAACGGCCTTAAAAGTTGTAACAGATATCTTTCTGGTTTATGACCACATTCTCTAACATCTGTTGAGGGACATTTTCTGACTAAAGGGCCTGTCCGTATCAATAAGGAAAGACACTTTCCTCATTGTTCTAGAATCTACGGCGTCTAGGGTTATTGAAATGGATATATACTGTAGTTCACACCAGAGGATGGAGAGAGAGTAAAGAGGGAAGGAAAAGGGGAGCGTGGATTACAGTGTGGCGTTGCCCCTGGCCCCGCTTTGAACTCTCCCTGGCTTTTGGGAACTTAACCAAGGCCAAACGGGCAGTTGTAGCGGGCTCAAGGCCTCTGGTTCTCTGTATATAGTGAGGGGTAGATTTTGAGGTTAAGATTATGAAGTTTTGTGGTGACTTTAAACTAGAAAGTATTGCATTCACCTTTTATATTCCCCAAAGAAAGAAGAAATGCCCAGCCACGTAATGAAACTCCTTTCAATCTGACCATTGTGTTAGGAACAGATTTCACACTGAGCAAATCTTTGCAACCAGACTCGAATGTTTCCCATTAAGTCTGTGCACGGGTATAAATGTGCAAGTGCTGGCTGCAAAGTGTGCAATTCTCCAAGCAAAAGGCACACACTTGGTGACTTGGATAGAGTATCAAAAACATACACAGTTGAACACTTGTTTGCACTTACTATTGCTGTAACTCAGAGCCTAAACAATGAGAAAGCAACCTCCCTAAATTGTCTTGGGGTGGGGTCGGGGGAGAACTGATTAGACAGGACATGTGTAGCTCAAATTGTTACAGCCTTAGTTCCTTGAGTAAGAATTGTTCATATTTCGGGGCACCTGGGTGGCTCAGTCATCGATCCCGGGGTCCTGGGATCGAGCCCTGCATCGGGCTCCCTGCTCGGCAGGAAGCCTGCTTCTCCCTCTCCCACTCCCCCTGCCTGTGTTCCCTCTCTTGCTGTGTCTCTGTCAAATGAATAAATAAAATCTTAAAAAAAAAAGAGAGAAAAAAAGAGAATTGTTCATATTTCAATGGCTACCAGAATTTATCTTACCAGAATCTGTCACAGTTTAGCAACTTTTGGTGTAAAACAAGTGCTAGAAAATGGAGTCGAAAATGATACACGAAATGTTCAACTCTCAAAACAGCAGATTCTATTCAGAAAGTGATTTGTATTAAAGTTGAAGATAACCACATTAACAGAACATTTTACTCTGTTATAAAATAGTTCTTATTTTGATGGGGGGGGGCGTTCCTTCTTTCCCCCCTTGTCTCAGAGTAAATGTTAAAAACAACCAGTTCTTGCAAAATAGCTGCATACTAGAGAGTGTTAAACCCAATTAAAGTCCCCTGGTGTAACTACAATAATGTTAATGAGAACAGAAATCCTGGCACTTATACGATGCTCTCATCCCACACTTGAGAAAAGTTCATAGATGGTATCTTATGAACCCTTTTTGAATAATGGGCTTTGTTATCTCCACTTTATCATCGAGGAAATCAAGGTATCCAAAGATAACTTGCCAAGGTCATAAGCCTCCTCAGAGCCACGATCAGGAAAGAGAGCCCTTCAAAGTGCTCACTGCCTGCTTTCTCGGGCCGCTAGAGGACAAGCTCATCCGAGAGTCCATCTTATGTTCCCAGCTCAGAGATCAACTTTGCACGCACATGCAAGGAGTAACTTTTGTAGAAAACGTACTGACCGGGGTAAGTGGCAAAGTAAGAGGGAAAAAGAATAAAGAGAAAAATGAAGGCTGATCTGTGACACTTCAAAAAAGTTATTTCTACAATTGTTCAAAAGGAGGTCATGTTACAGAACCTTTTTTTTTCTTTTAATGATTTTATTTATTTACTTAAGAGAGAGCGCACAAGGTGGGGGTGCAGAGACAAGCAGACTCCCCACTGAGCAGGGAGCCCTACGCGGGAGGGTGGGGTGGCTCCATTCCAGGACCCTGAGATCACGACCTGACCTGAAGGCAGGTGCTTCAGCCACCCAGGCGCCCTCATGTGCGGAATCTTACAAAGCTTTAGCATTGTTTAATACAACTTGTGCAACATACCTCTATCCTGAAAGTTTCCACTTTCTAATTTCAAATTTTAAAATTATATTGAATACTTTCACTTAATGTTTCAAACAATACAGTGTCCTTCAGCATTTTTTTTTTTAAAGATTTTATTTATTTGAGAGAGAGAGAGCACATGAGAGGGGGGAGGGTCAGAGGGAGAATCAGGCTCCCTGCTGAGCCGGGAGCCCGATGTGGGACTCGATCCTGGAACTCCAGGATCATGACCTGAGCCAAAGGCAGTCGCTTAACCAACTGAGCCACCCAGGCGCCCTTTAAAGTGGCATTTCAAATTGGTCTCAATATATATTATCTCATACAAAAACAAGTATATTGTTACTTTATTATATATTGATATCAAAAACATATACACTAAGGATGCCTGGGTGGCTCAGTCAGTTGAGCTTGAGCGTCTGACTTGATTTTGGCTCAGGTCGCCATCTCAGGATCCTAGGATGGAGCCCACTGTGGCTCTGTGCTCAGTGGGGCGTCTGCTTCTCCCTCTCCCTCTGCCCCTCCCCCCACTCATGCACTCGCTTTCTCTCAAATCAATGAATCTTTTAAAAAAATAAAAAAAATTTAAAAAACCATATACAGTAAAAATAAATTTTTACTACTGAATATATTCAGATTTTGGAGAGTTGATGTGCAATGTTGTAGGAATTATTTCAGTGGGTCTGGAATTCTTCCAAAGAGCCATTCCTACTTGGTTTGGGGTTGGGTTTGTTTGTTTTTTTTTTTCCCCTTCAACTTAAATTTTCATATTTGCCTACAATACAAGTCATTAGAGAAAGTAAGAATGGGAAAAAGGACATTTTCCTCCCCTGAGAGGATAATCAGCCTCTGGCAAAACTCTTCTTTCTCCTACCCTCTCCCCAGTCTTTATTTTTTTTTAAGATTTTATTTTTATTTTTATTATTTATTTATTTATTATTTAGATTTATTTTTTTTTTTTTTTTTTTTTGACAGAGAGAGACACAGCGGAGACCCAGGGACTTGATCCCTGGGACCACAACCTGAGCCAAAAGCAGACGCCCAACAACTGAGCCACCCAGGCGCCTCTATTTTTATTATTTTTTTTAAGATTTTATTTATTTATTTGACAGAGACACAGCGGGAGAGAGAACACAAGCAGGAGGAGTGGGAGAGGGAGAAGCAGGCTTCCCGCTGAGCAGGGAGCCCGATGTGGGGCTCAATCCCAGGACCCTGGGACCATGACCTGAGCGGAAGGCAGATGCTTTAACGACTGAGCCACCCAGACTCCCCTAAAGATTTTATTTTTTAAGTAATCTCTACACCCTTCATGGGGCTTGAACCCGCAACACCAAGATCAAGAGTCACCTGTTCCACCGATTGAGCCAGCCAGGTGCCCTCCCCATTCTTTTTTTTTTTTTTTTTTGTAAAGATTTTATTTATTTATTTATTTGACAGAGAGAGAGACAGCGAGAGAGGGAGCACAAGCAGGAGGAGTGGGAGAGGGAGAAGCAGGCTTCCCGCAGAACAGGGAGCCCGATATGGGGCTCGATCCCAGGACCCTGGGATCATGACCTGAGCCGAAGGCAGACAATGGCTGAGCCACCCAGGCACCCCTCCCCATTCTTTTTGATCCCAATTCCAATCATCTTCAACTGTCACCATCATGCTGACTCCAGTTTAAGGTGATATTGACCTACAAGTATGTGCATTGTAATAGCTAGACTTTTGAGGCCTGACAATGTTCCAGGGCCCAAAGGCCATCATTTGTAATGGTAGAATTTCAGCTACATTGACAGATGGTGGGGGAGCCATTTTTTAAACCAGAATTGATCCCCCTCGATTCATGTTTCAGAAGTAACATATATAAGGGCAAACTCTGAGCACAGGTTTTGATTACTTTTCAGCTTGTCTTAAATTTTAAAAACCTAACAAAGCTGGAGAGTAGTCTACCAAAGAATGAGGGCCACAGCCTCTCCTAGACCTTGAATTCTATACCAGGCACAGATGGTCCCCTTAGACCACTGGGGCCCACCCCACCCCCACTGCTACAGGGGAGAGGAGGAACAGCAAGGAGAGCTGCAGGCCCTGACAACAGGATTTGTCAGGGATTAGACTCCTCATGGAAATTCTGACACCTGTAGTTCCATAATTATTTATTCTTCTTGCAGTAAAATGAAAATACCCTGTTAAAAGGTCATGTCTTATTTGATAACCTAACAGCATAGGAGTACTTAGGTGTTTGGTAAAAATCAAGATTCCGGGACCTTAACAGAGAATCATTACATCAGTCCTGGGTCCTTGGGGTTCAAGAATCTTAATTTTTAACCAAAATTCTCATTTGATCCTTAGACACAGTGACCTGTGAGAACCAGGGTGCAAGGCAGGGGGTGGGGGAGGGAGGGGAGAAACAAGAACAGAGAACGTGAAGTTGGGTTTATGTGCGGAATCAAAGGTAAACACTCATAAAGCATGACCCATTTGACAATTTAAGCCAGTCTTGGAAGGCACAGAGAAAGCCAAAAAGGAAAATCAATGAGGAAAAAAAGAGTGCACAAGTTTTAGGGACCTGCCGCGGGCCTCTAAAACGTTGTCTTGCATTGCATAGGTCTCTGCCACCACATCCAGAAAGGAGGCTTTTTTGTTTGTTTTTTTAAGATTTATTTTATTTATTTGAAAGAGAGAGAGAGAGAGCACAGAGGGAGAGTGGGAGGGAGAAGCGGACTCTCGCAGAGCAGAGAGCCCGAGGCTGGGCTCCATCCCAGGACCCACGGCCCAGGATGACGACCTGAGCTGAAGGCAGCCGCTTAACCCACTGAGCCCCCCAGGAGCCCCCCAGAAAGGCGTTTTGGGAAGGGAAGGGAGCCCTCCCTCCCTTCTTCCCTCCTTTTTCCCTGCCTTCCTCCCTCCCTTCCTCCCTCCTTTTTCCCTGCCTTCCTCCCTCCCTTCCTCTTTTCTTTTCTTCAAAAAGCTTTATTGTGTCTATTTGGCCCATGGCTTGGGAGAGGGCTCCCCCGCGGTGGCGGGGAGAGGCTCAGGCAGAAGGCCTGGCACCGGGAGAGTGCAGAGGCGGCCCTGAAAGAGCCCGGCCGGGGCCACCAGTCTGCGCAGGTGCGTCACGGGGGCCGCCATCTTCTTGACGCGCTTCATCTGGCCACCCCGGAAGTGGTTCTCCCGGAAGTGGTTCTCCCGGAAGTGGTTCTCCCGGAAGTCCCAGGGGGGCGGTGGGGGTCAGCTTCAGGTGCTGCTCCAGGGCTGTGGTGGCGTCTGGGGCGTCCAGGACTCGCCTGCTGACCCAGGGGCGGCTTCCGCACGTCTCTGAAGAGGGCGCAGCCTCAAGCTTGTTTTGCTTCAGGAGACGCTGGGCGCCGTCGTGCTTCTCTTTGGCCACCTTGCCGGGAAGTGGCCGCGGTGGAAATAGAAGCCCCGAGAGAGGTGGGTGCAGGAGGCCCGCAGGTTGACCTGGCAGGGACAAGCGGCCCCCATGTAGGTGGAATAATTCTGAGGAATCTGGGGGCGCATGGTTGATGGGCAATGAGGAGCCAAGCTCGAGACCAAAATGGTTCCGAAACTTGAAAACGAGGTTACAGGGTGGCGGGAGGCTGGGCCTCCCAGGGTCCGTTCCCACCAAACACTGTGGAAGCCAGAGGCAGATCCGCGGGACTGCCCGCTCACGGCCACTTCCTTCCTTCCTCCCTCCCTTCCTTTCCATATAAAAAGATGCCTTTCCCGAGGCAATGCGCAGGCTTTTGCGAAGGAAATAAGGGATTTGTGGACAGTTGGGTATTTTTTGCAAATAAAATGCTGTGTGTTTATGCATCTCATATCTTTTCCCACATTAGCTTCTTCAAGGATTTCTACGAAGATGGTATTTTTTCAGGTTCTTTTTTTTTTTTTTTTTAATAACACTTCACTTAAAATAGACAAAACATTATTATAAACACAGATATCTTTTACTAACTCTACACAATATTAGAAGCTTTACAGACTCCAAAGACTGCCATGATTAACCTTCCTCGAATAAAACTTTGCGGATGTGCTTTGAACCCACAAAAGAAATTAAATGCACAGTTAAGACTGATTTTCATCATCAAGTTGCAACAGGGAATTGTCTTTAAAGCCATCTCCTGCTGCCTTCGTTAGAGTCTCAATCTCTTGCTGCAAATTTATATTCCTTTGTGGGTTTAAGGCAGATATTGGATATCCTTTTAATCTATATTTATTAAGTAAGCTATTGACGAGTCTCATTCTGCCACAGACTCATGAACAATGTTCCCGTCGCCACTCTAGTGGGATTCTTAAGTGAATACAACATCTTCAGGATAAGTGGTCATTTTTCACAGAGTAAATGGGCATTTTTTTTTTTAATGCGCAAGTTAAAAACATACCAAGATAGGCTTTGACTTGCCCCACAAGCCCAAATCAACGAATAAAAGGTAAGTATGCCAATAACAGAACACCAGAAGAGGAGTTTTCAGCTCCCCAGTCCCATCCCCCACCATCTCCTTCTCCAGATAGACTCTCTCCGTTCAGAACCTTCTGTATCTGAGCAAAGCTCCTGATTAGAAGAAACTTCTACCCAGAGAGGTTTGCCTGATGGCTCTCAGATCCGTTCACTGCCCGTCCGTTCTGCATCACAAGGGAACTGACCTGTGCAAGCTCCATTTTGCCCCTTCGCAACTGGCTTCCAGCTGCATTCATTCAGTGGGAGACACTGGACAGGGATGGGGGGAAGGGCAGGAGGAAGGGAGAAGTTAGAGGACTTCTCCCCCTTCATTCATCTCTGTTTTTGGCAGCATCTTTGGCTGTGGTGGCACCTCTCCCATGGCTGCAGCTTCCCACTGGCTGAACCTAGCTGGAGGCCAGTTGGCAAGGGAGTCTGGGAAACGCCATTTGCACATCAGCCCCTTGTGCATGATCCAAGGCAGAACAGGGCAAGTATGAGGACTGGATCTGAGAACAAATAGCCAAATGACCAGCACAGAGGCTGAGCTAAGTCAGACTCACGGGGGCCGCTCTACCTTGGTGGGACCAAGAACAACAGCTGACTCCATTGCATCTATTCAATATTTATGGAGCGTTTACCAGGTGTTAGGAACTGTGCTAGGTGCTGAGAATGCAAAGATCAATAGCATGTGGTCCCAGCTCTCCTCCCTTCTAGCTGGCCACTCCAAGCTGGCTTCTTCTCTGTTGTAAAATGGGGAAGGTAATAGTCTCTACTTCCTAGGATTGTTGTAAGGTTTACATGAGATCATTGCTTACAGTAGACATTCAGTGAGTAGTTGTTGGATAAAACGGTGCCTACTGAGACAACACCTAATAAGTAAGACATTATACTTCACTGATTACCTCTGTGCCAGGCACACACGTTACTTTAATTCCTACATCTATCAAGGTAGAGTAAACAAGCAGTTTTAATACACTGTGCTCAGGGCCATAACAATGCCACCTACAAACTGTGATGGAAATGCAGTAGGGGCAGAACCTGTAGAGACTGCACAGAGGAATATGGAGGATTCCATGGGTGGGGAGGTGCAGGAGGCAGGACCTGGAGAGTGAGGAACCTTGGAATAATAACAGCCATCACTAAGACCAATTGAGAACTCACTCAGGGCCAGGCCCTGAGCTACAGGCACTCACTGAACCTTCCTCCATGGAAAGCCCTAGCAGCCTGGGAGGTTTGTACTCCTACCAACCCCATTTTATAGAGAAAGACGCTGAAGTTTAGAGTTGCTAAATAACATGTCCGAGGTCACCAAACTGCTAAGAGTTAGGATCAGGATCCAAACCTGACTGATGCTTTGACGACTGGCGTAGTCCTCTCCTGGGTTTATGGATGTATGCTTCTATTAAGAATTAACCAACACACAGCAGCCACGCAAATGACAAATCTGTGCACTAACATCCAACAGACTGTAGAATCCTTGGGGGAGTTTTGCAGAGAGGCCCTGATTCTGAAGTCACTGAATTCTTTGGGAAGTCCTGCATGCTGCATCCAGCAGCTCAGCCCCAGCTGGGGAGGAGGAGTTGGGGACAAAGCCTCTGGAAATAAACCACGTGGCCTTGGGAGATGAGTTAACCCTTTTAAGACGCCAGGCTAATATTTGGTTTAATTATCTCTTCCAAGATACTAAATGGCATTCCCATAGTATCACAGAGTAAATTTATCTCTCAAATGGGAGCCATTGACTAACCTATTTCAGGCGTCAATTCTCCTGTCTCAGGCAGCTTTTCTTTAAAAGGCCAGTTGCAGGCAAGATCACTACTTTTCTACTTAAAAGAAAGTGGGGAGAAGTCCTTAAAACCTCCCAAGATTGGGGCGCCTGGGTGGCTCAGTTGGTTAAGCGACTGCCTTCGGCTCAGGTCATGATCCTGGAGTCCCGGGATTGAGTCCCGCATCGGGCTGCCTGCTCAGCGGGGAGTCTGCTTCTCCCTCTGACCCTCCCCACTCTCATGTGCTCTCTCTCTCTCAAATAAATAAATAAAATCTTTAAAAAAAAAAAAAAAAAACCTCCCAAGATTGCTTTTAATTAAAAAAAAATACTAACCCTTATTTTTCTTGTTTCTCCAACCTCTTGTGCTGCTGGGGGAAATGAGATATTTTGCAAATAAAAGTCGACTTTTTCTTCGAATTTCAGAGCTGTTCAATTATAAACACTGCCACCTGCAAAGTTGGAAATCAATTCAACTGCAATCTTCTTTAAAGCTTTTTCAATGCAGCTGCTAACCTGTCTAGATGTTTAACTTTCAGATTTCAAAACCCGTCAGTTAAAACTTGCTTACACTTACTCCTTTTCTCTGAAGCTCCAAGCCTGAGGAGAAATTATGTAGCGAATTGGAAACAGGGAACTAAGACTTGATAGCAAAACAAAAGACCTGCTGATGGGCTGGGGTACCAAGAAACTGCAGTCCTTGCTCTGAAAATGCATAAGGATTAGAGGGCTCATCTACTAGCAGCCTCCACTGGGGTTGTGCCTTCTCAGTTCTGAAACAAGCAGTGAATTGATCCCTTCACAAAAACACCTGGTTTATTCCGAGAAAAAAATTAGTCAAACCTGTTGTTGGCTGAGTTTACCGGTCAATTCCGTTAAATTGTGGCAATGGTAGCAATGGGTAGACAGGCTCATTAAAAATACCATTTGGGGAAATCCTAAGGCAACGGGATAGTCATTACTGAACTAACTCTGTTGGCCCTGAAAGAGTTAATTCAACTCCTAAAGGAAAGCAATTTACTTTCTATTCCCCAGGAGGATGAGCCAGCCTCTTACTGAGCTTAATACAATGAGGCTGGTATTTTGTTTTGTTTTGTTTTGTTTTTTTACCAGCCCTCCCCTCTCCTCTCCAGGCTGAAAGCCCCCTGACAGTTGACAAGCCCAAGACGGGGTACACTGGGAGGGTCACCTCTCATTCCTCCGTGTAGGCCCCACTAGGCCTGAGACTGGCTGGGTAATACTGAATAAATCCGTACGTGCAAGGAACAAGCACGGGGACAAATCCCTTGACTTTGTGTGTCTGGATTCTAAACACCTACCCGGATTCTAACAGTGCAGCCAGCAATCTATCAACGAACGTGGCTAAGGGATACCTGATTTATATGCAACCTTAGCAGTGTATCATTGGGCCCAAAGCAACAGTGTAGAACCGTTCTGCACAGACTCTGGTCCGGGCCAGACTGAGGACAGAGGTCATTGCCTCCTGGACCAGTGTCCCCATTGCCAACGAGAAGAGAGCCACAGAGCCCAGAGAAGTATGACATGATCAAGACATTCCCTTGTGGATACCTTTTTAACAATTCATTATGAAAAATGCCAAACATAGTTTAAAAATGACATAATATTGTAATGACCCTCACGTACCCATCACCAAGCTGCAACAGTTAATAACTTACAGCCAATCTTATTTCAACTTCAGCCCCATCCACTGCCTCCCTACCATGTTATCTTGAAGCAAATCCCAGACTTTCTATCATTGGATTCATAAATATTTCAGTGCGTATCTCTAAAAGATAAGGGCTCTTTTTATTTTTGAGAAAATGAGAAACAGTTATTAACCCTAAAAAAAAAAATACCCTTTTGACACATTAACAACATGAATGAACCTTGAGGACATTCTGCTGAGTGAAATAAGCCAGTCACAAAAGGACAAACAGTGTATCATTCCACTTATCTGAGGTTCCTAGAGTACTAAATCCATAGAGACAAAAAGTGGAGTGGTGGTTGCCAGGGGCTGGGGGAAGGAGGGGATGGGGATTATTGTTTAATGGGTATGGTTTCAGGGTTGCAAGATGAACAGAATTCTGGGGTTGGATGATGGTGACAGTAACACAACAATGTGGACGTATTCAGTAGCACTGAACTATATACTTAAAAATGGTTAAGATAGTAAATTTTATGTTAGGTATATATATTTTGCCACAGTTTTTTTTAATGGTAAATTTTCAAGCCCTTCACATCAAGTGAGTGTTTACCTCATGGGTGTCATAGGTTTTGTTCAGTTTGTTTGCCTGGATCAGAATCCACATAAGGTTCACATGCTACTGTTGGCTGTCAGGTGTTTTCAATCTGCATGTTCCCCTCCATCTGTTTTTTCCCTCATTGCAATCTACCCATTGAAGAGACGTTTCCGGTAAAGTTTTACACAGTTCGGATTTTGCTCTTTGCATCCTTGTGGAGTCATCTGTTCATTGTCTTCTTGAAAATCAGAAGTGGGATCAAGAGAGCAGATCAGATTTTAATTTGATGTCTTTGGCAAGACTATTGCATAGGTTCGACCAGATCACTGGAAGACTGTATGATGGACCCAAATTGTGTGTGCAAAGATTAATCAGCAAACTATGATGATCAGCTTAGCATGAGCTCTCCACTGTCAGGAGCCTTGGTGGGGATGTGATGGGGGAGGGGGGGCGGTGGGCATAGGAGGAATGAGAGGAAATACCAAAAAAGTGTTTTGACAGAATCCTTCCCATCAAGGAACCCAGTCTTGTGAAGGAGGCAAAACTGATACACATGAAACAATTAAGTAAGAATTAAGTGCAAAACTGTGCTGTGCCTATAAACACCATCTCCTTCCAAGGGGGAGATTGTCTGAAAAGGTTTTAGGTAGGATAACATTCTTGAAATGGGTCTTGAAGATTGGTAGATTTTGGAAGAAAGATGGCATTCAAGGAAGTGAAAGTATACAAAGAAAAGCACAAAGGTGGATACAGAGGATGATTTAGACTGGTTGGGAATGGTAAGGCATTATAGAGACATGAAAACATAGCAGAGAGATAAGAGTTGGGGGAAATCTGATCTCTAGAGTTGGAGGCACATTACATATTACTTATGTTTTGACATGAACGCTTCGGCAAGATTCTAAAGGTCTGCAAATGTCTGGGCTCCTGGGTGACTCAGGTGTCCAACTCTTGATTTCGGCTCAGGTCCTGGGATTGAGCCCCACGGCGGACTCCATGTTCAGTGGGGAGTCTGCTTGAGGATTCTCTTTCCCTCTCCCTGTGCTCCTCCCTCCACTTGTGCATGCACACTCTCTCTTTCTCTCTCTCTCTCTCTCTCAAATAAATAAATCTTTAAAAAAAAAAGTAAAGGTCTGCAAATGTCATAGATGTTTCAAGGATCTGATTTCCAGTATCATTTAACAGAAGAATTGAGCATTCACCTTACTGAGATCTTTTCCAACTGAGTTGACCCTTTCTGGAAATTAAACACTTGGGAAAGAGTTTTATGAAACAGATAGTTAGAATTTGCTAAAGTGTTTAGGATTAGCTTTAAAATGCTCCATCAGGGGCGCCTGGGTGGCTTCAGTCGTTAAGAGTCTGCCTTCGGCTCAGGTCATGGTCCCAGGGTCCTGGGATCGAGTCCCGCATCGGGCTCCCTGCTCGGTGGGAAGCCTGCTTCTCCCTCTCCCACTCCCCTGCTTGTGTTCCCTCTCTCGCTGTGTCTCTCTCCGTTAAATAAATAAATAAAATCTTTAAAAAAATAAAATAAAATGCTCCATCAGAGAGGTAGATATAGATGAAGAAAGATGGCCGGAGTTGGTACTTGTTGGAGCCGAGTGATGGGTTCACAGGGCTCACAATTCTCCCTACTTTGTGTACACTTGAATAATAAAAAGTTATTTGTAAACTGTTGGGGTCAAGGGTCATTCCCACATCCCATGTTTTCAATGTTATAGCAAAAAAAGGATTCACTGGACCAGAAGATGCAGTGCTTGTCTCTTCCGTTACTAAGCTGTTTAGCTCTGAGCCCATTACTTCACGTCTGTGGGCCTCAACTCCCTTCTCTATAAAATGAGGGCAAAGAGGAAAGAGCTAACATTTATTGACTGCCTATTAAGTGCAGGAATTGTGCAATGCACTTTATATACACGATCTCAATTACTGAAAGGGTAGACACAGTGTTCTCCTTGGGCTCCAAAATTTCTTTCCCACTCTGGAGTTCAAGAGCTATCCCTTTCACTTTCATTTCTTTCCTTGATAAGCCCATATTCCAGATACCTTGCTAGGCTATGAAGACATACAGATAAAAGAGCTCCTATCTTCAAGGAGCTTATGATCTAAAAAGACAGACTAGCAGCTCTCCAAGTGGAGACTATTCACTTCATGAAGTGTTAAAGAACAAAACGGATGAGTAAGAAAGATTACACTACAAGTAATGTTTTTTGTTGTTTTTTTTTTTAAGGATTTTATTTTTAAGCAATCTCTATGCCCAATGTGGGCTTAAACTCACAACCTGGAGATGAAGAGTCCCATGCTCTACCGACTGAGCCAGCTAGGCGTCCCATCTCCAGAACTTTTTCATCATCCCAAGCTGAAACTTAGTACCCACTAAACACTAACACCCATTCTCTCTTCCCCCAGCCAATGGCAACCACCATTCTATTTTCTGACTGTATGAATTTGACTACCCTAAATACCTCATACAGGTAGAATCATACCATATTTGTCTTTTTGTGGCTGGCTTTACTCAGCATAGTGTCCTCAAGGTTCATCCATGTTATAACATGCCAGAATTTCCTTCCTTTTATGGCCGAATACTATTCCATTGTGTATATCTCCCACATTTTATCCGTTCATCTGTCAATGGACACTTGGGTTGCTTCTACCTCTTGTCTATTGTGAATAGTGCTGCAATGAACATGAGTATACAAGTAACTCTTCAAGACTCTGCTTTCAATTCTTTGTGGTATATACCAGTTAAGTCTTGACGAATGAAAAATAATTAAGGCAAAAAGGAAAATACAAGCATTCCAAGAACAGTGAGCAACTTAAACAAAAGCACAGAGACCTATATTGTTCAGTAGGGCTGGAGAGTAGGGAGGAGGTGAGTGGTGAGATAGATACGAAGCTAGGGAAGGAGGCAGGGGCTAGACCTCCAAGGGCCTCACATACCATGGGGAATGGACAGTGGGGGCTAACAGTGAACTCAGATAAAATCCCTCTGCTATTCTTAAAGAGTCCAGTGTAGGGGCACCTGGGTGGCTCAGTCAGTTAGGCGTCTGCCTTTGGCTCAGGTCATTATCTTGGGTCCTGGGATCGAGCCCGTGTAGGGCTCCCAGCTCAACAGGTAGTCTGCTTCTACCTCACCCTCTGCCCTCCCCTCACTCATGCTCTCAGATAAGTAAATAAAATCTTTTTTTTTAAGATTTTATTTATTTATTTGACAGAGAGACACAGTGAGAGAGGGAACACAAGCAGGGGGAGTGGGAGAGGGAGAAGCAGGCTTCCCGCGGAGCAGGGAGCCCAATGCGGGGCTCGATCCCAGGACCCTGGGATCATGACCTGAGTTCGAAGGCAGACGCTTAATGACTGAGCCACCCAGGTGCCCCGATAAAATCTTTTAAAAAGAAAGAGTCCAGTGTAATGTAATTTTTAAGCAAATATTCAAAAACTATATCTTTATAGAGAAGAGTTCAGGCCCTAGTGGAAATGACCACTAGAGAATGAACACACACAGTGGTGACCCCAGTCTTACGCTCCTCCCACAGTCATTCCCCTCACTCTACAGTAATGGACTGCTCAGTTGACTAACTCTTTATGGTCAGTAGGTATAGGCTATTTGGTAAAGTCTTTTGCTCAAAATATATTTTCTAATGCACTGCTTTTGATTGAATTCTTTTCAGAATCCACTAAACCAGAGCACAGATCTGATTATGAGATTCTATATTCAACTCCCCAGCTTGCTTTCTTGATAACACAGGATGAGTCCCTTCAGTTGTGGTAAAAATGGTGCCAGGTAAACTTGGGGCCCAACCAGATATGAATGGGGTTTTTTGGGGGGTTTTTTTGGTTTTTTTTGTTTTTAAAGATTTTATTTATTTATTTGAGAGAGAGAGAGAATGAGAGACAGAGAGCATGAGAGGGAGGAGGGTCAGAGGGAGAAGGAGACTCCCTGCTGAGCAGGGAGCCCGATGCGGGACTCGATCCCGGGACTCCAGGATCATGACCTGAGCCGAAGGCAGTTGCTTAACCAACTGAGCCACCCATGCGCCCCAGATATGAATGTTTTTATGACAGTGCAGCCAATAATCTATTCGTTTCTATAAAGGGTATTTTTTTTAAAGTAAACTCCATACCCAATGTGGGGCTTGAACTCACGACCCCAAGATCAAGTCGCATGCTCTACAGACCGAGCCAGCCAGCTGCCCCTGTATAAAGAGTCTTAATCCCATGTAAACCCAGTTACAGTGTAGAGAAATAGATGGTGAGCTCTGTGTGTGTGTGTGTGTGTGTGTGTTACTTTAACACTCTAATGGCATTTGGGTATTTCTCACAATGCTAATGAACATTAGCACAATTAATGAACAGATTATTCTCGCAAGAGGATCCGTGAATAATGTCCATGTGTTCTTCAGGTTTAACTTTTCTGGTATTCATGTTGATCTTTTTTTTTTTATATAATAGTAAAAATCAAGAACCACTGTATTGATTTCTCAACAAGTCATTCACCCAGTGCAAGTTTGGTTTATGTGTGGTTGTAGTGGTGGGGAGAGTGTATGGTAGGTGGGGATATGTGGTCTAGGTCACTGGTTTTGTTGCTTCCTAAGATGGTTCACAGATCCCAAAATGCTGTAAAACCCGGGCTCTGGTTCTGAAATCCTGCAACATGCTTCAGTCAACAGAGGTGGAGTTTGAAGTGACCTTTGATGTTAGAGAGTAGCACAAAAAGTCATCAGTATTAACTGGCAGCCCTCAAGTGAGTGATGTCCCCAAATACACTGGTGAAGGGAGAATGATCCTAGCAAAGGACAGTCTGGTCCTAATCTTTTAGGGACTGGTCACTTCACACTTCAAGTCTGTCGTTCGGCTCTAGTTATGATGTCTTCAATGCAACTGTGAAGCGTGTGGGTGATGAGAATTGATTTTCATTATATTCTCTTTTATTCAGTCTGACTGCTGATAGGCACACTGTGTTGCTTAGGATTTAAGTTCAACTCCTTATAACAAGAGATCTAGCTCACCCTTCCAGTCCAAAATGGCTTAAACAAGACAACAGTTTGTTTTTCTCTCAGATAAAAGTATAACTACAAGCAGTTAGGGATGGTGGGGTGGCCACACCTGCCATCTGCCTCCCCCAGATGTTGCCCTGCTCACGTGGCCAAAGATGGCTCACTACCAGTCCTTGCTGCAAGCCACAGGGTAGAGGAAGGTGAGAAGAAGAGACTTATCACCTCGCTGTAAGAATGCATCCCAGAAGTGGCACTTCCAATGGCCAGAATTAATCACTAGGCCACGAGAAACGGCAAAAGTTGCTGGAAATGTCACTATGACAGTGGCGTTCTGTGACAAGGAAGAAGGATAGAGCATCGACTGGGGCATCCCCAGCAATCTTTGTCACATATGTTTTACTTTTTCTAAATTGAAAAAAAAAAAAGAAAAACTGATTCTCAAAGATGGAAAACTCTTCCATACTTACCTGGCCAACTTCCACTCATCCCTCTTAACTTAAAAAAGTCACTTCCTCAGAGGAGCCTGCCTGGGATTTTTCCTTCCCTTCCCTTCACCCCTTGCAGCCCCCATCTGATGAGGTATCCCTAAAATTCTCTATCAGCAGCACTGCTCTCAGGGTAATTATCAGAATTGAAGTTAATGACTCACTGATATGACTCTGTGTGTGACATCTGCCTCATGAATGACACTCTGAGCTCTGTGAGGACAGGGACTGAACCAGTCTTAGTCACATGGGTCCTTGGTAAGCACTCAAGGCAAAGTTCTCAGATCAATTCAAATAAATGGGACAACAAGGTATGTGCTCAAGGGCACATGATTAGTGCAGAGCTAAGACCAAAAACTGGGTCTTCAAGCTTCTACGTTCTTACCAAACCCACAGCTTTTACAGGTGACAAAATGAGGTCCAGGAAAACAAAATCACTTTGCTGACCTTGTGCAGATAATGAGTGACAGGACAAGACCTGTCATACTATATGCTTAGCCCATATTAGTGCTTTTATTTCTAAACCCTAGGAACTCCTTTTTCAGGAAAAGTCAAGGTGTTTACAGAATGATTCATCATTGGGGTGCCTGGGTGGCATAGTTGAGCATCTGACTCTTGGTTTCAACTCAGGTCTCGATCTCAGGGCCATGAGTTCAGGCCCCACATTGGGCTCCACCCTGGGTGTGGAGCCTACTTTTTTTTTTTTTTTTAAAGATTTTATTTATTTGACAAAGAAAGATACAGCTAGAGAGGGAACACAAGCAGGGGGAGTGGGAGAGGGAGAAGCAGGCTTCCCGCGGAGCAGGGAGCCCGATGCGGGGCTTGATCCCAGGACCCTGGGATCACGACCCGAGCCGAAGGCAGACACTCAACAACTGAGCCACCCAGGCGCCCCGTGTGGAGCCTACTTTAAAAAAAAAAAAAAAAAAAGGAGCAAGCAGGCTAAAGTATTGGATGGGACTAGTGGGAGAAGTGTTGTCTACAGGACACAGAGATGATCTTACCTTTGAGTTCAGCTTGGAAGATAGTGTCGGTCTATGAACAGAGGAACTACTTATCTGTTCCTCCTAGGGAGGAAGTAGCATCTTGACCATCACATAAAATACTATTGATTGTGTTACTGTTTTGATCAGCAGAGACTAAGGCATCTTCCCGACAGTGCTGATTGGGTGAAAGTCTTTACAGAATCCATTTGCTGGCAAATGATGATATAGCTGCTTTTAAGAAAAATTATCGTTGCAAGTCCTGGATTGGATCTATCAGGGAGTAGATTAGAAGAACGTAAGTTACAAAATAGTGTTGCTTTTAAAACATAATTGACCTTGCCAGGGAAGGCCATGTACTCTTGACATCCAGTCCTCCTACAATGTTTTCTTTGTCTCTAAGAATCATTTATGTTTAACACATGCTGTTTCAAAGAGTGGCAAGAATTCTTAAACAATTGGGGCTCTAATCTATGATTGTCCTCTAGAGACGGAAAGCCTAACTAACACGTCTCCTGAGTATGTTTGTTTCTTCTCCCTTCTCCCCAAACTTTAATCGCCAGCTCTGCTATTCCAAAGTGACAAAACAGAATTTTTTAAATATTGCAACAAAAATAACCCCCCAAATTTAAAATTCCATAAAGATGATAAAAACTCAGTGAAGATCTACTAATTATAATGGCCATTTAACAGTAGAATAGACAACTAACAAAAGTTCTATACTTTCTATCCATCCTTAACACAAAAATAGGTAAGATGGATTCCCACATGATTTATATTCTCAGATGTTCTGGAGCAAAGGTCTTTGTTTTTTAATTTTTTTAATTTATTTATTTTTAAGTAGTCTCTACACCCAACATGGGACTCAAACTCATGACCCCAGGATCAAGAGTCACATGTTCTTCTTACTGGGCCAGGCAGGCACCCCCAGAGCAAAGGTCTTGACCATACCTCTTTTTTTTTTTTTTTTTTAAGATTTTATTTATTTATCTGACAGAGAGAGACACAGCGAGAGAGGGAACACAAGCAGGGGGAGTGGGGGAGGGAGAAGCAGGCTTCCCGCTGAGCAGGGAGCCCAGTGTGGAGCTCAATCCCAGGATCCTGGGATCATGACCTGAGCCTAAGGCAGACGCTTACCAACTGAGCCACCTAGGCGCCCCTTGACCATACCTCTTAAAACACCTTCCAGCATTAATATTCTACTAAAAAAATTCAGGCAGACAACAAAAGTGAGGTCAAGTTATGTTTTTGTGGTATTTCTGTATATATAAATATCAGACAAGTAGCCAGATTAAAGTATCAAAATAAGTGACCGTAGGTGGTCTCCAAGCCTGAGAGTGGGGTGAGGGAAGGGCAGGACTTTTTTACTGGTGATTAATTGGGGAGCAAGCATGAAGAAAAACAGCCCCATTTTCCACTTCAATAACACGGTTTCACTGAAGTCTTAAAGATAGGCCCAACATATTGTTTTCTATTTAAGAAAGCTCCATACACAAGATGTGAGCATGAGGAATCTCAAATGTGCTCAGGGAAGGCAAGAGGGTGCTGACAGAAACGTCAGTCACTGCTGTCTCGAGAGAAGCTTCCAGAGTAGGACCAATACCCATAGGACCCATCAGTTTATGGCCGCCCCAAAATACAAAACTATAAGACTAGCAATATTTAGGGATTCTTCATAACTAATATAAGGGAACATCCAGAGGGGGAAAAGGCCATAAATCATTTTGGAATATTAGAAAGTCTAATAAGGGAAGTTGATTAGTTTTTGTCCTCATTTCAAGGAAAGGCACTTCAGAAATGAGGGCAGACATGAAGCACGTCTTAGAGCAAAGGCTAGGAGCAGAGGAGGGAAAGGAAAATACCAACTCCTATAGAATGAACATGTGTGTCCCTCCCCAAATTCATATGTTCAAACCTAAACCTATTTACCCAACGTGATGGTTTTAGGAGGTGATTAGGTCACAAAGATGGAGCCTTCATGAATGGGATGAGTGTCCTTATAAAAGAGACCTCCAAGAGCTTCCTCACCCCTTCTACCATGTGAGGAAGACACAGTGGGAAGGAATAAGAAGCAGGACCCTGTTAGACACCGAGTCTGCCGGTATCTTGACCTTGGACTTCTCAGTCCCCAGAACTATGGTTTACAAGCCGCCCAGTCCATGGTCTTCTGTCAGAGCAGCCCAGACAAAGACACCAATTGATTTGGAAACATCCTGCTTAGACAAGGTCACGTGCATTTTGCTGGGCTTATGACATTCCTCTCTTCCATTTTTCACCCACGGCACCCAAACTATATTAGTGTCTATGTGTATATACATATATACATATATACACATATATGTATATATGTATGTATATATGTATATATATATGTATGTCCTTATGTGGCGTTCTCTCTGTGTGTCTGTTTCTGTGTCTCTTTTCTTACAGAGACACCAGACATATTGGATTTAGGGCCCGCCCTAAGCCAGTATGACCTCATCTTAACTTACATTTGCAATGTATTAATGTAACCCTAACCCTATTTCCAAATAAGGTACATTCACAAGTACCAGAGGTTAGGACTTCAACATATCTTTTAAAGATTGATTGATTGATTGATTGATTTTTATTTATTTATTTCAGAGAGAGGGGTGGGGAGAGGGGCAGAAGGAGAGGGAGAGAAATCTTCAAGCAGACTCCCCACTGAGCGTGGAGACTAACCCTGGGCTTGATCTCATGACCCTGAGAGGAAATCAAGAGTTGGACCCTTAACCAACTGAGCCACCCAGGCACCCCAGGACTTTAACATATCTTTTGAGAGGATACAGTTCAACCTCCAACAACACTAAACAGTTAGTCAGTTGGTTGGTTCCATATTTATTGAGCATTTATATAACTGCTCCTAGGTTAAACAAAAATCTAGGCCAAAAGATAGGGTCTTTTGCACTCAGGAAGTTATTAGAAAAACCATTTGAAAGACTGGTAAATGCTATAAGAATTCACATCAGTGCTGTTTATAAAGATTTTTTAAATGGGGGGGGAACCCTAATTGTCCATTTGAAAGGGTGTATAAAGGGAGGATAACCACCTCAGTCTTCATTTGCCCTGGACTGTCCAAGAAAAGTCCCGTGTCCTGGGAACCCTCGCAGACATAAGCAAATGGGAGTAGTTGGCTACCCGGTAGCAAAGCAGAGGGATACTATGGCACTTTGATTTAAAAATATACTAATAAAGATTTTAAGTGATATGGGAGGTGTTTTTGACATTAAGCAACAACAACAACAAAAGAGCAGAATTCAAAATGATGGAGGCTAGGTAACTAAGCACGTGAATTACAAAGAAAAAAAAATACTGAGGGATGCCTTGGTGGCTCAGTCCTTAAGCATCTGCCTTAATGCAGGCTCCTGGGATCAAGCCCCGCATCGGGCTCCAGCCCCACATTGGGCTCCCTGCTCAGCAGGAAGCCTGCTTCTCCCTCCCCCACTCCCCCTGCTTGTGTTCCCTCTCTCGCTTTCTCTCTCTCTGTCAAATAAATAAATAAAATCTTAAAAAAAAAAAATTATTTAAGAAAACCCCACTGATACAAAATGTGCCAGCAGGTTAACTACAGTTACCTCTGTATAGTGGGACTATAAAAAGTTTTCTTCTGTGCTTCTTGACACTTTAGTGACCTTTTCAAATTTTCTGTTGACGAATATGTATTGCTTAATCAGGAAAAAAATTAAGGTAAAAACTAACAAATTTCTGGATGGAAATTAGTCTCCTAAATCCCTACTACTTTTACTTTCATAGAATAATTAAAATAACAGTCCTTAATAAGTGTTTACTTCATGCTGACCACTGCTAACTCATGTCATCATTGAGATTGTACGGTAAAATGACCTTGTAGGTACTGCTGTTATCATCCCCTTTCGGTGAAGAAACCAAGACGCACAGCAGTGAAATAACCCCCCAGCTGGAAAGTAGAGGACTAGGAACTAGGACCCCAGCCCCCACCCTGCAGCACTGCCCCTTCCTCTGAGAGAACCTGACTATATGAGAAGTATCTGCAACAGCATGTTCAACGACACTGTCCGATTTCCCCCGAAGGGTTCAGGTGAGGTTCCCTCAAGCTGCTGACATCCACAAATGAGAGAAAGTTTGCACTGAGGTGGGGCTAAGTACACAGAAAGTGAAGAGGGGAAGAAAAGGCAGTTATTAACAGAGGAAGCAAATTTGTGCAAGGAATAAAAGCTAATCACATTATACCCTGTGGCTAAGTACGATTTACATACTACTGATACTCATACTTAGTATTGATCCAAACTAAATGCTGGTTAAAAACCGTATCGGGAAAATAAAGGCAGAAAGTGCAAGGATGTCCTGGGGTAGGCTGAAAGAGAGATATGGTCTCCACCCCTATTGGGAAATCCACTGATAATTCATAAAACTAAAAACTCAAGAAGTAAACATAACTTATTACTTAAAATTATAAAGATGAATACTGAAATAATCAACTAAAAGTGTTGGAAGTGTCTGGGGAAAGGAAGTGGGTAGGGATGATCAGGGGGATATATTTATAGTAACAAGCCTTGGGGAACTGTTTCACTTCTAAAATTATGTGCATGTATAATTTTAATTAAAAAAGCAGAAGAAAAAATAATATAATAAACATTCCTGTGCATATCTTTGCACTTGTGATAAAATAATTTACAATAAGTGGGATTTGGGGGTCAATGAAAATGCATATTTTAAATTTTATTCTATATTGTACAACTGGGAACCAGAAAGGTGGGGAAAATTGCAAATACAATCAATAAATACATGATTTTTTTTTTACATGATGATATTTATTTCTCTACTTCTTTGCCATTCTTATCTCAGTTTTTCATCTTTGACAGTATAAGAGAAATGTCATTTAATTTGCATTCTTTAATTATTAAAGTCATTTCTCTAATAAGTATATAAATATTATTATCAGTTATTTTTTCTTTTTATTCTTTTGTGAGTTTCCTGCTTACATCCCTGGCCATTTTTTTCTTTTGAGTTTTTTCTTGTTGATATGTAAAGAGTTCTTTGTGTGTTATTAATATTAACTTTGTATTTGTCACATACTTTGCAAAAATTTTTCTGAATTTGCCTGAACCTCTGTGACATATTTAGAAAATTTTTCTTCATTCCAAAATTATTTTTCAATCATACATAATTTATAGAACTTTCATATGTTACTTTTAAAGTTGTATTTTTTTACCCATTTGAATTAATGTTGATGGTTAAAAGTAAGATAGTGATAAATCACCCCTTCTGAATAATTTCTGAGTGTTCTAAGTTAGGGAAAGGGTTCTTGCTACCTTATATATGTAGCAAAAAACAAACATTGTAATTTCTAGGTTCCAATTGTGTTTCTCTCTATTTTTAGTTGAAATTAGAGATATCTTACCCTTATTTTTCATTTTTTTTAAAGCCTTTATTTTTAAGTAATCTCTACACTCATTGTGGGGCTCAAACTCACACCCTGAGATCAAGAGTCACATGGCTCTACCCACTGATCAGCCAGACGCCTCCCCTTATTTTTAATTTTTTATTGCATTTCAATAGCAGTTATCTTAAAATATGAACAAAAAATTTAATTATTTGAAATAAAACTAAGATTTCAGTTTGGGGTTTTTTGTTGTTTTTTTGGCATTCAGACCATGTGCTTATTTTATGTGTTCTTGCTGCCGTAGTTCTGAAGTCTCAGAATGGGAAACATTTTCTAGAAATTGATAGCATAATAGTGGTTGAGAAGGAATTTTAGGTGCTTTTTTTGTCAGTAGGTAGGATAAGTTCATCCCTTATGTTTTAGCTTCTCCTAGTTATCGATAGAGTGGAGAGAAAAGAAGGGGGATTTTGTAATAAGACCTCTCTGCTCTAAACCACAGCTTTCCGAGAAATATTAGAAGAAATAATGTCCTCATATTAATGATCAAAAATAGTGAAACCATTTTACTAATTTGTGATATTCCTCATCTGGGTGTGTGCTCTGTAGGACTGAACTGTGTTATATGTCAATTAGAAATGGCCAGAAACTAAGCATGATTCCCTTCATAGACACATACATGCATGAAATAGAAACCTAGTGAGGTGGTCTGTAGGCTTAAGAAGGAAATTGCATTTTCTTAAATAAGAGACAACCTAATAACTGAAAAACAGGAGGGAAAATGCCTACCCACAAATTTTAGTAACATTAATTAAATTTTGGAACAAAAATATTTTTAAACCTGCAATATGATGGACTTAATAAAGCATAATAACTATCCTAGTTTTTCCATTAATATGAGAGTAAAGGGGTGCCTGGGTGGCTCAGTCGATTAAGCAAGCATCTGCCTTCAGCTCGGGTCATGGTCCCCGGGTCATGGGATCGAGCCCCGTGTCAGGCTCCCTGCTTAGCAGGGAGTCTACTTCTCCCTTTCCCTCTGCCTCTCCCTCTGCTGGTGTGCTCTCTCTCTCTTCCTCTCTCAGATAAATAAATAAAATCTTTAAAGTAATAAGATGAGAGTAAAAGCATTCAGTCTAACTTACTAAACATTAGTGGAATGTCTACTATGAGCCAGACGCTGTGCCAGGCCCGGGCTCACAAAAATGAATGTGGCAACATGGAATAGATGCACAGTTTTACAAAGGCAGGTTAGTGGATGTTTAGAGCAACCTGGGGTTTGGAGAAGGCTTCTGGGAGGAGCTGATGCCTGAGGAAGAGTTAGTCAGGGGGGAACTTGCATGAGCAAAGCCACTGAGACGTAAAATAATGTGATGTGCACAGAGGGATTACAGGAGTTTGCTGTTACAAAAGCAACAAAAAAGAGGGGTGGATAAGTAGGAAATGAGTTTGGAAAGGTAGACAGAACCTGGAGAACCTGTGTACCATGTTTAGAATTTATTCTGTATATAGTGAGGAGGAGCCGTGAAGGATATGAGACAAGGACAAATAAGTAGCAAGTTTTGTTTGTTTGTTTTAATATTTTCTTTTTAACTAATGTCTACACCCAACACGGGGCTTGAGCTTACAACCCTGAGATCGAGTCGCGTGCTCTACCAACCGAGCCAGTTGGGCACCCCAAGTAGCAAGTTTATTTTATGCTTCCGGGCCCCAGCTGCTTCACCTCTAAAATAAGTATGTAGGAATTTTTCAAGTTCTTTCATCCTGAGAAGTTTATAATTCTATAAACAGAGGCATACTCATAATTGATGGGCTTCATCAAGTGATTTGTTTGAAGGGGTTGGGAATATGCCACCTCCAAATATGTGATGTTGGCATAAGGGTTTTGAGCTCAAATCAATTAAGCAGTAGCAAACACAGAAAGAGTTCTTTGCCCTCCCCCTATATGCCTAAAAGCAGGTCATAAATTTCCTTTTGTGAAGGTGTCCCCCTTCCCTTTCCCATATGAGCAGGAGGTAAACAACCATTATCACTAGAGACAGAAAGTCAGTAGGGAGATGGATCTGTACACACCCTAAATAACCCTTATCTTCTATTAGTTTTCCCCACATATTTACCTTCCCACATATTTACCACCCCTAGGAGCCCAAACCCTTTTCCTTTGTCTTGTCCCTTCCCCATAAATTTATCACCCTTTGTTAAGATGGTATATAACCCCATATTCTAACCGCCCTTTGAGTTACTCACCCCTGAGTCTTCCCACATATATGTGTGTTGCATGCATAAACAGACTTCTTTTCCTGTTAATCTTTTGTCAGTTTCATTCACACGCTCTAAGCACTAGACCTAAGAGAGTAGAGGAAAAAGGCTTTTTTCCCATCTTCCAATTCCTACATTCAAGCCAGTCCTTCTACAGGAAAAAAAAAAAAAAATGGATATCTTAATAATAAAAGTAGAATTGTGACAGAGACATAGAAGACAACTGAAGATAGGGGCAAAGATTGGAGTTATGCTACCACGAGCCAGGGAACACCTGGGGCCACCAGAAGCTGGAGAAAGCAAGGAAGGATTCATCCCTAGAGCCTTCAGAGGAAGCATGACCTTGCTGTCCCCTTGATTTGGGATGTCTAGCTTCCAGAACTGTGGGAGAATAAATTTCTACTGTTTTAAGCCACTTATCTTTAGTACTTTGTTACAACAGCCCTAGGAAAATCATACCACCACTATGCTATCACTATCCTTCTGAGAGAAGAATATGAAGAGTGTAATGTCAGAGAATTCCAGAAGGAGAGGCAGATTGTCCAGGTTGGGAGAGATGGAGACTCTCCCTTCAGAGGTGTGTTTCTGGATCATACTTGAAGCTTCTTTGAGGTGCACAAGCCCATCCCCGACCCCTATCCACACTGTCACTGCCATGAGTCACTGATTATGATGTGAAAATAACGTTCATGTGCTCACCTGACTTTGAGAACATCAGCCATGACGGTGGGACACAGGCCAGACTGTGCTTTACCTGGTATGTGTAAGCATGTGGTATCTGTGGTTGGGTTAGAGGGAGGAAAGGAGAATCCTTCCATGAAAGGGTAACTCCACTGGGCCCTCTCTGGGCTAAATGGCCAATTGTTTCCTGCCCAGAGAAGTTGCCTGTCTTGCCCCACCCTTGGCAAGACAGGAGAGTTTTAAAGCATGTTGGCGGTTTTATGTACACAAAAATCATGCATAGAAAAAGGTCTAAGGACATATACCAAACTTTTATTTCTAGTGGAATTATGAGATGTTTGTTTGCTTCTTTACACCTTTCTGTATTTCCACAAAGAGCTGTATTAATTTGACAAGGGATGAAAATTACAAAAACTAATTAGAAAAAGAAAATGCATTGCTGATGAAACCAGGAAACCTACAGTCTTCACCAGGTAGACTGGGATGTGTCTCAACCCGTGTGAAATGTATGAAAATATACAGGTCATTTCCAAGTTATGATGTGATTAGTTGTAATGTATCTGAGACAAAGTTGTAACTGAATGGAAGTGGGGAAAGGGGGAACCCCTTGATAGAAAGGGCAAAGAGTTTTGCACAGCTCCACAGAAAGGAACGCCAGTAACACCTTTGTTGATCGTGTCAGCCTGATATTTAAGGGAGAGTCCCAATTCCAATGGGTTGGATGTTACTGGATCTATATAGAAAGATCACTGGAGGGGCGCCTGGGTGGCTCAGTCATTAAGCGTCTGCCTTCGGCTCAGGTCATGATCCCAGAGTGCTGGGATCGAGCCCCGCATCGGGCTCCCTGCTCTGTGGGAAGCCTGCCTCTCCCTCTCCCACTCCCCCTGCTTGTGATCCCTCTCTCACTATGTCTCTCTCTGTCAAATAAGTAAATAAAATCTTGGGGCGCCTGGGTGGCTCAGATGGTTAAGCATCTGCCTTCGGCTCAGGTCATGATCCCAGTGTTCTGGGATCGAGCCCCGCATTGGGCTCCCTGCTCAGTGGGGAGTCTGCTTCTCCCTCTGCCTCTGCCTCCCCCCTGCTCATGCTCTCTCTTTCTGTGTATCTCTCTGTTTCAAATGAATAAATAAAATATTTAAAATAAATAAATAAATAAAATCTTTAAAATAAAAAAAAAGAAAGATCACTGGAGAGGAGAAGGGGGTAGGTGATACCCCCCTCTAAAGGGTCTGGTTGCTCTTCTCCTCTTTGTTCTCATTCCCTGCTTTCCAGGCACTCTCCAAAACTGAGCCTGGATATACCTACTTATTCTGGAGATGGATAACCTGGTTCTGTGGCCAGGATAAATTCCAGCTGAAATCCACAAGCTGGTATAAGGGAGGGAAAATAATTTCCCTTCTACCCTTCTAGGTTCTGTGACTGAGAACCCCCTCCCCACACCATTATAAATAGATTAACAAGAGAAAAACAGAATTATAATAACATGTATATCTCATGTACACATGGGACATGCCCAGGAAAACTAAGTAAAGCTACCCAAAATGGCCAAAGCCATCACCTTAAATACCATCTTCAGCTAAAGGCAAAAGAAAGATTTTTAGGGGTGGAGGTTATTTATGGAGGTGTTAAAAAACAGTTCAACTGAGTCAATTTAAAGATCTAATTGGCTTTCTTCAAGATTCATGAATCAGGCAGGATCTTGTCTTAGCAGATAGAAAGTTGCTCCAAGGAGGAGGCAGAGCAAAGAGGTTATTCTAGCAAAGAGTCGATTGTTTCAGGCAAGGTCACCACCCTTTGGGGGGAAGACAGGGGCATCTATCAGGTCACATTCTTGGGAGAGGCTGAAACTGCAACTAGGTTTGGTATTAAAAGTCTTACTTTCTTGATGTGGGGCTCTGAGCACAAGTGACTCCACTTGGGGCCCTTTTTTCTTTTTTTAAATCTCCCCCCCTTTTCCCAATGGAAAAAAGACAGTCTCTTCAACAAGTGGTGTTGGGAAAATTGGACAGCCACATGCAGAAGAATGAAACTGGACCATTCCCTTACACCATACATAAAAATAGACTCAAAATGGATGAAAGACCTAAATGTGAGACAGGAATCCATCAAAATCCTAGAGGAGAACACAGGCAGCAGCCTCTTTGACCTCGGTCACTGCAACTTCTCGCTAAACACATCTCCAAAGGCAAGGGAAACAAAGGCAAAAATGAACTATTGGGAGTTCAGCAAGATAAAAAGCTTTTGCACAGCAAAGGAAACAGTCATGACAGAATGGGAGAAGATATTTGCAAATGATATATCAGATAAAGGGCTAGTATCCAAAATCAATAAAGAACTTATCAAACTCAACACCCAAAGAACAAATAATCCAATCAAGAAATGGGCAGAAGACATGAACAGACATTTTTCCAAAGAAGACATCCAAATGGCCAACAGACACATGAAAAAATGCTCAACATCGCTCAGCATCAGGGAAATCCAAATCAAAACCTCAATGAGATACCACCTCACACCAGTCAAAATGCTAAAATTAATAAGTCAGGAAATGACAGATGTTGGTGAGGATGCGGAGAAAGGGGAACCCTCTTACACTGTTGGTGGGAATGCAAGCTTGCATCCAGAGTGGCTACTCTGGAAAACAGTATGGAGGTTCCTCAAAAAGTTGAAAATAGAGCTACCCTACAACCCAGCAATTACATTATGGGTATTTACCCCAAAGATACAAGTGTAGTGATCTGAAGGGGCACCTGCACCTGAATGTTTATATCAGCCATGTCCACAATAGCCAAACTATGGAAAGAGCCCAGATGTCCATCAACAGATGAATGGATAAAGAAGATGTGTGTGTGTGTGTGTGTGTGTGTATACACACACAATGGAATATGACTCAGCCATCAAAAAAAATGAAATCTTGCCATTTGCAATGACATGGATGGAACTAGCAGGAATTGTGCTAAGTGAAATAAGTCAATCAGAGAAAGACAATTATATGATCTCACTGATGTGTGGAATTTAAGAACTAAAACAGGATCATAGGGGTAGAGAGGGAAAAATAAAACAAGACGAAATCAGAGAGGGAGACAAGCCATAAGGGACTCTTAATCATAGGAACCAACTGAGGGTTGATGGAGGGGTGGGGGTGGGGATGGAGTAACTGGGTGATGGACATTAGGGAGGGCACATTATGTGATGAGCACTGGGTATTATATAAGACTGATGAATCACTGACCTCTACCTCTGAAACCAGTAATACATATGTTAATTAATTGAATTTAAATTTAAAAATAAAATAATTTAAAAATCAGTCCATCAGTCAATCCCCCCTTTTGATCCGTCTCTCAGCTTGACTGAGAGATGTGATAAAACTTCAGGCATTAGCACCAGTTGCAGATACTTCCCTGAAGTCTCACAGTTTTTGCTGATCTATGTGATATTCACAGGTCAGGACATTTTTTGCTGAATCTGTAATCTTCACAAGTCACAACTTTGGGTTCACATTTTTCAAGTCAGTTACCCTCTCCGTTCCTTTCCTGACGTTCCAGTCTTAAGAAGATCGTTTGCTTGGTGGTTGGTGGCAGCAAACATACACTTGAAGCTTTTGAGAGAATACAGTGCAACAGGGGACTACTATGATTATTGTAAGCAGAATAATTCCCAATGTTTGGAGTGTACTTCATGGTCCCCAAGACCCAAACCAATCAAAATAAAAAAAAGACCCTGTTGAAAGAATCACCTTGGGGGCGCCTGGGTGACTCAGTCGTTAAGCGTCTGCCTTCGGCTCAGGTCATGATCCCAGGGTCCTGGGATCGAGCCCCGCGTCGGGCTCCCTGCTCAGCGGAAAGCCTGCTTCTCCCTCTCCCTGTGCCTGCTGCTTCCCCTGCTTGTACACTCTCTATCAAAAATAAATAAAATCTTAAAAAAAGAAAAAAAAATAATCGAGAGCTATGCCTGAGAATCAAAGAATTTTTGCTGGGCAGCTATTGCTTTAACAGCAATAGCTGTTTAATCTGTGATATTTTCAATAGTTAAGGAAAGATTTCTAATTATAGCCTCATTTACATTAACTCCTAACTAGAGAAGTTAGGGCCCTGCCAAAGAAAGTGAATTCTGAATCATGAAAGCCTCCTGGTAGTTCCTTTGTAACCTGACAGTATAAATTCAGGGGAGTCAGCCAACAAGGTGTAAAAGTCAGGGGCACAGTTGGATAACCTAAGAGCTACTACTTGGTACTAGCCATCGAAGCATCAAAAGCCCAAGGAGGATTATAACCACCACAGACAAAAATAAATTCTGTTCAGGCACAATCCACTTCTGCCAAGTGGAATGGTTAATGGACAGATTGGAGTTCTTGATGATAAATCCAGAAGTCTAGAAGATTACTACCCAGATGATGGTGTTACCTTTCCAGGCCAATGGCAGAGGAAAGAATAGAAAGAAAAAAAGCAAACGTTTCATGTTTATTTAAAGTAGGAATTCTTGGGCGCCTGGGTGGCTCAGTTGGTTGAGCGACTGCCTTCGGCTCAGGTCATGATCCCCGGGGTCCTGGGATCAAGTCCCACATCGGCCTCCCGGCTCGGCGGGGAGCCTGCTTCTCCCTCTGACCCTCTCCTCTCTCATGCTGTTTCTCTCTCGCTCGCTCTCTAATAAATAAATAAATAAAATCTTTAAAAAAAATAAAAAATAAATAAAATAAATAAAGTAGGAATTCTTTTTTTTTTTTTTTTGACAGAGAGAGAGACAGCAAGAGAGGGAACACAAGCAGGGGGAGTGGGAGAGGGAGAAGCAGGCTTCCCACCGAGCAGGAAGCCTGATGCGGGGCACTTCTAGTAGCCTTAAACATTTGTGAATGATCTGTTACTGACAAGTTTATGAATTATTTCATAAGTCCTGAAAGTATATTTTCCTCATAGTAAATTTTCCATTGTGGCACAAAACATGTTTGACAATCGACCCACGTATCTTTAGTTTCTCTGTAAAGGAAGCGAAAAGTGAATAAACCTATTTTTACTAATGTTTGAGTATTTTTTCTTATTTGAAAAAGACCTAGATATTTAATGACTTATCCATCATTTAATTTAACATAGCAAAACTTTAAGGTTTCAGGTCACCAAAACAATTTAGGAAAAATTATGACTTGTCCATCATTTAATTTAACATAGCATAGCAAAACTTTAAGGTTTCGGGTCACCAAAACAATTTGGGAAAAATTAAAAAGTTTACCTAAAAATATTTATCCCACTTACATTTATTTAATTCACTTGTTCTCAACAATTATGTTTAGGGCGCCTGGGTGGCTCAGTTGGTTAAGCGACTGCCTTCGGCTCAGGTCATGGTCCTGGAGTCCCGGAATCGAGTCCCGCATCGGGCTCCCTGCTCGGCGGGGAGTCTGCTTCTCCCTCTGACCCTCCTCCCTCTCATGCTCTCTGTCTCTCATTCTCTCTGTCTCAAATAAATAAATAAAATCTTTAAAAAAAAAAAAATTATGTTTAGATTATTTATGAAAATTTCATCATACCAACTTTTTCTTGGCATTTTGAAACAGGGACAAGATGCAGTTATTCAACTAGTAAAACAGGTAGAATAAACATTGTACAACTGCATCACTTTTGATGCTGACAGTTCTGAAGATTCACCCATTTTAATTAATCCGAATTTAAACTAGCTTTTATTTACCAGAGATTATCTCAGATCACATGAGCTTGAAAAACATTTGGGTAAGTTTCCATTATATTTCTGAGAGTTTTAGGAATATTTAATTCATATAAGCATTTAATTTTCTTTAAGCCAATTAAGTAGTGCTCTTTTACAAATTAATTTTATTTATTTTATTCTTTATTTTTTTTTAATTTTACTTTTTTATTTGACAGAGAGAGACACAGTGAGAGAGGGAACACAAGCAGGGGGAGTGGGAGAAGGAGAAGCAAGCTTCCTGCCGAGCAGGGAGCCCGATGTGGGGCTCGATCCCAGGACCCTGGATCATGACCTGAGGCGAAGGCAGACGCTTAACGACTGAGCCACCCAGGTGCCCCACAAATTAATTTTATTTTTTAAGATTTTTAAAATCTATTTGATAGAGCAAGAGAGCACAAGCAGGGGGAGCAGCAGAGGGAGAGTGAGGAGAAGTACGCTCCCTGCCAAGCAGGGAGCCCCATATGGGACTCGATCCCAGCACTCTGGGATCATGACCCAAGCCGAAGGCAGACATCCAACTGACTGAGCCACCCAGGCGCCCCTACAAATTAATTTTAGCAATACCATCCAGAGGCAGAAAATGATCATATATCTATAACATACATACATAGACACATATGAACATGCAGACAGACACAGAGACCTTATACCTTCTGTTTTAAAATTTAAGCCATGAATCAGGTGCAATGATACAAAACTCACTAGTTATAAAAATAAAAAAATAAAAAAAACTGGATCCAAACTATTTCTGGCAGATGGAATAAGTTAGGGCTACTGACTGGATGGCTAAAGTTTTTTACCAGTATTTGTGGAGAAGACACTTAAGATTTTTTCATTCTCCTAAACTTCAATTCACCTTTGCCCTTTTTGTTTTTCTGAATTATCTCTGAAGTTTGCATTTCAAGGAGAGAGCGCAGGTGAGAGGATAGGGTTCTTCAAGAAAACCAGGTATACATTACATCTCAAAGCCAAGGGGAAAGAATGCACATTCCTTCAAGAAGGACTTTTGTTTCCTAGGCCAGAATTTCTACACCTACAAGCCTTTTGAGATGAATAGAGAGGCTAATTGTTAAAAAGGATAGGTAGACTTCGAATTTTCCAGAGCTACATTTCTGATCTTGCAAAGATTTGTAGGATCAAGACAGTTGCTTCTCAATCCTTATGGAATTGGGTTGCAACATAAATGACATCATAGGTTAATCTATACATCCAACCTTCTTGCCTTCAGTTCACTTTGTGTATCAGGGAGGTTTCCAACTAAGATGGAAATCAAAAGATTTCTACATTCTGGATTTAGAGCTGCTTCTTTGGAATATTTCAATATGGGGCGCCTGGGTGGCTCAGTTGGTTAAGCGACTGCCTTCGGCTCAGGTCATGATCCTGGAGTCCCGGGATCGAGTCCCACATCGGGCTCCCTGCTCGGCAGGGAGCCTGCTTCTCCCTCTGACCCTCCCCCCTCTCATGTGCTCTCTCTCTCTCTCATTCTCTCTCTCAAATAAATAAATAAAATCTTAAAAAAAAAAAAGAATATTTCAATATGTCTTATGTTTAGAATGTCTTTGGAATGTGGGATCCTTCCACAAAAGCTTTAGAGGGCTTGTCTTTCCTTCTGGGTACATAGTTTTATTTTAGCATAGGGGAGGAGAAAGAACTTGTCAGTTTTCAGGCAGTATTGAACAACCCTCTCAGATGTAAGAGGAATGGGTCCCCAAAGAGAGTGCAAAGGATACTACCTTCCCACAATCCAGAGTCACTGCCAAAGATAGCCTGGCAACCTACATGTCCCTGGCAGGCAGAAAGCCAAAACAAGATCTTAGGACACAAGATGCAACAAGCGTGAAGGCAATTGCTATACCTGAGAGAGAAAGAATCAGTGGGTCTGAATTTGAAAAGGAAGGCACATGTGAAATTTTTTTTAGAGTAAGTTGCAAGCCCAACACGGGGCTTGAACTCACGACCCCGAATCAAGAGTTACATGCTTGGGGTGCCTGGGTGGCTCAGTCATTAAGCGTCTGACTTCAGCTCAGGACATGATCCCAGGGTCCTGGGATCGAGGCCCACATTGGGCTCCCTGCTCAGCAGGAAGCCTGCTTCTCCCTCTCCCACTCCCCCTGCTTGTGTTCCCTCCCTCGCTGTCTCTCTCTGTCAAATAAATAAATAAAATCTTTAAAAAAAAAAAAAAGTCACATACTCTACCAACTGAGCCGGCCAAGTGCCCCGACAATTTTAATTTCCTCTCTCGACTGGGCACTACAGACAGAGATTTGGGAAAGCTGACTCTGATCAGAATTCTCATTCTTCACTGGCTTCTGTCAGTTTTTCCAGGATCCCCTCTGCAACCTCTGATCTACACCAGAATTGGGAGTCATTAATTTTAATTTTTGTTTCCTGTGGCTGTTTAAGGCAATAATGTAGCAGTTTACCAGAAAATCCCTCAGAGTCTCATTAACTCCTGGAGGAGCCTACATGGGAGCTCATCTTTGGGGGAGATAGAAAGACATTTGACGTTGATGTTGAAGAATTTGTGTAGAGTCTTTGAGGACAATCTCTTTTCCAGTGTCCTACTTGATTACAATTGAGACATCAATGTAATGGGTTAGCATCTTGATGATAGACCCCTAGGAGGGTGTAATGGGGGAGGCCTAGGTATTGTTCTAGATAACTTTTCTGTCTTTAATTTTTGCCATTTTTGTAGATATTTATAGCTTCCAGAACCATAGCTCTTGAATATAAAATAGGCAGGGAGGGGGTTGATGGTGGTGCCCTTGACTCTTTGAAGCTTACCCATTCTTTTTTAGCTAAGCCTTTGGGTTTCTTGGAGCCAACAGGGCTATGCCATTGGGTTGGAGATTGTGTGATGTTTTACAGTGTACCTCATTGCATGCACATTTTCCTGAGGTTGGCAGGTGACCTAGTGTCAATCTAACCCATTCCTTGACCATCTTACCCTAACATGAGAGTGTTAGAATGAAGTGGCGAGTGCTCTAAAAGCTTTTAATTGTTCAACCCATGCCCACCAAGTTTTGCAGCTTATTGGCTTCTGAGATTCCCAAACACAATAGCCTTTATCCACACAAAACAAGACAAACAAGCATGTGCACCTTAATTCACCAGATGTGACCAAGAGATACTACTGTGGCCTGGCCCAGAGATGGCCCTCTGCACACTATTGACAATTGTCAATGTGACTCCTGACACGGGGGAAAAGATTGAACCAGAAGACCCCCAAAAATGAGGACTGCAGACTGGTTCCAAACAAATCAAGGAATTGAAGCCTAAACCACCAGCAACTCCTAACATGGAATCTGGGGACAAAACCAAGGGCTGGGGGTTTTCACTCAAATAGGGGAATTGCAGACTGAACCAAGGCCTAGGGATTTGCGTTTCACATGGAACCATCTGCTAGTTCAAGCTGACCTGCTCAGGACTGGAAAGCCAGTTCAACTGGGAGCTTGACACAAAGAGAGTGTAGCCCAAAACTAAGAGGAACTTAACCATGGTCTTCGGAAATGGTGAGAAGGACAAAACTCAAAGGGTTCACTGGTACCACACCTGTGCTTCTCATTGTCCCTGAGCCATCAGAAGTCTTTGGTCCCACCAGTGCCACCAAATCTGTTAAAAAACAAAATTCAACTGAGTAAAGATCGAATTGGCTTTTATTTAATGACTCATGGATTGGGCAACATCCCATCTTAGCAGAAAGAAAGGAGCTCTGAGGAGCTGTACAAAATGGAAGATGTTTATGGATAGTCCCTGACTTATGGTGGTTCAACTTGGGAGTTTTTTACTTTACAATGGTATGAAAACTATATTCATTCACTAGAAACCATACTTTGAATTTTTAATTTGGATCTTTTCCTGGGTTAGTGATATATGAAATGATAATCTCTAATGGTGTAGGGCAGCACCAGCAGGCCTCAGCCCCCAGTGAGCCATGAGATCACAAGGTGGACAACCCATACACCACTAACCATTCTGTACCCATACAACCAACCTGTTTTTCACTTTTAGTACAGCATTCAATAAATTACATGAGACATTCAACACTTTATTATAGAGTAGGCTTTGTGTTAGATGATTTTGCCCAACTGTAGGCTAATTTGTGTTCTGAGCACATTTAAGGTAAGCTAGGCTGAGATGATGTTTAGTAGTTTAGGGGTGTATTAAATGCATTTTTGAATCACGATACTTTCAATTTATGATAGGTTTATCTAGATGTAACCCCATCTTAGTTGAGGAAGATCTGTATAGGCAGAAGGAGGAAAGGCAAGGACATTATTGTAGCAGAGTAGATTGTTTCAAGTAAGATCACCATCCTTTGGGGGAAGACAGAGGGTCTAGCAGGCAGATTACCTCTCTAGTGCTGACCTGGTAATTTCAGATTGGTTAAAGGTCACATTCCTAGGGAAGGCAGAAACTGCAATTAGGACAAGTATCCAGTTTTGGTTTGCTGATGTGGGGTTTAGCACAAGTGACTCCATTTTGAATCTGTTGTTGTTTTTTTTTTCTTTAAGATTTTATTTATTTATTAGAGAGAGACAGATAGTGACAGAGATAGCGAGAGAGAGCACAAGCAGGGAGGCGAGGGAGAAGCAGGCTCCCCACTGAGCAAGGAGCCCAACGCAGGACTCAATCCCAGGACCCGGGGATCCTGACCTGAGCTGAAGGCAGACGCTTAACTGACTTGAGCCACCCAGGTACCCCTGTTGTTTCTTTTTTAACAGAGGTTAGCAGGAAGAGGACAGTAGGGTGGTTTTATAGATTTTAAGTCTGGCCCCTTCTCCATTGATGAGGGTTTCTTGTAATTTAGCATCACTCTTCTCTTCCTGGTATAGACAGGGAGATACCCTACAAATGCACATATCCCATATAAATGTAAATTTCTCTTACAAAGGAGTAAATTCCACTGCTTTTAGAGCTTCTCCTGTGTCTGCTTTTTCTCAAAAATTAGCTCAGAATAATCCTTATGCCAAAGAAGCATGTTTTGGGGTGGCATATTCTGCTGCCCTTCACTGGCATTTTTATTTTTGTATATTCAAGAAAGTAGGAGGGGACCAAAGTGCCTACAGTATACAAGAGGGAAGAGTGGAATTAGATGAGGTCAAAGTTAAGCAGTGATTTGTTGGCAGAGTGTGGATTACTCCAAGTGAAAGGGAAAGCCAGTATAGGGTCCCTTAGTGTGGGTTCCCCGAGAAAGCAGAGCCTGAAATAAAAATGTATGTGCAGGTAGTTTATTTAGAATGATCCCAGGAAAGAGGAGAGATCAAGAGAGCAAGACAGGGGAGGCAGAAAAAGCAATGTGTAAGGTTTGCACTTATAACAGAAGTGGTAGGACTTCATCCTCCACTTCCTGCAAAGCGTAAAGCAAGCCTCTCAGAATTCTCATCCTGATGGACTAGAGGTGGGAACCTTGCCTCAGGCTTTGTCGTGTCTGCAAAGGTGGAGCTGAACTCAGAAGTGACTAACAGGTGAGGATGCATCTGATAGAGAATTTTAGGCAGAGGAACAATGATGTCCAATTGTTTTTTAATAATATTCTGGCTGCAACTTGGAGACTAGATTTGAGGATAGTGAGGGTGGAAATGGAGACCAACAAAGAAATTATTGGAGTGGTCCTGATGAGGTGAGGATATCATCAAAAGCTGACTTCCCAACATAACCTGTTGACAAGACAAAGCTGAGTTTGTTGCTTTCTCCAGTAAAGCAGAACAAAATGTTGGCAGTGTCTTAGATGGAAAAAGGCAAGGTAGAATTTCTTTTTTTTCTAAATCCTTTTTTTAAAAGATTTTATTTATTTATTTGTCAGAGAGAGAGAGTGAGCGAGCACAAGCGGGGGTGGGGGGAGGCAGAGGGAGAGGGAGAAGCAGGCTCTCGGATGAGCAAGGAGCCGAATGCAGAACTCGATCCCAGGATCCTGGAATCATGACCTGAGCTGAAGGCAGATGCTTAACCAACTGAGCCACCCAGGCGTCCCGGGAAGGTAGAATTTCATTGAGAGTTTGAAGTTTGGTTTAGGGCAGGTTTTTAAGTGTGGAGGCTTGATTAGATTCAGATAAAGATCATGATACAACAGTTTAGGATGATTGGAACTAGCAAAAGGATTTTTTTTTTTTTTTTTAATTTTTAAGTAATCTCTACATCCAACATGGGACTCGAACTTACAACCCTGAGATCAAGAGTCACATGCTCTACTAACTGAGCCAGCCAGGTGCCCCACAAGGGGGGAATTTTAAGGCAAGGAGTTCAAAGAATTTTGAGGCATAAAATGTCTGTTGATGGTTTATATTGAAAATTTGATGGATCTTTCTGGAAGTTCCTGTAAGGAACAATCAAGTTATTTGCCTAGGTGAGTATCTCATGGAAGAGTAAAGTCATATTCATGTAGACATCTCTGGGAATCATGTCCATGGCACATTTGTGTGTGAAAGTAAATGCTTTCCCTTTTTTGTGCCTTGTTCCAAAGAGGTAGCCCTGAGGATGAAGAGAAGTAACTAGATTCTGAACATATTTAGGAGGCAGGAAATACAGGGCTTCCTGTTGTACCAGACGCATGAGACATATAGAAGAATCAACAACACCTAGAAATCTCACTAAAACAAGTTTGGGCTAGAGGCATAAATTTGGATATCATTAGGACACAATTATTATTTAAAGCTGATGGAATGCATAAATTTGCCTACTGAGAGCTTCGTTCTCCCAGTGTCCATGTATCATTAGAAACATAAAAGAAGAGGGTCCAACTATTAAATCCTAGGTGTTTACAATATTCAGAGTCCAGGTAATGTGTCAAGTCAGAATGTATTTATTTTTTTTTTAAGATTTTATTTATTTATATGAGAGAGAGCAAGCACGAGCAGGGGAGGTAGGGGAAGGAGCAGAGGGAGAGGGAGAAGCAGACTCCCCACTGAGCAGGGAGCCCGCTGTGGGGCTTGATCCCAGGACCCTAGGATCATGACCTGAGCTGAAGGCAGATGTTTAACCAACTGAGCCACCCAGGCGCCCAACTCAGAATGTATTTAATGGCAAACAACAGAAAATACTGGTAGAGTGTCTGAAACAGACATGGGTGTATTCTCACATAACATGAAATCTGGAACTGAGCAACCCAAGGATGATACAGCTGATCAGTTATACTTTGGGGGACCCAAGTTCTTTTATCTTCCTCTTTGCCATCTTTACACGTAGGTCTCTACCCTCGAGCTTGGCTCCTTGGTCACAAGATGTGAGTTGCACCTGTGGACAGACAACCACGATTCAGGTAGAAAGGAGGAGTGGCATGGGGCAAATCGGCCCCTTGTTCTCAAGAAATGAAAGCTGTCCCAGAGGCCTTTACTCAACCGACTTCTTGGATGGCCAGAACTATGACACATATCCCCCTCTAACACCAAGGGAGTCCAGAAAAGGCAGTATTTTTAGCTGGGCATTTTGCTGCCCTGAATAACACTGGGGGTTTTATCCGTAAGGAAGAAGGAAGGAACGGCTGTAGCATCAGCAGCTGGTAATACATGCCACCAACAGATAAGAGGGACCGGGGAAGGAAACTGAGCAGTGACAAAGGAGGTAGGAGGAAAACGAGAGTGTGTGGGGCCTCAAAAACCAAAGGAGATTATTTCAAGGAGGGAGGGGGCACCTGGGTGGCTCAGTTAAGCATCTGCCTTCTGCTCAGGTCATGATCTCAGGGTCCTGGATGGAGCTCCGCATCTGGCTCCCTGGTCAGTGGGGAGCCTGCTTCTCCCTCTCCCTCTGCTGCTTTCCCTACTTGTGCTCACTCTCTCTTTCTCTCTCTCAAGTGAATAAATAAAATCTTAAAAAAAAAAAAAAAAGAAAGAAAGAAAAAGGAGGAGGGAGGGATCAACTGGGTCAAATATTCCTTAAAAACCTGACAGATGAGGTCGGGAGGAAAGACCAGTGATCGGGCACCACGGAGGTCACTGGGGACCAAGACAGGAGCAGGTTCTGTGACAAGATGGGCATGGAAGGGGCGCCTGGGTGGCTCAGTCGTTAAGTGTCTGCCTTTGGCTCAGGTCATGGTCCCAGGATCCCGGGATCGAGCCCCGCATCGGGCTCCCTGCTCTGTGGGAAGCCTGCTTCTTCCTCTCCCACTCTCCCTGCTTGTGTTCCCTCTCTTGCTGTCTCTCTGTCAAATAAAATCTTTATAAAAAAAAAAAAAAAGATGGGCATGGAAGTCCAATGGAAGCACGCTACAGAGAGAATGGGATGTGAGGGAATGGGCACTAATTTTAGGGGTTTGGCCTTGAAGTTGGGGGAGGAGAAAAAGGAGTGAAAAGGGAAGGATGTTTTCCTAAATTGTCTCACCAAATTGTTTTGAGGATACAATGTATATTAAATAGCTTTAATATCTATCTTTAAAGGTTCAGGGTATCATAAGTCCATTTCTTCCCGAAGCTATATAGCATGGGGCCTAGCTGTGTGATCTTAAGCCAGTTGCTTAACCTCTCTGAATCTCTTTGCTCATATGTAACATGGGACCATCACAGCTACCTTGAAAGCCGTGAAACAGATGTGTGTAAAGGGCCTATGATGGTGTCTAGCACATAGAGAATCATCAGTAAGTGAGACTGCCATTCTTACTACAGGCCAGATAGAGCATTTATATATCAAGGGTCTAAATGAAATTCCCAAGAGACAGAGTATATAACAAATGCTTAATAACATTTATAATTTCCTTTGAGCCAAAGCACAGGAAGACAACCAAGCCCTACAGAGCCATGCTGCATTAGCCGTTCAACCCAAGTTACTCCTTCATGTCTCCCTATTTGTAACGCGGCAGAAAATCATGTACCTGCTTGTCTCTCTGAGGCTCAAAGTATAGCCAGAGGGCTGAGACGCAGCTGAGCATCTGCCTGCTCCTTGAAATTCAGGGTCAGCAGGAGGACAGACCCGCAAGAACACTCACAAGGGGAAAGAGATCTTTGCAAGGCAGATGGAAGAACAAATATTAAGCAAGAAAAGTGTGGATGTGTGTGGACGAAAAGGTATGTATCAGGAGAGCTCTCCTATTAAGGGCAAGCTAACTTTATATTATTATTACTTTGAAATGACCATTATGAGTTTTACCTTTCTTAGGCTTAGTTCTTTGTCTGAAACTGGATGTAGGGGAAAGGGGTTGATAGGGAAGATTTGGAAGGAGTTTGTGGAGTGAAATAAAGGATTCTGATTTCTCCCTCCTGCATACCACATGGAAGGGTTCTCCTGGCCCTGATCGCCCTGATCACCCTGATCCAATTACGGAGTATTGAAGATGCCCCTGGCTCCTGGGGCTCTGGGAAGGAATCGGGGTCCACTGGGCTGCCTTACCCTGTGCTAATGCTGAACTTGGCGACAGAAAGATCATGAGCACTGGACTCAAACTGTGTGGGTGCAAACTGTGGCCTCATTTCTTTAGTACCCGGAGACCTTAGGCAAGTTTCTTAACCTTCTGGAACCTTCAAGTCTTTACCAGTAAGTGGAAGTCATAAAACCTACATCACAGTTTCATTATGAAGACTAAACTAAATCACATCTGTATAAGGCCTGGTTCAGTGCCCAGCACGTAGTTGGTGCTCAGATATTTCTTCCCTTCTGAGTCCTTTCCCTAGTGTATGTCGTCCGCTCCCCTTTCCAGCACGTATGATCACCACACTTAACAGCCCCAGGGATGGGACACCAATTAGTGTATCTTCCTGTGTTCTCTGGGGAACAGACGCTGGGATGGAGTTTCACAGGGAACACTTGGAAAGAAAACGGGACGGGGGTGGTGCCTGGCTGGCTCAGTTGGTCGAGCAGGTGAGTCTGGATCTGGATCTCAGGGTTGTGAGTTCAAGCTCCGTGTTGGGTGTGGAGGCTACTTGGAAGGGAGGGAGGGAGGGAAGGAGGGAGGAAGACAGGGAGGGAGGGAGAGAGGAAAGGGGCAACAGCAGAAGTAGCTAGGGGGAGCCTCTAGGATGAAAATGTGACAAAGTCTCTGCCAACCCAAGGGAGCCCAGGGGCCAAGAATGCCTCCAGGGAATCCCTCGAGCACCACCACACTGTCAGTGAGCGGGCTGCCCCAGGAGGCCAGCCTCTAGCTGAGGGGGACCCTGGGAGAACCTGCAGGGGCCCTCAGCCCTCCGCCAGGGCTTTCTTAAAGACACATCTCTGGTCTGTCATGCCTCTGGAAAAAAAATTATTTTTAACGCACACTAGAAAATTCTTTCTAACAAACTCTAGGCAAACGGAGACATTGGAAGGTTTCCTAATGTTCCCAGTGCTAGAGGAGTGGTAGCAACCGATAAGGGGAAGACAGAGGAGGAAGGAGAGGAGGAGGAACGACAGGAAGAAGGGATGACGAGAGGGAAATGCGGAGGGGTGGGGAGAGGAGCTGTGGTAACTGCCCTTCCCTGAAGATGGGCCTGACCTGAGCCTCCCTCAGGGAGGGAGGAACCCTGAGAACTGACTTCCTCTCCCGAGAGTGGGTGAACTACCACCATGCACATTTTCATGGTTGCTGGGCTGGGAATGGCAAAGTCAGAGGCCCTCCGCTGCAAATAAATAAATAAATAAATAAATAAAAGCCATCCTACCAAAAAGGAAGGAAAGTGTCCTGCCAAGAGCAGGTGGGAGAAGAACAGCCTACTCTTGACTCTCTGGTCTTAGTTTAGCCCTCAGTAAAGAAACCACTTTATTAATAACAATAGCTATACAAGCCTATGTTTACCCAGGGCTAACTATATACACTGCTCACTGTGCTGAGCACTTCACGTGCATTGTCTTAATTTTCACAGCAACCACGGCTTGTTGGTAATGTTATTGGACCCATTTTACAGATGAGGAGACTAAGGTTCTCTAGTTTTTCGTTTCCCTAAAGGTAAACAGTTTGCCCAAGACCATGCAGTCAAGCAGTAACATGGTCTCCATTTGAACCCAGGTCCTCTGCTTCCCCAAAGCCTCACCTCAAAGCACACGACCTCTAACCCATGGGCCAGGTTGTCCTCTATTGGTAATCCGGCCCCCCTCTTACTGAGCTCTCCAGAGCCCATGCTCAGCTGAAGTTCTGTTGCAGTAGAAAAAACATAGGCCTAAGAGCGGAACACCCTGGGTGCGAGCTTCAGCTTCGCGGGCAGGGAGGGGTTTTCCTGAGCAGCTCTCCATAAACCTCATCAGTCCTGTTTCTTCCCCTCATCTGGGAGCTGAGGGGGTACTCGAGATGATCTCTAAGCGTCTTCCAGCTTTGTAGTCCTAGGAATTATTCGTTAGCAAGGGTGAATAATCCCCACAGAATTCCAGGCTAAATCAGGACGAGGCATACAGCCCAAGGCACTTGGGCATGTCTTGTTTTCTAAGGAGAAAAAAAAAGGGCAAATAACATCACTGCAGAATATTAAATCAATTCAGATTGTTAATGGAGAGTCAGAAAGGGGTGAGTTTATTTTCTCATGATTAGAAGGCCTCTCCCAGGCAAGAGCCCGATCTGGCTACCTTGTCGGCTGCAGCCAGACCTCTGTCCCTTAGCACGCACTCATTTCCCCCTTGTTACACAGCAAGGCTTCGCATGCCCAAACCTGAAATCCTCCTAGGTTAGATGTGCTTTGGGTCTGCAGAGGCTTTTATTCCCTCTTTCATGAAATGAATCATGATTAATAATAGCCAGAGGGTGAGGAATTACAGTCATGCCTTATTCCTGAAGAGGCGTCTTCCCCCTGCCTGGCTGATGATGACAGCAGTGACGAAGCATTTCATCAACTGGAAAAGAGCCTCAGCCTCAGACTTTCACCCGCGCATCCCCAGAGAAAGGCTGCTGGAAGGTGGTTGTGATCCAAAGAAGCACAGCCCAGTTAGTCAACTGCGTTGGTTGGTCTACCTCCTACAAAACTCATGATTCAGCTCTCGGCCCCCCAAAACCATCCTTTGATTTTTTTTTTTTTTTCCTTGTAAGAGGGAATCCAAAAATTAGTACCGGTCTAGGAAAACAAATCAAATTTCCTTTCGAATACATGAAAATCAGCAGAATGAATAAAATGACACTAATTTTTGGCTAAGTTATTTCCCCTTCTGGGAGCCTACGCAATACTCATTAAAAGCCATTTCCAAAGAGAGAGAGATACAGAAGGGAGGCTTGGGGGCAACTAGCTTTTCACTTTGGCTTAAGTTGTGGAACTATCTAGATAACTTCTTAGGTAATAAGTCAGTCTCATATTTAAACACATGGGAGGAAAGAGTCCACACTCACAGGGGCACGGGAATATAAAATATATGAAAGAACAAAAGGATTGAGTCAGCATTACTCACATATTAATTACCTCTTCAGCCCCCTCTTCCTTTTTGGTTTGAGAACTGTTTTTTGTCACCACAAGTGCAAATGAGGCTTTTTCATTTGGGAGGCAGGTTTAGCCTGACCCCTTTGCTAACTGTAAGCAGTGGGTTGTTAAATCTAATAAGCATATGCACATTTGTTCTAAGAACAAATAGCTTTGGGGTACGATGCAGGATGAACCGCAATGAAAATAAAATATTAAGTACTTAACATTTTACCATAAAGAGTTGTCTAATGTCGAATCGGGTGGGATTTGATGTCTTATAATTTGATCCAGCTTCGGTTCTTTTCCGCTGTTGAATTTAGCATCCCCCCTCCCCCCCGCCTTGCCCACCTTTCCTGAAGGGGTCTCCTCAATATCTGTAAAGGATTCTGAGCCCCCACACACAGAAAAAAAGGAAGTCTCTTTTCGGTTTAAGAGACAGCCCCTCCCTCTCCTCAATTATAACATTTTCAAATGGTAAATGATTTATTTGCATTTGAAGGAAAACTCAAAGAATTGGTACTGGGAAGTTCTTAAAATTTGCCCCCCACCCCCATATCCTGACAATATAAACCCAAAGGAAGGGGAAGTCTCCAAGATTAGCAAAGGTAACGATAAACAAAACACAGTAAACATCGGCTCGCAAGGTATAGAAACATCAAATCACTATGTTGTACACGTGAAACTATTGTAGGTCAATGACGCTTCCATAAAAAAAGATGGAAGAAGGTTAGCACCATCTGTGACGGAAGAAATAAACCTTCGTTGCACACCCACAAATACAATAAACAAAACCACTCCAAAATATCTTCTTTCATGATAAGCAGCACATTATCCAAAAGGGAAAATATCCCAAATCCCCATTTTTTCCCTCTTTCCTCCTTTGCCTCTTGTAGGTTCTCTCCTTTCGCCCACAGGTAGAGCCTCGGGACTTCTTTCAGAAAAACAGTGGTTATCATGGCACTTGGGAGGCTCAGTCGGTTAAGTGTCCGACTCTAGATCTCAGCTCAGGTCTGATCTCAGGATCCAGAGTTCAAGTTCTGCGCCAGTGTGGAGCCTACTTAAAAAATAAAAAAAGAAAAGAAAAAATGATTTAAAAAAGAAAAAACAATAGTTATCTAAATTCTAAGCTATTGTTGTCATCCTAAACCCTCCCAAAGACAAACAAGTCACCTCCCTCCCTGCCCCACCCTTGAGCTCTAATTTTGGTCCTGCTGTGTTTTTAATTCTCTCCATAGAACTGTTTCCAAGACTGAAATGAACTGTCCTCCCTGAAAAGTTTCTACTGTTGATGCGTGTCAAATCCGTACTCCCTCCCTCTCTGTTCCACCCTTCAGGTGAAAGGTGGGGCATCGTATTTTGGAAACATCACAGCACACGAACGTACTTCCGGGACTCATGGGTAGGGCTGCGAGCTTGCAGCAGAGGTAGCCTGCCCCACCTCTCCGTCCAACTCACCTCCAAACCGAAGCCAGAGGCACTCCTTGATTGGAACCAAAGAGCTCAGCTCTGGAGCTTGGATTAGAGTCTTAGATTGTTTGTTTTCCTCATTTATTGATTAAGCAATTAAGTTTTGTATTTTGTTGTTTTGTTGTTTTGTTGTTAAGTCAGCCAAGGCACCTACAACGTGCCAGGCACTTATTCTAGGCCCTGAGTTTACAGCAGCCCACCTGAAAGACAAGGACTCTATTACTTGTAGAACTTATATTCCAGGGAAGAAGACCAACAGTACCCCAATAAGATATGGCTTCAGTGAAGCAAATAAACAGAGTAATGTGTGAGCATTGGGATAGAGGTCAGAGACGGTCTTGCCAAGAAAGTGACACTTTGGCTAAGGGCTGCAGGAAGGTCTCAGGTATGGGAAATCAGAAGGGCCAGTCCTAGGAATGGCCCACTACAGGCAGAAAGGAGATGCGGGTGACTGGCGCTCTCCAGCAAGGGAGAAGGGAGGAGGAGGGAGAGTTGTAGTTTACATGTATTAAGGAACAAAAATTCAACTGAGTAAATCTTTTTTTTTCTTTTCTTTTTTTTATTTGACAGAGAGAGACACAGCGAGAGAGGGAACACAAGCAGGGGGAGCGGGAGAGGGAGAAGCAAGCCCCCCGCAGAGCGGGGAGCCCGATGTGGGGCTCAATCCCAGGACCCTGGGATCATGACCTGAGCCCAAGGCAGACGCTTAATGACTGAGCCACCCAGGCGCCCCTCAAATGAGTAAATTTTAAAGATCTTATTGGCTTTCTTCAGCAATTCATGAATCTGGCCGCAATCAATCTAGCAATTTCCATGGTGTCAATACTCCTACCATGGCCAATTTCAAACTACCAATGTAATGTCAATAGGCTCAAAAATTTCTTTTTTTTTTTTTTTAAAGATTTTATTTATTTATTTGAGAGAGAGCACATGAGAGGGGGGAGGGTCAGAGGGAGAAGCAGACTGCCTGCCAAGCAGGGAGCCCCATGCGGGACTCGATCCAGGGACTCCAGGATCATGACCTGAGCCGAAGGCAGTCGCTTAACCAACTGAGCCACCCAGGCTCCCCTAGGCTCAAAAATTTCTGAAAACTTAATAATCAGCTCTTGTAAAGCACTATGAGCTAGTTCTAGCTCACCACTAAACCTAGAATGTACTCAGTAAAGAGAAAGGAATGAAGACGTTTTAGTAAAAGGCAAAAGATTTGTGTGTTCTGAAAAGAAACCAGAGAATTACAATGTGTTAAGAAGATGAATCTAGACTAAGTGTTCTCATTGGAAAAGAAATAATGATTGGAGGTAAGAAGTTCATTTATTCATTCAGACTCAACAAATACCTATGTCTACCTACTATATGTAGGAGAATGTGGTAAGTACTAGGGATATCTTTATCTGGCCATCTGGTAAACAAACAGACAAAGTACCATAAAGCTTACAATACAGCTGGTGTCCTCTGTAGGAACTCAGACTGAATTGGGAAGATTTTAGAATACTGATGATAGAAACTAAGTAAGAATAAGTGACAAGGGACGCCTCGCTGGCTCAGTCGGTGGTGCGTGTGACTCTTGTTCTTGGGGTCATGAGTTCAAGCCTCATGTTGGGTATGGAGATAACTTAAAACAATAATAATAAAAATAAAATAAAATGAAAAAAAAAGAATAAGTGACGAGTCTGAATTTGTTAGCAGGATTTTTGGCCAAATCTATGATGTGGAAATAGAGAAGACAACACAAAGATCTGACCAAAGCTTCTGGTATGGGAGATGTTACGCATTACCTGACAGATTACAAAGAGAAGTCTGTATAGGGTAGATGCTCAGTAAAAATTTGCTGAATGTGGAAGTGTTTAATATTTGTAATACAGTGTTCATAAAGTGTTCTAATATGTTTGATCTGCATGGATGAATTACACGTAATGTATTACATAAAACACAGTGTTTTATGTCCATGAGGATGCAGTTGGCCAGCTCCTGGGGAGTTCTACAGGACAAGCAAACCAGTTTCTTTAACAAATAAATGATTCCCCCCCCCAAAAAAAAGATTAAAAGAGACATAAGAGATATATCAACGTGTGGAACATGTTCAGAATCTGATTTGAATGAACCAACTGTAAAATGACAATCCTGGGGAAAAATGAATATTAATAGTGTATTAGATGATGTTCAAGCATCATTGCTGATTTTGGTAGGTGTGAAATGGTATTATGGTTAAGATTTTATTTATTTGAGAGAGAGATAGCAAGAGAGGGGGGAGAGGGAGAAGTAGGCTCCCCACTAAGCAGGGAGCCCGACGTGGGGCTCGATCCCAGGACCCCAGGATCATGACCTGAGCCAAAGGCAGACACCCAATCAACTGAGCCACCCAGTCACCCCATATGGTTATGTTTTAGACAGAGAAAAAAGCTCTATATATGTCTTTATATTATCTCCATATACATATATAGACAGAGAGAGGTATTTATGGGGAAAATGAAATGATGTCTGAGATTTATTTGTAAATACTCCAGGGAAAAAAATGAGGGGATAGCTGATGCAAGAATGGCAAAATAGTAATAATTGTGGAAGCTGGGGGATGGTACATAAGGGTTCATCATAGTATTATATATGCTTATATTATTATCTATTAAAATTTTCCATCATAAAAAGTGAAGTTTTAAAAAAGGAATGGAAAGGAAATCTCAGCAACTAAATACTATAAAGAAAGACAAATGTGAAGTGCAACTTTCAGTTATTCAATAAACTGGACTTTCCTACTATTGTCACAGAGACCATATGGGGCAAGAGCAGCAGGCTAGTTAATTATCAGCGGAATGGATCCTATCTTACATGTTTTTTGTTTTTTGTTTTTTGTTTTAAGTAAATCCTATCCCCAGTGTGGGACTCAAACTCAAGACCCCAAGATCAAGAGTGGCGTGCTCTACTGACCAAGCCAGCCAAACGACCCGGATCCTACCTCACATGTATCACCAACCAGCTGTATGGCCCTGGAGGCCCATACAACCTCTGCTTTCAAACCTGTGAACTAGAAATATAGCACCACCACCTCCTCTATTTACCTCATAGAACTGTGGTAAGAATCAAATGGGCAACAGGTATGGGATCCCCCCACCGAGAAAGTAAAAACATTTACAAAAGCAAGGGATGTTTTTCTTACCCAGCATGGACAAACATTTGAGTTGTTTGAAAAGCATTTTTTTCTTTTTCTTTTTAAGTAGGCTCCACACTGGGCACGGAGCCTGGTGTGGGGCTTGAACTCACGACCTGAGATGAAGGGCTGAGCTGAGATCAAGAGTCAGATGCTTAACCAGCTGAGCCACCCAGGTGTCCCTGAGTTGATTGAGAAATTTTGACACTGGGGTTGTAGATTGCCATAAATCAGCTTAGTAATTTTCAAAAATTAAGACTGTACTTGAATCTCTGACAATTCATCACTTCAAGGCTTCATTGTATCCCAGGACTCATCATCATGAACAGCAGTTACTGTCCCTTTGGAGACAGCTGAGATAAAGAGAAATTTAAGATTCAGAGAATCTGAAACAAAGCTTTTAAAAGATAATATTCTGTTAAGGCTGATGGGGGATGGTATAAGGGAAGGATGACATGATCAAGTCTAAAAAGAATATTCCATAGTCTAATCCCTTATTCAGTTGGCCATTCATTCATTGATCAAACATTGAATAGCACATACTGTGTCATATAATGTGCCAGCAATAAGGGATACACTTATAAAAAAGGCAGACAGGGTTACCTGGCTGGCTCTGTTGGTGGAGCATGCAACTCTTGATCTTGAGGGCATGAGTTCAGGCTCCACATTGGGCATAGAGCTTACTTAAAAAAAATAAATAAATAACAATAAATAAGGCAGACAGTCCCCACCTTCATGGAGTTAAAAGTATAATGGTAGAGACGAGTAAGTACCCTGGCCATTATAATGTGACCTGATAAGTGATACTGTAAAGTAAATACAGGTGCAGCCGAAAGCCCAGTAAGGTCCCTGACCTAGTCTCATGGAATCAAAGATTTCCTGGAAGAAGTGGTGTTTCCTGGGAGAAGGAAACTGATGGATGACAGGGGGCGCCTAAGAAGGAGGACAGAGATGTGTTATAAGTGTGCAAAGGCCTAGAGGAGAAGACTAGGTGGGGTGATGAGCCATGAGGCTGAAGATGTAAGGACTGGGTCAGCACTATTTTAAAGGAAGTTGATTTTATCTGAAGAGCAGGACATGTTTCAGCTATCTACTGCTGTGTAACAAACGGTGCCAAACCTTAGTGGCTTGAAACAACAGCACATATTTATCTGCTCATGATTCCGAGATTTGGACAGGGCTTGACATGGATGGATCTCCTTTGCTTCCTGTGATGCAGGCCAGGTTGGCTTGACTGGGACTGGAGAATCTGAGATTGCTAGGGCTAGAATGTTCACCTGGCCTCAGTCGCGTACATGCAGCAACATGTGGGTGCTGACTGGTCCTCTGCCTCTTCATCTAGTCTCTTATCATCTGGTAATCTGGCCCAAACTTCTGTCCATGGCAGCTGACTCCAAGGAAAGGAAAACAGAAGCTGGTAAGCCCCCTGGACTTAGAAATCCCAGAATATCGCTTCTACCACTTAGCACATTCTGTTGGTAAAAGCAAGTCGTAAGGCCCAGATTCAAGAGAAGGGGAAGTAGATTCTACCTCTTTGTGGAAAGAGTGCACATATGAGGATTAGAGTAACTGCTGGTGGCCACCTTTGCAGACAGTCCACCACAGGGCAGAACCACATTTGCCCAGTGGGAAGCCAGTCTCTCTCTGCTCACTGCAGGGAATGGCCCAGAGCTAGGCAGGAAGGAGGGCAGGAAGGCCAGTTTGGAGGGTGTCACAGAGGAATAGGTGAGAGCTGAAGGTCTAGGCTAGTGGAAAAGACGGAGAGAAGTGAAGGGGGCTCTACAGGGAAAGAATCAAGTTAACGGCAGCTGGGACCAAGAGAAGAATGAAGAGAGGAGTCAAGACTAACACCAGAGGGGCACCTGGGTGATGCAGTTAAGCATTCGGCTCTTGGTTTTCGGCTCAGTTCATGATCTCACAGCTGTGAGATCAAGCCCTGTGTCGGGCTCTGCGCTGAGCACAGAATCGGCTTGAGATTCTGCACCCCCTACCTCGAGCTCGCTCGCTTTCTAAAAATAAATAAATAAATCTTAAAAAAAAAAAAAAAAGAATAACACCAGGGTTCCTTCCTGATCTCAGAGCAGCTCCCTCTACTCCCATCAAAACCCAGCTTAAGAAAGTCATTCTGCTTCCTAGATGAAGTTTATCTTACCGCAGAGCTCCATTCCTGCTAAAGAAGGTGCTCAGGTAGGATTATTTTGACTTCAAGAAATAAAAGTTAAATTTATTGTGTTGAAAGAGGCCAGTTAGGGATACTCTGCATACTTGTGAGAGTCTAAGAGGCAACACAGCTGGTAGGTTGAAAGAGTTTGTCAGGAGGCAGATAGGTCGGCTGGCCCCACTCCAACTGGTTCTACTCAAACCCCCCCGCCCACCCCTGTGGAGAGGAGCCAGGGTCAGTCAGGCTGTTCTGTCCTGCCTTGACCCCACGCCTTGGGACTTTCTCCACTTCAGCGATCAGGAGAGTCAGGCTGACCTATTTTCTCTCTGACAGGTAGCGTCAGCCACCAGCTGGAGTAGGATTCTAAAATACTTGAGGTAAGTGAATGTCTAGGAGGCTGCAGAAAGCTTCCTGTCCCCGGAGAGAGTAAGAATCTGTGTCTGTTTTGAAAGTTTTTCTGTGGGATGCTGAGCCAGGATGGTCCGGGATGAGAGACCTGTGATTCTAGTCAGACAGGTCCATCGGGAAGCCCTGATTCTTGGAGTGAGGACATCTCAGAAAAACAAAAGTCTAGCCAATCAAGTGAGGTTCCCAAGCCTCCCTTTACCTGCAGCCAGACATGACAAGAATGAAACCATCTCTCCTGGTGCACCTCCTCACCTTGGCTCTTGGCACTTAAAATCTGGAGCAACTCGGTTGTCTATTGATTCCTTAGGCTCTTGGGTAGTTTTAGGTTATAAAAATAGATGCACCTAGATCTTGTGCAAGATACAAAACTGGGCTCTTTTTTTTTTTCCCCTCTAAGCACTGAAACTAAGTTTTAAGGGAAGAAGGAACAACTATAGAAACCAAACAAAGCAGCTGAAGAGAGAAAACTTAACGTGTCCAAAAACTGAAATAAAATCTTTTCCCCACCCCTAGTTTCCCCTCCAAAAACCGGTTTCCCCTCCTAACTTCCCTATTTCTCTCAACAGTAACAGCACTCTCTGAGCTGCCCAAGCTCAAAAAACTGAGGTGTTTTTGTTTGCTTTTTATCTCTCTTTTTTTTTTTAAGTCACCTCTACACCCAGTGTGGGGCTTGAACTCACGACCCCGAGATCAAGAGTCACATGCCCTTCTGACTGAGCCCGCCAGGTGCCCCTGTTTGTCTTTTGTCTTGAACATTCCCTGTCCCTCGTCCCACATAACCATTGTCACCAAGTCTTGCTGGTCTACTCCAAAACTTTGTGATATTCCCACAGTTGTCCTTTCCCCCCCAGGGTCTAGCCTTTCACCCTTCACCCCTCTATATTCCCTGCTATATTCCCTCCTTTTAATGCCCCATCAGAGTGCCCTCTTCAAGCTGCTATCCTGGCGTGTCACATCCTCTAACAGCTTCTCTTTTTTTTTTTTTTTTTTTTAAGATCTTACTTTTAAGTAATCTCTAGACCCCACATGAAGCTCCAACTCATAACCCCGAGATCATGAGTCAACATGCTCTACCGACTGAGCCAGCCAGGCTCCCCCAAAGATTTCCTCTTACTCCTAAATTTTCATCTTTTTATTTATCTATTTTTCAGTAGGCTCCATACCCAACATGGGTCTCGAACTCACAGCCCTGAGATCAAGAGTTGCATGTTCTACCGACTGAGCCAGCCAGGGGCCTGTAACAGCTTCTAAGTAAGCCCTAAGCTTCTCTCTTGTAAATCTCTAATGATCTTGCTCCTGCCCATTTCCCCAAGACTCACCTTAAGTCCCTTGCTCATGTCTACCTTTGCCACTAACCAATCCGCTTGCAGTTCCTGCAATGTCCCCTGCACCCTCTGTCCCTGTGTCTGCAGCTCCCTCCCCCAACTTCTGCACCTGGCTAACTCCACTTCCTCCTTCCACTTGGCCTGTCTGGTGTCCTTTCCTTCTGGAAGCCTTCCCTGATAGCTCAGGCTGGATATCCCCAACTCTTCCATGGTAGTATTCATGGCACTGTATTAGAATAGTCTGTCTCCCATCTCCAGACAGTGAGCTCCTTCAGGGAAGAGCCCTCTCTGTTGCAGGACATCAGAATAAGCACCCCAGAAATGGAGGTGAATGTCTGAGTCTTCTGCAAGAGCCCCTTCTATTTTTCTTTTCTTTTCTTTTCTTTTCTTTTCTTTTCTTTTCTTTTCTTTTCTTTTCTTTTCTTTTCTTTTCTTTTCAAGATTATTTATTTGAGAGAGAGAAAGCACAAGACAGAGCATGAGCAGTGGGAGAGGGTCAGAGGGAGAGGGAAAAGCAGACTCATGACCTGAGCCCAAGGTGGACCCTTAACCGACTGAGCCACCCAGGTGCCCCTGAGTATTTTTCTGTTCCTTCCCACCTCCGATTCCTTCTGCACAAGCTTCTCAGTCTACTCACTTAATTATCTGCCCTGCCCTCAAAACATAACAAAACAAAGCACGCACTTAAGGGAAAAGTGCTAAGTGAAGCTGGCGTTCATGGCTCTCCAGACCCTGCATACACTCCATTCTCCGCTCCAACGCCTCCCCACTTCTTGGGCACCTTGGTAGTGGGGCTGTTAGAATACTGATGAATCTACAGATCAGTGCTACAGGCCACCCCAGTCCCTTTGTCCCATCCTCCTCTTTCCACATTGTTCTGGGCCAGCCTACACCTCTCGGTCTTTTTGGGAATTCCTGCTCAAGCCTAGCCCCTTCCAGGAACCCTTCTGGGCGCATGGGATCTTTCCCTCTTTTCTGAATCCTCTGGCATTTAATAATCTAATCTACATCTTTATTTGTACTTAACCATATGCAACCTTGTGCTGTTATTTAATTTTTCTTGAGGACATGTTTTTGTTCCAACCAGATTCTTAAGAGCAAAGGTCATTTCTTGAGAGCTTGTTTGGAGGTTCTAGCAGGGAGCGCAGCTACTCCTATACCCTGGACTGAAGAAGGGGCCTCCTCTATCGGGGAAGGTCGTCCTCTTCAACCCAGCGCGCAGCTTCAGGAGGGACGCACGTGGAGCCATGAGGGAGGAAGGGGACACCTGCCTAGCCAGCCAGATCAGCCAAATCAACCCTGGCGATCAATGGGGTGACAGATGTCGCAGCCAGATCGCCCTCACATCTGAGCAAAGGTCATTTCTTACGTGACTTTTTATTCCCTTCAGTATCAATATCAGGCACGTCACAGGCCCTTAATATATATTTAACAAATCATGGACAAATACAAAATCCAGGGACAGCAAGAAACACGTTCCGCTTTTCTTTTCAACATACTGTCAAGAGTAGGGGAGGAAATGGAAGCGAGGTTTCTGCCTTATGGGGCTAAGACCATCATAAATAAATGCCTATTAACGCAAGCGGTTTAAAAAGAACTATAGTTGTAAAGAGGATTATTTATACAGAGATGTACTTGGTGATTTGGGAAATTGAAGTCCAGAGAGGAGCTCACAGGCCAAAGTCTGTTCCTGTTCCTTTCTGTTTTCCACATCACGCTCCCAGCCTCCTCTGACCGAAACCGTCCATAACGGAGACTCTCAAACCTGGGTGAGCATCAGGATTCCCTAGAGGCTTGCTGAAACGCAGAGCACTGCCCCTAAATTTCTGTCAGTGGGTCTGGGACCCAGCCCAAGAGTGTGCCTTTCTGGCAAGTCTGAATCCAGCTGATTCTGATCCCTGGACTGGGCCATTTTGGAACCTAATCACGGACATTATTGAACATAGTCCTTTGGTGCTTTTTTTCCAGGGCACCTGTCTTTTCTTTCAAGCAGACTGCAATCTCCCACAGGGCAGGGACGATTTTATCATTGTTTTTCTAACTGCCTCAAATCCTAGCACAGTGTTATACCCAGAGTGTAATTCAGTACCTCTGTGAAGGTTGGGGGAGAAAGAAAACAGGATCCTTAATGGCAACAATAAGCAAAAGAAAATATTTGCATTCTTTCAGGTCTTGGCTAAATTAAAGGAAATAAATAGTCCCAGTATTCATGCTAGTCCCTCCCAAGTAAGAATCTTTCCCTCAGTAGGACTGAATGATTTTCAAATGGCAAGAATCATCCGTGAGAACTACACCTCATGACTAAGTCCATTCATTCATTCATCCCAACCCTGCAACAGTCGGAATCAGTTTAAACATGACTGAGCAGCACTGCACAGGATTTATCATATTTGTGATGGGAAAAAGCAATCAGTTTGGCAGGGAACAAATTATATTACAGGGCCCAAAGGTGAGTAATTGGCCCTAACGACTTGGAAATAAATTTGAATTCGCATTGGGTAGGCTATATAAATATCTACTATATAACTGAATGCCTGGTGCTTTTGGGGGGCCAATGGAGTGGGAGGGGAGGGGACGTGGGGAGGAGAGGGCATTGTTGTCAGCTGCCCCCTCACAGCTGGTGCTATTCCCACTCTCTCCTCCTCCCCAAGTTGAGTGACAGTAGGTTAAAGAAACTGCTGAGGCACAGACAATGAGCGAAGAAAGTGGCAGTTCACAGCCTATTAACCTTGGATTTTGGAAGTTGTGCCACTCCCATGATTCTCCACTGCAGCTGGCTTTAAAATCGCAGCTTGGGAAGATTTGCCTCCGTGGCTGTACCGAGACTTATGCTTTTGGCTAAGATGGGCGAGAATTGGAAGAATTTCCTGGGAGTCCTGGAAAGGTAACGCGATTGGAAAAAGACCCCTCGGCGGACCAGAGAGGCCCCAGTGCATGATGGTGGCTACTGATACCTGGGATTTAGGTCATGTCTTTCCTCTCAAGTGTTCAGAGGCACAGGGACAAGGAGAGCAGTCTCGGTTCCGTGGACATCCACGGAATGTCATTCTGAAAATATTTATTGAGGGTCTGTTTTGCCCTTCATTTGGATGTGCAGTCAAGAATGGAACAGAGGCTCTGCCCTGTGGGGCTTGCAGTCTTGAATGTCCTTCTAAGCTGGGTTGACAGCCTTGATGGTTTGTTCAGCACTGAGGGGTTTTCCAGGATATGGATGGGATTCTGAGTGTTAATACCGCGGAAGTCTCAGACAAACCAAAATGTGAACTCTTACCCAGCTTGGGCTCAAGAGCACATAAATAATAAATGACTCTGCTTGAATCTGTAGAGTTGCGCTGTTGAAAATGGGAGCCACTCTGCAAATAGGGGACGGTGAGAGAAGAGGTAGATAGAAACCAAGAAAGCTGGGGGTGAGAAGGAGAGGGAGGCGTACTCTTGACTAGCGACTCTGTTGAAGAGTAGTTTTGTGGCAAGGAGGGTGAGGGGATTAAAAGTATTTTGTTTTTATTTATTTTATGTTATTTTTTAAGATTTTTTAAAAAGATTTTATTTATTCATTTGAGAGAGAGTGAGAGAGCATAAATGGGAGAGGCAGAGGGAGAGGGAGAAGCAGGCTCCTTGCTGAGTGCAGAGCCCGACTCAGGGTTCGATCCCAGGACCCTGAGATCATGACCTGAGCCCAAGTCAGGTGCTTAACCGACTGAGCCACCCAGGCAACCCTAAGATTTTTTTTTTAGTAATCTCTACACCCAATGTGGGGCTCAAACTCACAACCCCGAGATCAAGAGTCACATGCTCCACCAATTAAGCCAGCCAGGCACCCCGAAAGTGTTTTGTTTTTAAATCACTTTCAAAGTAGGATGAAGTAAGGGGGAGATGTGAAGAACATGGTAGCTTGGAGTTGGTGATTTTCTAGCTGAAGAGCTCAGAGTACGGGAATGGCAAAGGAAGAGTCCCTTGGACTGGTCTTGAGCCTGAAGGCATTGACAGAAGGGCGGCAAAGCCCTGTTCAGGTCACTTGATGCCAGGCCTAGTAACAGTCTTGTGGGTCATCATAGACCGTTTTCATGAATTAGGGCACAATCTAGGGTTTTGAGGAAGGGAATGGCTATGTGTATTTTAGGCCAGCAGGCCATAGTGTGTAGAATGGTAGACTGGGTACTTAGATGTTGGATATGAGGAGGCTATTGTACAAGTGTATACTGGAATCATTTTTCAGAAGAATGCATTTTCAGTATTCTAATGAGAAGTTAGGAAAAGCTAATTGTGCAGAATCTGCTTCATACTCAAAATTTCAGGGATTTATCTGTATCACCTGCTAAAGGATATCTACAGTGATACCTGTGTTTCTTTACTGCTTTTCCTTTCAGTTGGTTTTTATATTTCCAATATTTTTTGCCTCATCAAAATCCATACTAGAATATGATAACTCCTTCATTTTATTTAAGAGAGATGAGATATAAAAGATATTTGTAATATATTGTACTGCCAGAAAAGCATAAGAAGAAAGAACTGCAACTGTCTATAAAGCAGGACTCACCTAAAGGAAATCTCTGGCATTCTTTTACCTTCTCTTTCTGGGTTCCTTAACTCCCCACTTGTCCAAACGTTTGTTTCCCCAAACAGCTAATGTTGGGCTAAAGTTTTCCTAGGCAGAACCTGACTCAGACTCTGTATCTGGTTCAGACTCCTCTCTCAACGTAGAGTCTAACCAGAGTGCAAGAGGTTCTAGAATTTAGATGCCAGTTCATACAGAACGGATGATGTCAGGTGTCAGTAAGCAACAGTTCCTGTCACTTTAGGGTGCCGGGTCCATCGGGAATAATTGTGATTCTGGGGACATTAAAAGCCAGGGACTCTCTAGATGACTAAATGAGGCTTTTAAGAGACCCATCTTTGAAAGGCTTGGACAACGCATGACAGAGAACCAGGGGGGCATCACGTCGGCCAGTGTTTCTCAAAACCGAACAGGACAAGATTTACAGCAGAACAAACACCCGGAGTGCTTGTTCAAAGGCAAATTCCTAAACCCCACCCTTGACCTACTAAAGGAGAATTCTAGGCTAGTGGCCAGGAATCTGCATTTCAAACAAATGCCCTAAAGATTCTTGCCTATTCTTTTTTTTTTTTTTTAAGATTTTATTTATTTATTTGACACAGAGAGAGACAGCTAGAGAGGGAACACAAGCAGGGGGAGTGGGAGAGGGAGAAGCAGGCTTCCTGCTGAGCAGAGAGCCCGAGGTGGGGCTCCATCCCAGGACCCTGGGATCACGACCCAAGCCGAAGGCAGACGCCCAACGACTGAGCCACCCAGGTGCCCCCCTTGCCTATTCTAAAGTGTAAGAACCTTACATATGTTATCAATACTTCCTCATTTTGTTTCCTTAGACCTTGCTAGAAGTCTGGCTCGCTAAACTCTAATACTTAATTCATGCTAATGTATTAATGATTAATAATGGTTTTAAAACTCTTTCATAGAACTTTCATTTAAAAATAGATCCCTAGATCTTGGAGTGCCTTCTCCCAAAGGATACATTTTCTTTTCTTTTCAAGAATGTTATTCTAATAGTAGAACTTTAACTATGTAGGCCAATTAACTACCTAAAAGGGCAGCAAATGATTTGTGGTCAACCTTGACCATAGATTTGAGAAATTAGATATTTTATTAAGTGCCTCTCTTCACCTAGATAATAATTTGGGCTATGGATAAATAACAGTTACTTTGGGGGATGTGAAGGCCACACCTGTTGGACTTTTAAAATTGTGTCAACTATTATAAACATTTAAATTGTGCTTAAATAATATGCTATCACAGTATAAACCCATTTACTAAACCAGCAAGATCAAATATTTTGGCTGTTTCTTTATTTAAAAACTGGGGTAAGAGAAGAAAATTTTTAGGCAGAGAAAGTAATTCTATCTTTTTGAGACTCTTCCTACCTATTCTTTAGCAGGAAAAACCCTTCAAATAGCCAATGGATGGTGCTAGTTCTTGGGAAGAACAAGGTAGTTTTCTTAAGTCCTTGTGCCGGCTGTAAAATTGGACCTGTCCTTGGGCCACAACACTGCGAAGTAAGAAGCTTCATCTCTTACCCTCCCCCACACCCATGTCCCCCAGAAAGACCATGGCTAAGAGACCAAGGGCTGAAGTATCATCTAAAGAGGATCCTAATCTCAACTACCATCTGGCAAATTTATGTCTCAGCGTAAGTGGATGGGAGAATAGATCCACACAACCTATCCCCGTGACTAGAAAAACAACTCAACATCAGGCCCTTATGGTCACTGAGCAGTTTTATTTCCATATATCGAAGGTTTAATTTGCAAGGCAACAGTATTACTTTGCTGGTGCTGCCATAACAGAATACCAAAGACCGGGTGGCTTAAACAACAGAAATTTATTTCCCCCATGGTTCTGGAAGCTGGAAGTCCAAGACCAAGGTCAGTGGAGTTGGTTTCTTCTGAAGCCTCTCTCGTTGGCTTGTAAGATGGCCGCCTTCTCTCCTTACCCTGCTGGTCTTCCCTCTTTGTGTGTGTCCGTCCAAATTCCCTCTTTTGTAAGGACCCCAGTCATATTGGATTAGGGCTCACCCCAATGACCTCATTTTAACTTAATGACCTCTTTAAAGACCCTGCTTCCAAACACAAAACACATTCTGAGGTACTGAGGGGTAGGGCTTCAGCAGTTTAATTTTTAGGGGTTGGGGGGACACCATTCAGTCCCTAACAGCAGCAGACAAATACCATTTGTCAGATGGATGTATCTATACTGGTCTTGAGTTTTAGACTCACCATATGAAAATGACTGGGCTTGTTACACGACTGAAGTATTTCAGTAATTTCTCCTTGCGTCCTCCCTTCTTTGGGCATTTTGTAAGACAAGTAAGTGCTGGCTGGAAAGCAAGATGGAGATCTTTTAAATGCCACTTGTCAAACAGTTTCACTTCCTCTGTAATTGCAAATGCTTGGTGGGAGCTGACCTATTTGAAAGAGCACTCCAGATGCAGAGAATTATTTGTGAACAAAATGATAACTGGCATAGTGCCAAATTCCATTCATTTCTTTAGGAAGCACATTCTCTACTATGTGATAGATACTTCGCTAGGTAAGTGCTAGGTACTTTGTAAGTGTAAGGAATGTGATGCTGATCACCCATGTCTCACACCTGGGAAAGTGGCGCAGCTGCAGGCATTCTGACGTGGCTGAGAACTCCCCAGGGACTGACTCTGTAGTAACTTCAGAAAGTCTAGCCTCCTTCCTCCTGGTTTCTCCTGCCTTCTACGTTGAGAGAATCCCAGGGGACCCAGTTTGGGTCCTAGGTTGCTTGAGAGTTATGGATTCCCCTACCAAATGGGACCCTAGTTTCATCTTCAAAAATATTGATCCACACAGTGTCCAAAGCATAAGCTGAAACTAATGTTTGTTGCCTCCCTACCTCCCCTCCTTCTCTCTCCCTCCCCCTCTCTCTCCCCTTCCCTCCCCCCTCCTTTTCTCTAGGTTTCTGATAAGGATGTCGGTTTATATACTTAGAGTCTATGAACACTGCATAAACCATGTCCAGAGTTTATGCACTAAGAATTTACTGCTGTACTAAAAATTTACAACAACATTAACCACGTTGTATAAAATTGGTAGGATCACAGATTACCAAGATTAATATTGTTGGGTATATAATCACAGAATGTTAGATTTGGAAGGGTCTTCAGAAGGGCACATCTAGGTCAGTTCCTTTTTCCACAAATGAAATGAGGCCTAGCCAAGTGACTGGCCCAAGGTCACAAAAAGCTGAAACTAAACCTCAGGCTTTCAGATTCCCAGCATAATCTTGCCATTAAGCCATCCTATGTTAAACAATCACCCTGGTTTTATAGTTTTCCTCTTGGTATCTGTATTTATCTAGAATCATAAATGTCCTAAATTCTCTAGATACTAGATACCATTTGGAAGCCCTTCCTCCCTTATCTTATGCACATGCACACACGGACACACAAAAACACTGTCATTTTGTAATAACAAAGGCCAGATTCTAGTAATCCGCGTTCCTCTGCCTTGTCTCAAGTTCTCTGGATTTCCCTTACGGTCAGTCCTTCTCCCCTTTTCCCACCCTGGCTGCTTTTCCTATGTGAGGACTGCTGGGCTTAAGGCAACAGAAGCTCTACATTGCTCACTCAGGAGGCCTGCAAGGATGCCCAGAATGGGGGGGGTAGTTTCCAGAGAAAGGGGAACATTGTAAGCACTTATTGGGTACCCTTTGGATGAATAAACGAACCAATAAATGAACAAACAGATGAAAGTTAGAAGGAGAGAAAAAAAAAGGTGAGGGGGCTGAACTTCTGGGTCACCTATGAGCCTCCGGGCTGAGGGATGGGTAAGACAGGGTTTGGAGTTAAGGAATGGGGCCCTCCTCTACAACCTGCTGTCAGGCTCAAGATCAGAGCAACTCCTGGCCGGCCCACAGTTGAGTAGAGCCTGGAGGCCCTCCCCCTCCGTCTTCCCACTTCTTTTGTCTTCCTTGACATTCCTTGCACAAGGGACAAAATTCTCAGTGCTTTGCACAAAATGCATGCTTTGAGGACAGGGTCTGTGTTTAATTTTGCATCCTTAATAACTGTCCAACAAATGTTTTTTTTCAATGGATACTTGACAATTGAGAGGAAGACAAACATCTGGAAATTAATAATCCACCAAGTTTTGGTCACAGTGTAACTGCTGATGTCTAAATTTTTTTGTTTTACTGTGTGTGTTTGTGCTCCCTGAAACTCCGACCCTGAACTTCCCAGCTAGGTGGACCCAACCCAGCTTCCCCTGATTTTTCCATTAGCCATTTTCATTGGGGCTTGAATACAGCTCCTCCCCCTCTATCCCTGCTCTGTAACTCAGTTTCCTCCTAATGTTTCCCTGTGGATTAATTAGTTGATCGCTCCTAAGATTTTTTCCCCCCAAACACAGAGTACAGTATTATTATAAACAGTAACTTCTATTCTTAGGAACTGCAGGTTTCCCCGTGTTGGTTCCTTTACCAGAGTTTCGGAATCAGGGCCCGCTGTCTTTCAGTAACACGAGACACAATCTAAGCAGAATAGTAATGACAGTCCCAAAACTTCAAATTCTCCAAAGAACCAGGGACTTTCAGTGACTTGTGTAAACGAGGTCCACTGACAACCAGTAGATTTTAAAAACATCATTTTATTGTATTGGGTTTACACTGTGGCATTTTAGTGAGGCTTGACAAATCAGACCATAACTGCAGGGACAGGAAGCAGTGAATAACAAAAGAACTAATGTGTTCTTGACATCACTCATTCTTAAGAAGGCTGTTTACTTCTGAGTTTACCTCCTAGTGTGTTTTAAAATACTCTTGCAAATCTCAGTCAGCCTGAAATAGCTGTTCTAGCTTCTTTCAATGGAAGCCCCCAACTTCTCAGCACACTGGCTCATAGTTATTTATAAACCTGATGTCAGTCAAAGATTATTTTTTTACATCCCTCATTACTCCCTTCTCCCCACCTATGAAGACAGACCTATATAAAATTAGAAACTTCACATAAAGTATTCAGTCACTTAGGTAAGAATTATTGTCAGTCAGCAATCATTTATGAAACATAAATTCATCATATTGGGTGAAGCATGTCTCCAACACTGTTCCATGGATACAAGCTACTTCTTTTTTTTTTTTTTAATATTTGTTTTACTTTATTTATTTATTTGAGAGAGTGCGCACCCAAGCGTGAGGTGGGGGTGCAAAGGGAGAGGGAGAGAGAATCTTAAGCAGACTCTGCCCTGAGTGTGGAGCCCCATGTGAGGCTCGGTCCCACTGCCCTGTGATCATGACCTGAACCGAAATCAAGAGTTGGATGCTTAACCAGCTGAGCCCCCCAGGCACCCCCACAAGCTCTTTCTTTAAAAAAAAAAAAAAAAGGCCTCTGTGGCCAAACACGTTTGGAAAACTGTATGCCTTTTTGAGATTGAAAAATCCTATGTTAATCAAGTTATCTTTGTGTGAGCTAGCAATTTCCACATCTATTTTGTCAAAGCATCCCTTTCTTTCCAGCCATATTTAGTAACATTTCATGGAATGATGTGTCTTGGATCACATTTTGGAAAACCAGGGAGGTAGCCCACACAGGGGCTGTGGAGTCAGGAGCACCGGATTTGACTCCTGGCTCTGTCACCCTACTCTGTGTATGACCTTGAGCAAATCACAACCTCTTTATATGTACTTTCACATTGGAAGAGTGAGGACGATAAATACCAATCTTGATCCGGGTTGTTTTATGGATTAAATGATGTTATTATGACTGTGCTTTAAAGACTATAAAAAGGTATCATTAGCAATCACAGAGAAATATAAGATTATATTTAAAAATTAATACTGTACAGGTATAAAGAAAGTTGCCCCAGCAGTTCTTACTCAACATTGTCTACTTAAGTCTACTTAGAGGCCATCGCTGAGGGGAGCAAGGAAACCCAGTACAAAGGTCAAAGGAAGATGAGAGCATGCTGGATCCAGAAATGTCTTTGGTGATAATTGAATTTAACCCTCTCTTTTTATAGCTGATGAAGCTGAGATCCAGAGTGGTCAAAAGAATGGCTTAAGGTCACTCAAAAAGTTAATATTAGAAACATCTGATTCTCATCCAGAGATTGGACTCATTGCCAAGGGCTGTCTCACTTTGAAGCAAATCACGGCCCCATGAAATTTTCAATCTAATTAGGAGACACAAGATATGCAAATGACATCATCAGAAAACAAGACAACATGGAACAAAATTTTAAAGCTCAAAAAATGTGGCTGATGGTAACCATGTGAGGGGATGGCTTTGTTAATTAGCTCGACTGTAGTAGTCATTTCAAAATGAATACGCATATCAAAATATCATGTTGTACACCTTAAATATATACAGTTTTTAGTAAAAAAAAAAAAAAAATGTGTCTGGGGCTCCAGGGTAGGTCAGTCAGTTAAGGGTCCGACTTTTGATTTCCGCTTGGGTTGTGAATTCGGGGTCGTGGGATACAGCCCTGCAGGCGACTGGCTCTGCGCTTAGCAGGGAGTCTGCTGGAGATTCTTTCCCTCTCCTTCTCCCTCCGCGCGCGCTCTCTCAAATAAATAAATAAATCTTAAAAAAAAAAAAATGTGGCTGAAGTAACAGGGACAATGAGAATGCAGGAATGAGTAAGCTAAACATCCAGGCTGAATTGGAGATTGGACCGTAGCTGGGGAAGAATGCACAACACCATGTTGGATTTGGATACTGCAAGAGGAAAAATAGTAGTGTTCCAGAATGGAATTGGAAAAGATAGTAAGACCAAATGGCTGGCAATAGTCTAAATAAGTGGGCATTACAGTTTTGGTGAAATAGTCAACAGTAAACATTTATTGGACACTTCCAAATTCTATGAAGTCTCTGGAGCTTTGAGAAGGATATGAGAAGTAGGTAACATGGTCTCTGACTTTGGAAAGCTTATTTTTTATTTGGAGAGAAGAGATGGGAACATAAGACTAAATTGGAGAATGTGAGCAAGTAAGTATACAATATAAAGGGGTGAAATATGTACTGTTAGGGAAGGATTTCTGGAGATGAGTTTTGTTGTTTCTTGGGAAAACCATGCATGTGATTGGTTTTTGGAAGCATGTGGGATAACCTGTGTCATCCCCTGAATTAAGAGGGAAATTTCAATATGCATATAATATAGGACTGTGGATTATTGCTGTGTACTTGGTCTTTATTAACTTACAATCCTTTTCCTGTCTTTTCTTTCTTTTTTTTTTTTTTTAAGATTTTATTTATTTATTTGACAGAAAGAGAGAGGACACAAGGAGGGGAGCGTAGGCAGAGGCAGGCTCCCCGATATGGGACTCAATCCCAGGACCCCGGGATCATGACCTGAGCTGAAGGCAGACGCTTAACCGACTGAGCCACCCAGATGCCCTCCCTGTCATTTCTTATTGTAAACCGGACGGTGGACTAGAATGCCTATGTAAATATGATCACCTGTCCAGATTTGAACCCAGAATAGTAAGTGCCTGCTCTTACTTGTGTCTGATGATTTGCTACCTCTTCCTCTTTCACCTCCTTCACATTCCCATTCTTCCCAGAGTAGCTAATCTGGGTATAAAAGAGCATAAAACATAAGATTAAGGAATCATTTTAGGCTCTACCCTGTTAGTCACCATTCCCTCCAGCTAACCAGTTCCCAAGTCCGTTGGACTTTTGACATTCTAAATATTTCTCAACCTGTTCTCTGCTCTCTATGGTATTTCCTCTGTCACCGGGGTCAGATCATAACCATTTCTCACCTTATTTATGCAGTAATATTACAACTGGTTTTTAGGTCTGCCTGCCTCTAGTCTCTTTTCTTTTCTCCAATCCTTAATTTCATCTCTCATACAGGCAGAACTACTTTCCAAAAACGCAAATCTGCTTTATACCTGTAGTGAAAATCCTTCTAAGGTTCCATTTAGCCTCTCGGCAAAGTCCAAACTCCTTTGCCTGGTATACAGAACCTTTCTGGTCCTGGCTCCTGCTTACCTCTCAGTAGCTCATCTCTAGTCACTCCCAAACAAAAATTGGGTCCTTATGCATAAAGTTGGTATGTTTTTGGAGTTCTCATAATTTTTTTTTTTTCCATGCTAGAGAGTTGCTTGGCTTCCTTCAAACTGCTGAACCCCTACTCATCCTTTAAAACTCCCTCGTTCCTGGTTACCTGTTATGAATTCCCTTTAGCAAGTTTTTCCCTGTTGCTATAGCAGGGACTTCAGCACTTTTTAGAGGTATCACAAGCGACTGTTAAGTCTGCCTTTGTACTCAGCTGTGTGTTTCTTCACAAAGGACTTTAAGGCTTCTCTCTGTGTCTTCGGGGATGAGGACAGGGCTGGCAGGTCCTCTAGAAGCAATGCCCCCGGTGAGGTCTTCCCTCCATCCTGCCCCTCCCTACTGCCCTCACTTGAAGGCATCAAGAGAAGTGCTACGAGGAGTTAAAATCATCAGGAGAAAGAAGAGTGAATTAGATTTAAAGAAAACAAAAAAGAAGAGGAAAAAGAAAGGCAAGGTAATATATGACTTTGCCAAGGTAGCGGGGAAAGGATGTCCATCAGGAGACAGTGCCTTCCGCAACAGGAAAGGCTTTAAATCCCCATAAAGGCCCATCTATTTTCCTTTTCAGACAAAACAACACGAATGTTATCCAAATCTTTTGGAAATGAGCAAATTCCTTCCTTTCCCCTGCCCTCAAGCCTCAACTAGGAGAAGGGTTTTTAGTTTATGTGTGTGGCGCCCTGAAGTTGGTAGCCCAGCAGGGGAGTTCCCAGGCCTGGGACAGAGAAGCCAGGCCTCAGGGCTAGCTCAGGGAACCAAGAAGAAACCCACCTTTGTTCTTTAATATTTTGCCTGGGGGGTGACAGATCTGACATTAAACCTCCAGAAAACTGGTTAAAACCCTAACACTGTGGAGGAGTGCAGACCTCCAGTATACAGGTAGGTCCTAATGATCAGAAAATCTTTTGAAAACACCTCGTTGTAACCTAACCATAAAGTCACTTGGGTGGCCAATCCTGAAAAGTGGAGTCTGTTCTGCAGAGTCCTCCCCGGCAAATGGCACCGACAAACAAGTTTTGCAATATCGAGGCACAGAAGGCCATTTATTTTTCTGATTGTGAAATGAATGTAAGACAAAATTGTTCCTTTTTAGAAGGCATTCAGATTTTTTAAAAAGGTAGAGTAGTAATTCAAAAGCCTTTTGAAAAAGGCATTTTCTTTCCTTTACGGAAAGCTTCCTATTACCGGGGCCGGTTCTTAGGTAGGTTACTGTTATTACATAATCCTCCCCTCACGGTCTGGTCATCTGTGGACGAGGCCGAGGACAAGCTCAGAGAAGGCACCGGCTGCCTTTCAGCAAGGGCTAAGGCTTGATTTGAATCCAGGCCTCTTACCACCGGTTTCGGAGACCTTGCTAGACCACGGTTACCTCCCGAAACACTGCTGCCCATAAAAATCTAACCACCGTGCAACCCGCGGGGGAGGAGGGTCCACGGGATGGGGAGGAGAGCAAGACGTACAGCAGCGAGCACGAGGCGGTGTGAGCGACCCCACTTCTCATTTACCCAGAGGGGAGCCTGGGAGGAGATAATTTAAAACATTGCTTCTCCGCAGCCACAGTTAAAACAAGTAGATTTATGATGCAGAATGGCTGCGTCAGACTTCACGAAGTTGTTAAGGCGGCGAAGGCCCGAGGAGTCCGGGCCTCCCTCCCTCCCTCCCGTCAGCGACTCAATGGCCACGACAGGGGGCAGAGGCAGGTAGAAGGCGGCCCCCCCGTGGCCCGCGCGGGGCAACTCCCGGCGCTCGGCGTTCCAGATGCGTCCCTGCAGTTCGCAGGGCAGTGCGGCTCGGTCCCCACATTCCACTCCTTTTGCAGCTCCGCGCGCAGCCTCGCTCGCCCGCGGGCACCCCCGGCGCCAGGCACCCCTCTGCGGGCAGAGCTCGGGCCGGACGTCCCCGGGCGGGTTTCTCTCTCGCCGGAGGCGGCCACCCCCGACGCCCGGCTCGGCCGGCGGGCCGCGTGCCGCCCCAGGAGGTGGCCTTCCAGCGCGTGCGGCTGCGGGGCGCCGGCCGAGGTGACCTCAGCCCACCCCGGGCCGGCCGCAGCACGCCGTGTGCGAAGACGCGAGGCGGTGTCCTGAGCTGACACCGGCTGCGCGGCACAGGCGGCAGGCGCCGCCGATCAACTAGTTCGCACCGAGGATTCCTCTTGGTGCGTGGCCCAGTTTTCCTTAGGACGGGCTCCAACCCCTCGCCGACACCGCCCCCCGCGCCGCCACGCTCCGAGGCCTTCCCCCAGGAAGCCCCGCGCCCCCCCCCGCCGCTCGGCTCGGGCCGGCGCGCGCGCGATTCCTCGATTCCACAGGCGGTTCGCGCCGCGGGTGGGGGCGGGGCGCCGCCGGGGGCCGGGGGCCGGGGCCCGGGGGCGGGGGCGGGCCGGCGTGGGGAGTTCCTCGCTCGCGGACCACACGCTCTGCGGACCAATCCCGAGCCAGCCTCTAGCAGTGTCACACGCGGGACACATCCAAGCGTTTGTTGGCAGGGCCGGTGAGGGGGAGGGGGCGAGGAGGAGGGAGGGGAGTTGAGTGACAGACTTTGCGGGGCAGGCTGGGAATTGTAGTTCCCAGCTCCCGTGGCCATAGCCATTTTGTAGTCGGGGGACTACAACTTCCAGAAGATCAAGGGGACCATTCTAAGGTGCCCCGGGAATAGGCGGCTCTCCCCGGGGCCGGGCGTCTTGGGGCACTGGTATCCAGCAGCCCGGCTGCAGGTAGACGCGAGGGCAGTGGCGGGGGCTGGCGTGTGGCGGCTGTGGGGTGAGCGGCAAGCTGGGGAAAGGGGGTGAGGTGGAGCGACCGAGCGTGCCATGCATTGGGCTAGGGAGCCTCTCTCAATTCCACTCCTAGGCTCGGCGTGGGAGCGATGCCTGAGGGTTTGCCCGGGAAGGGTTCGTCGAAGCTTCTCGGGTGTCTAGTCGACGGGGCTGCGCGGGTCCTCCGGACTGGGCCGGGATCGGTCGGCGCCGGAGTAGGCGGGCGCCTGGCGGCTCAGCTGTGGGAGTTTTCGGCTAGCGTCCGTCGGGGAATTACCCGAGGAGCCCTAACTTGTATAAAAGCAGAGTCCATTTAAAGTTGGGCTGGATAGCCTCTCTCTCATTGGTTAGGGGGCTTGGAAAAAAGAGACTCGGCGAGCCCTCGCTGTGGTGCTGCCGCCGCCGCCGCCGCCGCTGGAGTTGACTCTTCTGCTCGCGCTGCTGCTGCAGCACAAACGTGACTTCCAACATTTTTTATTTATCTTTCCCTTTTCTTTTCCAAGATGTAACTACAGATCAGACACTAAGGACCTTCACGTTTCGCTGATGTAGTTTTTGGAGGAAAAAGGGGGGGAGTGAAGGGCGTCGGTTTTTTTTGTGTGTGTGTGTGTTTCGGGGGAAATTTTCCATTATGAGTGTTTTACTAAAGTGAATTTTTTGTTGTTGTTGTTTGCTTCGTTCGTCTTTGGCTCTTTTTTTTTTTTTTTCTCCTTCCCAATTTCGGATTTATTTCAAGGCGAATCGGGCTTTGGGGGAAGAGGAAGAAAAGTCGGATTACAAGATCAACCACCACCAACAACAATAAAAACCACCAGGATATTTTTTTGCAAATTTCTGACGGCTTTAAATTCATGAAGCAATTGTCCCCTTTTGCAATCAGCATTTGGATCTCAGAATGAGCAAGGAAAGACCCAAGAGGAATATCATTCAGAAGAAATACGTAAGTGCTCTTAACAACACATCCTTTGACTTGCAGTTTTAAGCAATGGCTGTGAATGTCAAGTTTATAGATAATTCTGCAGCTGAAGGGTTTTAAACACAGCGTCCGATAAGGCTGTTTCTTTCTTTTCTGAAAGAGGGCTTTTCAGGCAAAGTCGTGTCTGCCTAGTTTGGATGAAAAAACAGATTGGTGTAGCGATACCTCAAGTGAATAAATTGACCTCGAATGACACAACCATAATCTAGTTTTAGATGAAAGGCTAGGGATTTTGGTGGAGCTTGGGGGGCGGGTGGGGGCTGCGGTAATGTAACTAAACTGCATTCTCGGGCGGATTTGGCCCCATATTGCACTTTGCATGCAAATGAGCTTGTGTTATTATTATTAATGTTATTTGGAGAATCGTGTAACCCGTGTGTGTTGGAAGCCCTTTAAGTTGCAATCGAGGGTCCGATTATGGCGATCTTGTTCCCTGCACTGGCATATCAAATTTAATGTATGTGGTCGTTTTGGCTTATTTGGTTCGCAACGTAAATCAGTTGGGAATCATGTTACAGCGAATGCATTTGTTGGGATTGACTTTAATAATGGAACTGGTTTTGTTTAAAAATTCATGGTTTCCAGTTTTAGGGGGAAAACACATACAATATAGCTAATGTTTTTAAGTAGGTACGTGAATACATGTGTAAGTGACTACAAATAAATTCTCCCTGTTAAGTGGGCTTCTGAAATTGGGTGATTATTCAGAGATTTAAATGGCTTGGAATAGTTAAATTTGTTTTGTGCATAGTACAGCTACGTTTTGATTGGCATGGGGAGTGTTTTTGTTTTGTGTATGGCTTTTTTTTTTTTTTTTAAGTTTGGGGGGGGGGAGGGTAGAGGGGAACGGAGGATTAACCAAATATGCACTCGAGTGATCGGTGATTAGCTGCATGCTTTAAATCAGAGAACCCAATTTTTTTTTTAAAAGCCCAAATGAACATACACTAGGAATAATGCAACGTTATAAGAAAGTTTTATTTAACTCGAGTCGACAAATTGGTGTTAATATTTTCCCTTTTTGAGCAATGTGATGTGTGTAATGGGAGATGACCTTCGGGGCACTGGTTTTTGTAAAGAAAAATACGTTTAATGAAAAAGCCGAATGCCTCTTCCAGAGGGCTGATTCTAATCTAGGCACGTAAACTTCAACTATGAAAGAAATGCAAGGTTAAATAATCAAGCTCAACTTAAAAAAGCTGTTCCCTAAAGAATTTAAGAATTAAAATACATCCGCATTGCAGAGGGCTGGGTAGAATGCAAAGGACTAGTTTAAACTCGGGCTGTAGAAACTGCATGGAGACAACCTTGCCTTGGAGCGTGGACGCCTTCCCGGGGCACGTCCGATCCGGGTGAAGCCACAAAGCAAATGGGGTAGAACTTGGACAAGAACCGCCTCCGCCGCCCCCACCCCTCCCCCCGGCCCCCATCCCAGACCTCGCTAAGTTGGAGATTGGGGTGGGGTGGGATTTTTTTGTTGCTGGCGGTCAGGGGATTGTGTCGAGTCGGGGCGTCCGGCCGCAAGCCCCGTGGCTGGCGGCGGCCGCGGGAGGCAGAGCACGAGTTGACGCCGGGGGAGCGGAGCGGAGCCCGTGCTCCCGACGTGCTCGAGCCGGCAGCCGAGGGGAGGGCGCGCGGGGGTCGCGGCGGGCTGGGTCGGGGCCGGGCGGGCGCGCGCGCGCGCGCGCGGCCTGTAGGGGGCGGGCTGCCGGCTCCGGCGCCGGGCTCCGGGCTGCTCGGGCTGCTCGGGCTGCTCGGGCTGCTCGGGCTGCGGCTCCGGCTCCGGCTCGGGGCTCGGCTCTGGCCGGCCCGCAGGCTGGCGGGCGGGCGGGCGGGTGGGTGGGGCGCGGGGGCGGCGCGGCCTTCTGGGCCCGGGGGAAGGGAGGGGAGGGGGGGGGGCGGTGCGGGGGGCGGGGGGGGGGGCGGGGGCGTGCCGGGGTGGGGGCGGCGCGGCGCACAGCTGCAGCGGGCGCCCCCCGCCGCGCGCACGGCCGAGCATGGCGGCGGCGGCCCGGCCGGCTCCCCGCGGCCCTGCCCGCCGGCTCCAGTGCCGTCTCGAGAGCAACAGGTTAAGCCGGCGAGACGTCAGCGCGCCCCCTCCCCGCCCCCCGGTTCTCCCCCCAGGCTCGCGCCGGCCTGCCCCCCTCCTCCCTCTGCCCCCCCGCTCCCCCGCTCCGGGTTCCCGGACGCTCCCGGCCGCGTTCTGTTGTCATTGTGACGTCACAAAGGGACGGGCCCGGGTGGAACCTTCTCCTCCTCCTCCGTGACGTCAAAAGTCGGGCGGGAGGTTCCAGGCGGCGGGGCGGCCGGGGGGAGGAGGGAGCGAGCGAGCGGAGGCGGGGGCCGCGGCGGAGCGGGGCCGCGGCGTGGGAGGAGGAAGAGGAGGAGGAGGATGCGATCGGCCTCCGCCTTCCGCCCCGAAACGCTGCGCTTCCCTGCAGGTGAGCGCTTGGGAGCCTTTGGTCCCCGACGAGGGCTGCCGACCTAGCTCCGGTTCCATTTAGGGGGTGGGGAACCGGGAGGAGACGCCTCCTCTGCAGAAATGTGTTTCGCCCCTTCTGTTTCCAGGTCGGCTGACGGTGTGGCATTACTGCGGTGGTCGCTGTGATCGCTCAGCAACGCTTTTCAGAAAGCAAGGCAACTTTATTCAGGGAACGCTTTGCTTTGTAGCAGGACTGTGTTGTGGATTTGGCCACCTCGTCGCTTGAAGTCGTGTCTGGGGTGCCTTTGGGGGCTGTGACGGGATGCCTTCCTGGGTGATGCTGCTCAGCAGCAACTGTTGCTCTTTCTGGGAGCCCTGTAATACCGGGGGAGGGGGTGGCGCTCCTCCTTCGCTGTGCCAGCTCTGTGCTTTATCTTTTGGGGCGGGGGGGGGGGGCGGACCAGGGAAGACTCGTCACTGATACGTGTTCTTGGAAGAGCACGGGACAACTAAGTCTCAAGGTACTCTGCGCTTAGTACTTCCGGACGGTAGAACAGGAGGCTCGCAGTCTGAGTCTGTTCAGTTTTCTGTAAAATGGAAGAGGTAACACCTGCTTTTGCCCCTCACTTTTTTTTTTTTAAAGATTTATTTATTTGAGAGAGCGAGAATGAGAGAGAGAGAGAGAGTACATGAGAAGGGGGAGGGTCAGAGGGAGAAGCAGGCTCCTCGCTGAGCAGGGAGCCCGATGCGGGACTCGATCCCGGGACTCCAGGATCATGACCTGAGCTGAAGGCAGTCGCTTAATCAACTGAGCCACCCAGGCGCCCCTTGCCCCTCACTTTTATGTAGAAGGATCCTGTGCGGGAAAGATGTAAAACAGAGTCTGCTGCTCTCTGTGTCAGGGGGTGTTACTCCTCGAGCTGGTGGAAGGCAGCACGTTTCCTACAATTGGTCTCAAGCCTCGGATGCCTGCCGCGTTGCCATTCAGTTTGTTGCCTCCGCGAAGCAGAGTTTGTGGGGTGGGACTGTCCATGGCAGGCTTTGGGAGAAATGATGGTTATATTTCGTATTAAATGGTATCCTTGAGAAACTCATAAACTGTAATCTCGTCCTAATTGTGCTGGGCACGACTCCCACCACAATACCTTGAATCCCTGAAAACATTTGCTTTCAAAGTCCCAATCCACTTGGACAATAAAAACAGTTACATGTCTCTGCTCCATGGATGTTTTCTGCCATTTCCATCACTCCACTGGATGGGTTATTTCTAGGGAGAATAACGAGGGTGATACCCAGGCTTCAACACCATTTGATCTTTGAGGCTTTATAGCAGGTAGGAGTTTCAAATTTAAAAAAAAAACCTCTGCTACACGAAGCTCCGAGTCATGTGCTGAGCACAAAAACAAATGACCAGTTTGATTTCTAGGACAGCTCAGGCAGAATTTGTACCACTAGGCTGTCAAGTTTTAAGTATCTAATTTTCTGATGTAAAAGTTGCAGTATGATTAAACAAAACTGGGAGAAGTTCACATTACAAGGTTCAAAAGCAGGATTTACTATAATTACAATTACATAAAATTATAAAGAAAAAAGGAGAAGTACACCAAAATACAGTGGTAGGATTTACGAGATCCTTCCCCGCCCCCCCCTTAATACCCTTGGGTTATTTCACAGTTCTGAGGGAAAAAAACAAACAAACCTTGTACATGTCATTTAATTGCTATGTTTTTTCTTTCCTTAGCTGTTTACATGGCTTTCTTTCTGCCTCTGTCTAGTAGCGGAAAACTTTACTCTTTGTTGCGTAAATGTATATGGCAGGGACATTTGAGTGGCGCTTACTATATGCAGAGATTATGGGAGGAAGACTATATAAAGAGTCCAAAGTGTGTCATATAAATTTAAAAGGAAAAAGAAGTTGTGTCCCCAAATAGTCCGACTTAACTGTTATCTGCGTGATTATCACTTCATTGTAGACAAGTAGCTGACTTGTGTGTCTTCCATAGTCATCTGCCCACATAGCCACCTGGAATTAATTGGTATTCAGATGGTGTAATGGCGTGTCTTTTCTCATAGTAGGTCACACCACTTCCTGTTGCTGAGCTGGGGGCTATTGACTCACTTCCAAGTGCCTTGGAAATAACTCTGGTGTTAATATATACCTTGCTCCAAAGGTTGTTTAAACTTCTCTTCAGAAAGAGAAAATCTTTTGTTGGAGTATATAAGTGGTATTTGTTATGTTCAAAATGGGAACTATTTTTCTCCTTTCAAAGATAACACAGACAAGTCATGTGAAGCCTAGTACATTAAAACCCTTGGTAAAGGCCAAACCGGAATATTTTTAAGGTTTGCCCTTGATCATGATGTTCTTAGGACCCAGGTTCCTGATATTTTTATCTAAAACGGTTAAAAAGTTTTGCAGCGTTAAGAAATTTCGTTTTTGGACCTTTAGTTGCATTGTTCCTTTTTAAAAAGAATTTGTTTTATTTTATGTTTTAAAGATTTTGTGAGCGAGCGAGCATGTGGGGGGGGGCCACAGGGAGAGGGAGGGAGAATCTCAAGCAGAGTCCCCGCTGAATGCAGAGCTCACGATGCTGAGATCATGACCTGAACTGAAACCAAGAGTCAGACGTTTAGTTCAACCCACTGCGCCACCTAGGTGCCCCAATAATTTATTTTTAAGTACTCTCTACACCCAAGGTGGGACTCGAACTCACAACCTGGAGGTCCGAGAGTCATGTGTTCCAGGGACAGAGCCAGCCAGGCACCCCTGTTGCATTGTTCTAATCCTGTTAGTGGTCCATCTCTACGTCTCCCCCAGGATTACATAACCATTGTCCTAACCACCTAATTACGTATCCAACCTGCTTGCTCTGTTAGCTGCAGAATATCCTGGCTGTCAGACCCTAGCACGGTGCTCCTGGCCAGTGAGTAGCCCTGGGGTGTGTGTCCCTCTGTCCCCTTCGGCTCCCACCCATAGAAGGCTTGCCAAATGTCAGTTGTTTGTTTCCAAATCTGGTTATTCCAGTTAGACTTATTATTGCAATTACAGTTAAATACTGTGTAAACCTTTGGACAAGTGTGGAAAGAGAGTTGGTTTCTTTTTTTTTTTTTTGAGAGTTGGTTTCTATGAAAACTTAAGTTGACTGTTTTGGGAACACTTGATAAAAGTTGAATTACCAAAAAAAAAAAAAAAAAAAAATCAGGCCATTAAATTAGACGTAGGCCCCGCCATTTAAAAAACTCGGGGTAAATTTTAAGGATTGTGTACATGCATTGTTTGGCAAGAGATTCCCTTTTAAGAACCAAACTTCATTTATGCCCAAACTTCCTTCCCAACAAACACACCAAAAAAAGCATAGCGTGGAACACTGAAGAATTCTCAACAAATCTGTTACTAAAAGTACATTTAGGTGTTTAAGTTAGAATGTCAAAATCTTCATGGATTTTAAGGTTTCCCGCCTGACAGACTTTATAGGAGCTAACCAGCTTCTGGCCCCTATCTCCTCTGATTAGAACGCTTCCATTGTATTTAGCCCTAATCCCCAGGTATTAGAGCAGACTCCCCATCTAGTTCATGCCAGGTGCACAAGGTGACTTACAGTGGTCCTGCCGAGCTAACTTGAATTACTTGTAGAATTAAAAACACAGTTGTATCAGTCACTGGATGGCAGGGGACAGAAAGATTTGTGATTTTACACCTAATTTATATGGAGTTCAGAAGCTTGTATTTTGTAATCCACCAACCTTAATTATTGGGTCTCACTTAGATACTGCTGACGGTTCGTTCCCTTTCAAATCCTTAAACCTACCTGTTAATGGAAAGGAGACCAATTGAATCTCAGTTTCTTAGTTTGAATCAATTTCTCTTTTGTTTCTTTCCATCTCTAGGAGGTAACCTCTGATACCTGCCTCCCCTTCCTGGCCCCCCCCAGGTCTCAGGTACTTCTCCAGCTGGCCTCCAGTCTCCCTTTTTCTGGTTCCTTTTGTGCCCCTAAAGCCTTTTCCCTGCCTGCCTCATGATCACAGGCTTCCTTCGTTCCAGGAGGTGGGAGCTCTGATGACTTTGGTATTGCTGTTAATTTGTCTGCTTTTTTGTAGACCATCTGAGTGAGGTTTTTCTTACCCTTTTAATTTTCTTGGGACTTTGGTTAACACTATACCTTCTGCCAGCCTCACGCCTTTTATTTATTTTAAAAAATTTTTAAAAAGAATTTATTAGAACGCAGTGCCTGTAAGAGGGAGGGGGAGGGCAGAGGCAGAGGGAGAAGCAGGCTCCCCGCTGAACAGGGAGCCCACTGCGGGGCTCGATCCCAGGACGCTGGGATTGTGACCTGAGGCGAAGGCAGACACCCAGGTGCCCCAGCCTCACACTTTTTAATAAGGGAGTTTTCATTCATTGCCGATTCAGGATACAGTCACTAAAAGCGGAGCTGAACCTTGTAGGAAGTGGCAGGGAGAGCTGGATACCCCTTGGCTCCTGGTCAGGGAAACCTGCCTGCTTCTGGGACTTGCTGTTCCTGCCTCTGCTTGCACGTGGCTTGTGACTCTAGTTCTCTGAGGACGTCTGGGATCAGAAAGGTTCTGTGTTGTAGGGACGTAGATCCTGTCCCACCGGTGAGGGCTAGGTCCCACCCGAGCAAGCAGCTGGGACGACACATCCTGGGCCTCTCGGGTGTGTGTCTGGGTTTCTTTCCACTTCCACACTGTTTTTGCAACAGATTTTGCTCATCTTGTGAGAACGCTGCCCATCTCTCCTGGGGTTCTCTTTGAAGTTTGAAGAAATGTGCCAGAAGAGCTTGGATTGTAGAAAAACCCCGTAGATGGGCCACACAACACCCACTCCTCCTGAAAGCATCCTGAAGAGAAGGCCCAGTCAGTTCGGAAATCACCGCCCACATTGGTTTCCATAGTGCATTCACACCAGAAAAAAAGAGGCTGTCGAGTCCATTTTACAGAAGAGAAAACCAAGGCAGAGAGACACTGGCCAGAGAGTTAAAGGCTACATATCTTTTCCCCAGTTTTTCGTTGTCTTTAGAAGTAAGATGATCACTGTAGCCCCGAAAAGGGGGAGAAAAGGCCATAACCGGGGCTCTGGGCAGGCTCCGGAGAGGTTTTTTTGCTTAAGAAGGTTGGGGAAGTTAAGGCAGTCTGTCAGCCTCCTGGAACAGAAGGAGTGCGTCCGTCTCAAGTGCATGTTTGTGTTTGTTGTTTTTTTAAACACCAGTTGGTGGAGCTACCCCCTTATCCCCAGCTGGCTGTCTCCTTGACTTCTCATTGGAAAAAGAGCCGAGATCCCAGGACCCCTTGGGACTGGCTGGTTTGTGCTCTGTGTTTTTGTAAGTGTCCCCCCCCCCCCCCCTCGGTGGTACCTGAGGCCCTGCTGGGCGCATTAGCTCTCCAGGCTTCCAAGGAAGGAGAACCTGCTTTCTCGTTGCAGGGGCTGTGACAGATCGGCTGGATAATCTTTTTTTTTTTTTTTTTTTTTTTTTGCTGCTCTTGTATTGTCGCCCCTGACTTTGCTGCTTAGGGGACTGTGGGGCACTGGGGAAATCATTTGCCCTCAGTCCTCACCAGGGTCGGGGCCATGCGGTAAAACAAAGGCTGCCCAGATATGTTAATGAAGCAGCATGAGTAATGGGAACGTTATACATAATTACTCACATAGTCATAGGATGTATGAGGAGGTTAGAAAGGGGAACCCTACTGGTTGAAGTTCTGGAGAGCTGTTTTTGAGGGCTGGTGCTGCTTGAGAGGCCTAAATTGGATTTTAAGTTCTAATTTTGTAAGTCTGTCAAGCTCCACCACCCATGAAGAGGAAGGCCAGTGTGCATTGAAATGTCATCACCAGCAGTGTTTAGTTACCAGGAATCCTAGAAGGTTAACAGAATAGCCAGTTTTTGCCCCTTCATCCTACCAATGCAGCTCTTCCCTCATACACCTGTTTTGTCCAGTAGAAGCAGGAGTTTTTTCCCAGCACTCTTATTGGGGGGGGCGGGCAGCGAGAGGGTTGTGTGTGTGGGTCTGTTTTCCATCAGGAGACCCTCTGGTTTGTTGTGAATGAGTGCTCCAGGAGAGTGTGGGAGACCTTTTGGTGCCCTGTTTTATTGCTCTTTTTTAAAAATCCGGGAGGTTCTTGCCCTATTATTTCCTAAGCACAATTTTGGTTAGGGCTTGATCTGCAATGGTTATCTCTTGGTTCTCATTTCTACCAGCTGTTAAAATGTTTGGTGGCTCTGGGGGCCGAAACAGGTGCCAGGAGGAAATGAGCAGCGATTAGGACTTGAGCATGTGTTTCTTGCATTTATTCCTTCCATAGGTTTGCAGAAAGAGGGCTACTGAATGGGTGCTCATTCTGTGAGGCAGCCGTCAGGTATAGACATGATTAAAACCCGGAGTGTTTTGTGCTTTGCGTATGTGCCTTTCCGCTAGTACGTGGGCTTCAGTAACATATTCCCCAGATTTCATTCACAGGCTCGTCGTGAATATATAGGGCACGTCTGTGGTAGTGGATAGGATCGGAAATGAGAGCTGAGTTCAAGGTTGGGTCCTGCGTTACACGGGCCGCGTGACCTGTGGGCAGGCCACGGAACCTCGCGGAGCTGCTTCCTCATCTGGAAAACTGGTTCCATGCATCTCCCGGGCTGGTTACTGGGAGAGCCAGTGAGATTTTTGATGTGAAAGCATTTTGTAAATTGCATACGCCCGCACAAATGGTCAGGGTATCATTACTCAGTTGGAAATCACCAACCTGGAGACATCGGGCCTGCCAGCAGCCTTCCTAGCTGACTCAGAAATAAATGAGTCAAATGAGTTCTCTACTTTGCTTCTTAAACCAAATGAGTAGCTTTAGAAGAAGTCCGTTTTGATGTCCTCTCTTCCCAGCCCCACTCCCTCTGTTTGTTGAAGCTCTCTGTATCATCTGGCACTTGACTTCCAAGCCCGTCAGGGTGGTGAACCAGAGGCAGCTTTGACAGTTGAGATGAGAGTGGCCCCGAATCTCTGCACAAAGATGTTCCGCCCAAGGTGTTTAAACCGGATCTTGGAGCAATAATCCTTGAAATTGAAAATCCGATCATAATCCTTCATTGGCTCCCTGTGGCTTTCAGGATAAATCTAAACCAAGTGTGTCCTCAGCACATCACGAGAAGCCCTTTTTGCTCTACCCTGGGCCTATCCTGGCACCTGTTTCAGTTTAGCAGAGCTCACTCAGCCCCTTGGCCTTTGCACGTCCTGGTTCCTCGAGTGGGTTGCCCGAAGGAGCCCACCCGGCCCTTCTGAGGCCTTGCGGGACAGCCTGCCACCCCTGTCCTCTAGTCAGGCAGGGCTAAGCCCCTTCTTTCTGTCGCCCTGACTCCTTAAACCTACCTCTGGGCACTGGAATCCGTGGTTGCCTGTCTCTGATCCTATTAACCTGCCCAGAGGAGGGGCTGAATTTAACGTCAGTACGCAGCTGAGGAAATAATGGTTGAGGTGAAGCTTTTGGAGTATGTCAGATAGTGTCTAGTTGTGGGAGGGAATTGGTATGGCTCTAGGGGAGAAAGATGAACGTAGCTAGCAGAAATCTCTTAGCTGAGAAAACAGAGGTGTCTGGGCCGTTGAACGACTTGCCTGAGATCGCACATTTCGTCAGTGACACAGCAGGGGCATGAAATCCAGGCCCAGATACAGCAGCAGGCTTTCTGTCGCTACTGTTCTTGAGACACGGTTTTCTGAATCCTGCCTCCTTCCAGGGGGATTCTCAGTTATCCATGGTAACTGCAGTCACTGAGTCGTTTCCATGGGAAAACAAAATCCACAGGTAAGCCCCATACCTCCACTGCCGGTAGGACCAGTCCCGTTTTGAAGATGACTTTTTTGCTTCATAGGAAACCCTTCCGTTCGGAGGACTGCAAATGATACGAACCATTGCAATCGCATACTGGGCATTCCTGCACTTGTGGGGAGATACATAAATACACACACACACACACAGTTTGACGTGTGTGGGTGCATGCTCCTGGTTGATGTTCTGTTACGTGCTTTTTGCATTTATATCTTATCTCGATGATCAGAATACAACACTGCAGCGTTATTTTTAAATGGCTGCAGGGCACTTGGTTGATCGCTACCGCAGTTTACTCTACCTGCCTGTTCTTGATGGCCTTTTCAGTTTGGGGCCTGTTGTGCAAAATGATGTGCCCAGTAGGCCTTTATCTGTATCTTTTCACTTAACTCCCAGATTCCTCAAAGTGGAATTACTGGCTCAGAAGTGCCCATGTTTTGGTTTTGGCTTTCTGTTTTTTGTTTTAGTAGGCTGCACGCCCAGCGTGGAGCCCAGTGCAGGGCTTGAACTCACGACTCAGATCAAAACCTGAGCTGCCATCAAGAGTCGGGCGCTGAACCCACTGAGCCACCAGGGCGCCCCAGAAGTGCCTGCTGTTTACAGTGAGAGCCCTGGTACCCCACTGTTTTCTCAGAGATAGGCTGTACTCATTGACAGTCCCATGAGCAGTGCATAAGAGGCCGGCAGGTTTGTTGGTTTGTTGGCTTTTAAAAACCAATACAGGCCCTTGTAACGAGTAGTCAAGATGTCCATTGGGTTATATTTAAGTTTCTATTTTCTTTCTTTTTTTTTTTTTAAGATTTTTAAAATTTATTTATTTGAGACAGAGAGAATGAGAGAGAGAGAGCACATGAGAGGGGGGAGGGTCAGAGGCAGAAGCAGGCTCCCTGCCGAGCAGGGAGCCCGATGCGGGACTCGATCCCGGGACTCCAGGATCATGACCTGAGCCGAAGGCAGTCGCTTAACCAACTGAGCCACCCAGGCGCCTTAAGTTTCTATTTTCTTTCCTTGTCCTCTCTCAGGGCTTTCCAACCGAACGAGATAAGATAGGTGAAATCACTTTGTAAAACAAAATTGCTCTAAGAACACATTGCGGTATTAGAACGACTGTGGTCGTGAAGGGTGAACAGAGTATGTGTACTGGTACAATTACATATTTCCTGCTTATGAAATGCTTTCTTGTGAGGCTTGACATGTGTTAAGATGACCTGGAATCTTAATTGTTTTCACGTGTAATTTCAGCCTTGTTTGTGAGGTGGGCTTTGCATGGTTACAAAGGCCCCATTGGGCCCTGGCTTGGCAGACCATTCAGTTACATACAGCTGATATATTCTGGTTGCTTGCCATGCTCTGGCACCAGGTTAGGTGTTAAGAAAAAGGTTATCGTCCTTGTTCTCAGAAAATTTATAGTTTAGTTGACCGCAGGGCTGCAGAATACTGGGAAAAGAGCAGGTAGCCTTGGATAGGTGATTTGACCTGAGTCTCTGTTTCTTCATCTATAAAATGGGGAGAATTACACCTTTAATCTCAAGGACATTTTGGAGGAGGCAGTGGGAAGCACCATGGGAAGTGCTTTATAAACTGGTATCTAGATTGTATTATTCTTCTAACCCCACAGGTCTTCTTGGCTGACATTCTTTGGCCCAAGGTTGAAGAGGGAACATAGTGTTTCTGGGTTATCTTCTTTGCTGATTATAGCATGTTCTGTCGTCTGAAGAAAAAGAGGGTAGAAATGAAAATAAAGGGCGCCTGGGTGGCTCAGTCCGTTAAGTGTTTGACGCTTGGTTTTGGCTCAGGTCGTGATCTCAGGGTCCTGGGATCCAGCCCCGTGTGGGGCTCTGCACTGAGCAGGGAGTCTGCTTTGGATTCTCTCTCTCTCCCTCTGCCCCCCCTCCCCCCAGTGTGTGCTCTCTTTCTCTCTCTCAAGTAAATTAAAAAAAAAAAATGAAAATCGTGCAGGTGCTCAGCACTTTCCTTCTCGCCAAGACTTGCTTTTTCTTCCTAACTTAAGGGGAAAAATGCAGCCTGCTCTCTACACTGGACACGCTTTGTTCAGATGCTGGATTCCCCACCCCTCCACCCTGGCATATGAGGTCGAGGTGGAATCACAGTGCTGCTAAGAAAGAAGCATTACTTTTTGGTGTTTTAAAAGAGTAGTTTTGGATAAACCCCTTTTCCTTCCTTTTTAATTCTGTAGTCAAGATGTCCCTTTAGAGATGTGGTAGAACTTGAACGTTTATTGGTTTTACCCAAATTGCCCCCTTTTCCATTCGCGGGCCGCCCAGAGCATGAAAGCTCCGTGTGTTCTATTTTCAGCTCGTAATAATGTCTTGATGTTGGAGGATGAAAGAGCCAACAGGAATGGAAGGCATTGCATAAGGAGCCATGGCCTGGAGTCCCAGTTAAATTGGTAGCACATGGTTTTCACATGCCTCGAAGGGCTTTGGTCGCGTTGCCTTGCTGGAGCTGTGTCGGCCACCACACCACAAAACTTGGTCCCTGACACTTGCCACGTGACTCCTTTTCATATGGACGATTCTGAGTGGCAAAGGCCAGCTGTCTTTGAAGCCAAATGAACAGTGGACTTGGTTTCTTTCTTTCTTTTTTTTTTAAGATTTTATTTATTTATTTGACAGAGAGAGGGACAGCGAGAGAGGGAACACAAGCGGGGAGTGGGAGAGGGAGAAGCAGGCTTCCCGCTGAGTAGGGAGCCCGATGCGGGGCTCGATCCCAGGATCCCGGGACCATGACCTGAGCCGAAGGCAGACCCTTAACGACTGAGCCACTCAGGAGCCCCTGGACTTGGTTTCTTAACAGTGTGGAAAACCTGAAATGTTGGGTGGGGCCCTCCATAGAGCCATTCCTGTGCGTTTATTTAGGAACGGGGTTGGAGGGGCTTGGTGTGGGGGCCAAGGAAACCGTCTTCTTGAGCCTGATGAGTTTAGCCTGGTTTTAACATTCAGTTCTACCAGCCCTGTAGCCTTTTTACTTGGACTCCTCGTTGGTTGCTCTTTTTTGAGGCATGTTTATTTTATGTATTGACTTATAGATACCGCACCCTCATTCCAAAAAGGATTTAAGGCCACAATGAGCAGTCCTCCTGGGAGCAAGTAATTTTTGCTTTGATCTGACAAAAGTTGACTTTCTGACTGGGAAAAGTGACAGCCACATGAAAACACCGGCAGCGGGTCCTTGTCCTTCTCCACCCAGCGGTGTTAGGGCCGAGTAGCTTTTTGCTTTAGCTTTGGAAACTGGAGCTAAAACTTTTAATTAAAGGCGAGTTTTGTTAAGTAATATTGGTATTGACACCCTGACAGAACTCTTAATCTGCAAGAATTTTAAAGATGCATGAAAGTAATCCCCAGCACTGGTAACATCCTTGAGTGGCAGAGATCAGGTTTCTGTTTGAATGCCAGGATGGTTTATCACTTTTTTCCACAGTGCAGGGGGCCACGGAGGGTTCTGGATTTAATAATAAACTTCTTTGGGGGGGGAGTAGCGATTGGGATATGTTCGTGCATGATTCAGCATCCTGTGTCTTTAAAAATGTTTTCAAATACCCATTCTGTATCGTGATCATCAAAACTACTGCTAGGATTCCAAACCATTGTGGTTTAAACTTAGCTGGAATCTGAAAGGTGGCTGACAGAGTGAAAGGAAACCTCCTTTAAATAAGGAACACATTTGGCCTGCCTGATTGTTCCAGAGTCTGAGCTCTGGGCATATCTGAGCCACGGGCCAAATCTCCTGGTTGAAGAGGTTGGGGAATACTTGTTTCAATTCACTGGCCCGTTCCCTCCGCCCCCCCCCCCCCCCCCAGCTCCGTCTAAACACCATCAATTAGTCCTGCAGAAACTCTTGCTGCAGATACGGACTTGCAAAGCTTCATGTTACAACCACGTTCTTGTCTAGATGAGAAACATACTCTTTTGTTTTTGTCCTTGTGATAAATCAGAACTCTAATGATGCTATTAAAACGGGTTCTCTTCTGGCCCTGGTAAGCTAGAAAGCCCTGGGAGGCAGGGAGTGCAGATCTGACTTTGGGGCATATCTGAAGCTCAGAAGCGGTCTTCTTTTCTCCGAATTCTGCTCCGTGCTCGCATTCAGTGATGTGATCCCTGCCTCAGCGCTGACCTGGCCAAATGTGAGCACGTATTTCTCCCCAACCCGCTTTTTCTCGCTTTCCTTCTTCCACGAGACTTGCTGAAGTTGTCATGTTACTTCTTTCCAGAATTTATTGGAGTGGTAGGCAAAGCCTCTTGGGAGTATAAATAATGATGATTATAAAGCACAGTCAGTTTACCAAGGAAGGCCATTATCTTTGACTTGCAAAAGCTGGCCCAACATTACTTGCTTACAGTTGTTTAATACAAATGAAGACCTCAGTCGTACCTGTTGTCAGAGGAGTCCTTTTACTCTCATTGTACACTGCCGTCATCTCGGTAAAGAACAGAACCACCTTGCCCCCAGGTATGAGTGCTTGTTCCTTGGGACAGACATGATATACGAGCCAGGGAAAGCCTTGGATGGTGGTTCATGGTTGCTTTTTCCCCCTCCCATCAACAGCAGATAATCCTCCCTTGCCGGTGTGGAAAGATTGCTAAAGCTGATAAGTAATATCTAATTTACTTCTGGACTCCCCTCCTCTCTGCTTCCTATCCAACTTACAAATCCAAAGATGGCTTTAAAAGTCATTGAAAGGGTTTGTCTGAATAGGCCCTGGCATTGAGTAAATGCATTTAAATGGTAGACTCCCATGCTCTTAATTAAAGTCCACAGCATAGCTCCGGGGGTGGGGGGCGTGGGGGCGGGGAATAGGAAGCCTAAAGTTGCAGGTTTTATTTTTTGGGGAGATGGAAGTTCCCCCTCGTTGCACTTTGAAGTTTAACTACGGTGTTTTATAGATACATATTCTTGGCACACATTGTTGTCCTTTGCTGCTGTATCTTTCGCAAAAGTGCCAGCCCATTTTAGCCTTTCTTTTTTTAAAACTCTCCTACATCTCCAACTTATTCCAGTTCGTTTGGCAGTTCAACTATTTTTCTTTCTTTTTTTTTTTTTTAAAGATTTTATTTATTTATTTGAGACAGAGAATGAGAGACAGAGAGCATGAGGGGGGGAGGGTCAGAGGGAGAAGCAGACTCCCTGCCGAGCAGGGAGCCTGATGCGGGACTCTATCCAGGGACTCCAGGATCATGACCTGAGCCGAAGGCAGTCGCTTAACCAACTGAGCCACCCAGGCGCCCTCAACTATTTTTCTTTTGGCGTTTCAGTGGTAGTTCAAGACGGAAGGCATTTTAAGCATCTCAGCCTTTTCCCTGAGTGATTTTGGATGTGAATGTGATTTCCCCCCCCTTAACAATTCAGTGGTTTTTTTAGTATGTTCAGAGTTGTGCAAGCATCACCATGATCAGTTTTAGAACGTTTTTGTCACCCCCCCAAAGGAAACTCCATACCCTTTGACAGTCACCCCACATTTCATCCCAATGTCTGTGGTTTCTGGCAGCCACGAATCCACTTTCTGTCTCTCTGGACATTTTGTATATACATGGAATCCTACACTATGTGGCTTTTTGTGACTGGTTTCTTTCACTTAGCATAACATTTTCAAGGTTCACGCATGTTGTTAGCATGGACCAGTACACAGCTCCTTTTTATGACCAGATAGTATTTCATCTTATGGGCATACCGCATTTTGTTCATCCATCCATCAGCTGATGGACATTCAGGTTGTTTTCCTCCTTTTGGCTCTTGTGAATAATGCTGCTATGCACATTTGTGTACAGGTGTTTGTGTGTGTGTGTGTGGGGGGGGTGATATTTGCATTTCTCTTGGAGTATCTCCAGTTAGGAAACCTGGCACATCAAACCCACTCATGACTAGATTTATTTACTCCTCTTGAGTTAACCTGCTAAGCGATTTCTCTCAGCTTGTGTCCCTGAGCCACTGTTTGTTCTGTTCAGCTGAGTGCTATGCTGGGTTCTCCCCCTCTGGGGCTCTGGCCTTGCCTTTGGGGACTGGGGGTTCTCCTTTTCCTCTCCGCCTGCCTGCCACGCCTCCCTGTGTTTGTAGGGGGGCCAAGAGTGGCCCTACTTCTCTGCCCTTTTGCAAACTGAACAGTGTTCACAGAAGTTTAAGCTAGAACCATGTGTATGCTCCATTTAGGCGTGAAAAAAAATGGTGGGACTTTGAATTTTGCTTTTTGTGGGTGCTCAGGTGTTTTTGGCTGTAGTGGTGGGTCTTTCAGATCCACATAGAGTTTTGGGAGGGGTAGAATAAAGACCCTGGCTCCTCTCTGGGGGCATGAAGAAGGACTAGAAGAACTGTTGCCCTGCCTTACCTTCAGTTTTGACTTTCTCGTGGTTACGTTAACGTTTTTTCGGCAAAACACCTTGGGGCATAGAACCACTGTCTACCTAGAAATTCTCCCCGATTTTCTTGGTCCTTCCAGGCCTGCTTTGCCTAAACAGAAAAGTGCTTCCGAGGCTCTTCATAATGAACTCCTTTAAGAAATGGGAGTCGTTTTAAGGAAGAGGGATGGTGCCATGTTTTCTTTTGATGTTTTTGATTTATACCAGATTTATTTTTCCCAAGTTGGTGTGAAATTATTGAGATGATCGTGGTCTCTTCTTTGAGTCAGGAACGTTTTGCTTCTTTTTAAGCATTCAGAGAAATTGTGAGGCAAGAGAAGAGAGGTGGAATGATTGGGGGGGGGGTCTGCAAAAGTCACGTGGCCCAAGGGTGTTCCAAAGGCTTTCGGGAGGTGCAGGGTAGAGTGCATGTCCTCACTGTCCCGAGGAGTATGGATGTCTGTGTGTTACCTCGAGGGTCCTGGTGAAAATTGGAAGCCAAAGACCAGTGTGTCTGTTAGCATTTGGAATCTTATTTATTACATGGTGCTTAAGTTTGGAGTCAGAAACATTTCTGACTCATGATGTTAATCATGTTTTTTCACACTGGTTTTTCTGGTACAGCTCTCTGTCCAGGTCATTGTTTTGGCTTACCCAATGGGGAGCCCCAACAGACGGCTACATTTGGCATTTTTCTCTGTAGTGGCCAAACAACCAAGAATTGGCAAGGTTAGATACCGACCTCAGTTTAGAAGGTAGGCGTGAGCGAGCGAGTGTGTGTGTGTGTGTGTGTGTATGAATATCTAAGAAGGAGCTACTTTTATGATCTTGGCATTGTTTAACTGGAAATCTGTGTCCTGTTCTGCCCAGCTGCCTTTGCGTGGTGTACCTATAACCTATCCACATCCTTGTGCCATTTCAAAAGCAAGTGCCACATCCCTCCTCCTAAAATTGCTTATTAGAGCTAATTTTAAGGATTGAGTTAGAACTGCCCTCTAATGTAATGCAGAACATTTCCCGATAATGCCTAGGTTAACAATGATAGTCTTGCTGTATTGTGCAGAAAGGGCTTCTGTTCAGACCCAGCTGGGTTTCAGGCTTAATTCATTGCTCTGTGGTGGGATCACCACAGCTGCCGTGGGGCCTTTACAAATGCAAAAAGGCTGTCAGTGTTTGTTTCATCAGCTGCATAAGTGATGAGGCCAAGTTGAGGAATCCATTCCAGTGTTGCAGCGTGCAGGCCGCGCCATTATTGTTTACAGAATTAGTGTGTTGGAGCTTTAAAATAGTTGGCACGTCGACTGCCCTTTAGAAGCACAAGGCTAAGGAACAGGACCAGTTGGTTGTCCTTGTCATGTTGGCCGGATCCAGCCCAGCCCTTGTCTTGAACCGCCACGGCTCCAGTCTGTGCTGTGGGACTGACCTTCTTTTGGACAAGGTGGGGGACACTGAATTTCTTGACCCTCGAGATCCCCCCCACCCCAAGCTTAGGTTTGCATTCATTTGTTTTTAGTACCTTATTTAGAGTGATTGTAATTGAATTTTAAAGGCTTCGTCAGCCTCCCAGCCCCAGATAGGTGTGCCCCAGATAGGTGTGCCCCAGATAGGTATGGGGTTGGCAGCTGGGACTTCAGATATCTGCAGTAACCTTCTAGATTCTGCTCTGTGGGATTTATTTTGCCAAGTGATAATGCTTCGGGGATTGCCCTCCTTTCTCCCCATAGAAAGAGAAGTTAAGGCTACTTCTTGGCTGCAGAAAGTCCCACTGGACAGGTCCCTGTCCAGCCAACTAGGGGGTGTTCCTCAGGGTCCCTCAGTGGATGCCACCCCCTTTCCACAGGGACCTGGTGTAGCCTTGGCTGCATGTTCAGTCCCTTTTGGGTCAGGCAAGCGTGTGTTTGGGAACTAAACATGCATACGTGATCTTTCACAGGCTAATGTGGCATTGACCCAGCTTCCCCTGATTTATTTCTAGCCCCCTTCTCAGCTCATGGGTCTTTCCAAAAGTCCTGCTTCGTGGAGGCTGGAGGGCGGCGGTGGCGGCCAGCCTATATAGGTTTTAAAAGCAGAGCCTGTCAGGTCTCTTCAGCCAACGGTGATGAATAATGGTGCTTCCTTCCTCCCAGCTGGAAATGTCCCAAAGTGCTCTCACATATTCATAAAAAGGATGGCACGAGGCTCTGGTTCTCCAAATTAAAGGTCAGTACTGCTCAGCTTTAGACCTCAGCGCGCCGTCACATGGGCTCTTCTTAATTCCTTTAGGTCTCCACGTTTTGCCCTACGAATCCTCTGGAGTGCAAGAGGACACGTGGGTCTGATGAATTCCCCTGTGGTGTATGTGCTGATTAAGCAGAGTTTGGGGGGGCTCCTTGTATGGCCTCCCCTTTGAAAGAGCTCTTTTGGGGGGCGAGGGTGGACAAGTATAATTTAACTCTTCCTTAACAGTGAACTTAAACGGAGAGCAAATACAAATACGAGTTCAGATTTTTAACTGTCTTAACGCCCTCTGGCTGGTCACCACGCACACGCACACGCACACGCACGCACACCCCAGAACGGTAGCGGTGAAAAGGAAAGTGGCCCGCAGTGAGCTCGGCATCCCCTCCCCCGGGGGGGGGCGCGGGGGAGAGGCTCGTTTGCAGGGCCTCATAAGGAAGCAGCAGTGTGAGGGTCATTGTTCTCCGCCTAGGAGTGCTTGGCCGCACTTGCGGGGAACCATTACGGGCCCCGCCCGTTTCTCTCCTGGCTGGGGCGCTTGTGTGTGTGTGTGTGTGTGTGTGTTTCCAGCTTAGGGAACCTTTGATCAGAGCCCCTTCTGCTTTTAGGGCAGTCCTCCTGAGGCAACAGCGTGTTCTTGTTCTAGTTTGTTTTGAAAGTATGGCATTCTTCTTCGGGTTTTTAGCAGTTTTGTTGAATATCTATCCACGTGATGGTGTGTGTTGTGTGTGTGTGTTCGTGTTTATTAATTCAAATGAATGTCGTCATCTCGTGACCCCGAGGGACCTCCTAGAAAAGTCACTGCTCTAAGTCAGGGTGTTGGTGGGCCCCTGAATACCCTCCCCGCCACTTACTAGCTGAGCGCCCCCAGAAAATCACCGGGCCTCAGCTTCAAGCCAGCCTCCGTGTTCTCCACTGTAAAACGGGGTGCACGTGCCTCCCTGAGTGAGAGGGTAGGTGTTTTAGTGTGTGCGCCCCCCACGTGGCAGGGTCCCCTTCCACGTGCACACCCGTGTGGCTCCCACAGGGCTTGGACTGTGCAGCCTGCTGCGTGGCCAACTGTGAGAGAGAGGGTGAGCTCACCGCTCGGCACATTAAAAAATGTGTCCGCAGAGAGCCTGAGCTTCCTGGAGTGTCATTCTCCTGACCTCAGCGTCCTCCGCCCATCCAAAAAAATAAAAAATCTCAGGCTAGCAGGCCGCTAGCACCCAACGTAGGGCTGAGAGCCTTAACTTTTCCCGCACAGCTGGGGCTCAGAGATGGGCTCGAGGGAAGCGAAAGGTCTGGGGATGCCAGTAGCCGGGACAGGAGCGCTCAAATCCTAACCGGCTGTGCTCCGTTGCTCCCTGCAGGGGTGAAATAGTCCCCGCAGAACGCCGGGCTTAGCGTCGGGGTTCCCAGTGAAATGTCAGTCTCAGCATGCCCTGGGAATGGACTGTGCCTGGTGCTCGTATTTCCGGTTGACCCGTTTCAGCCCATGCTGTTGGAACTGCGGGAGGATGGTTCATTGGCTCTTCTGCCTTGGGGGTCGGGTGTGATGGAGGAACAGGATTCCACCTTGGTTTCATCACAGAGGACTTCAGAGAGGGCCTACTGGTGATCACCTGACAGCTCTTTGTCACTGTATGTTCTTCTCGATGGGCTGGGGGGGTTACTGGGCAGTGTGCATGCTGATCCTCAGAGGGCTCTGTATTTTACCTACATTCCCGAGGGTGGTGTTGTGTTACTTGGGGGCCATTCGTCTGAGGGTTCAGCACAAGGCAAGTTGGGTCCCTGGAATGCACATTGACGTACACTCCCAGGACGCTGCTGGGTCAGAACCTCTAAGGTCTTCACCCATGAGTTCGGAGGGGAGATGAGTCGTTGGTACTCTCTGGCCGCAGTGGGCGTGCATGAAGCATGGACCGCTCCCCACTCCGTGGAGGACGGGAGTGAAACCTTTGCTCCTAACTGCCCATCCGCTCCCTGGAAATCGTGGTAAGAGGTGGCGGGCCTCCACTTTGTTCTTGCTGTGGAAGGCCCGGATACCCATCGCTTGATGCAGAAATTTAAAGCCAAACCTCTGAACCCAAGCAGACGGCCTCTTTGACCCGAATTAGCTTCCCCCTAAGGGCAGAGCTAGATTTTCCGATGTTAAGCGCGCTCACGACACAACCGAGAAGCTCATCTTTGAGCTCTTAGTGTTGACAGGGGTTATCTTGCTGCTCCTAACAGGATAGAAACTCAACTAAAAAGTTCATTTGCCCAGACGATTGTCATTTCCTTCTTAGGAGTGTGGCTTTAGTCCGGGACTTGATCTAGTTCCGAGGGCAACGATTGCACCCCCCCCCCCCCCCCCCCCCCCGGTTAAGCTGCTTTCCATTATCCGGTTGTGGCAGAATGGACTGTTGTTTTGGGGGTGGGGGGGTGGGGGAAGGCCTGGGGAGCTGGGGGTGAGAGAAAGGAGCTGCTAAGACGCGGTTCTGCCTTATATCCGAGAGGACGGTGGCTTTAGAATGGGGGTAAAATGGGAGGGAGCTAGGGTCGCTGAAGCATGACCGGCCTCCAGAGGCCCCGGGACTTCACAACAACAACAAAAAAGGGAGCTTTTGGCAGAATCTTTCACATGCACAAGTCTTCCTCCCCTGCATCCATTCTCCCCCTGCTGTTTCGTAAATCTCCTGGTTGGCAATTTTTAACACGGGAGCCTCCTTCCTGTGTCTCTCTTGGCAGAATGCTCACACGCAGCTGCAGAGAATCCCCTCCTCCTCTTCACAGCATCTCTCATTTAAAAGCATTAGTGGGGCCACCAAACAAAATAAAAACTTGAGGGTTGTTCAGAAGTGCAAGCCAAGTTTAATTAAAACTCCAGGAAGTTGGGGGCTATAACTCTTTGTTAAATCTCTTAAAGTCAGGCGCGCGCCAGGGGCAGGCAAGGTGGAAAATGCCAGGGAGGCTGTTCCCAGCGGCTGTTCCCAGCGGGCTGTTCCCAGGGAAGGCTGTCTGGTTGGTGCTCGGGGAACACTTGTGCCATACCCAGCCGTCACCTCGAGGTGGCCTGCAAATGATTGCCGCTTTGTTAGGTGGTTGCCTCCTTGGAGGAGGAGGAGGAAGAGGAGGAAGAAAAGCCTAGAATAGCTTTCTGTCTCCTCCCATCCCAGTCTGCAAGCCCCATACCCAGTTCTCTGCCCGTCCCCCCCGCCCAAGTCCCTGACCAAGCCACTGGGCTGTGACACGTCTTCAATAAAACGTGACGTTTCTGACTTGACAACAACTGTCTTCTAACATTGGGTTTTTGTTATTTTTTAAAAATTTTTATCAAAACGATTTTTTTAATTAGTATTTTTAAAGTAAGCCCTGTGCCTGACGTGGGGCTTGAACGCACGACCTGGGGATCAAAGAGTCGCGTGCTCCACCCACTGAGCCAGCCAGGCGCCCCTAACATTGGCCTTTTCATCTTTTCGTATACTTTGAGGTCCATCTGAGCATTTTGGGTGATGGGCTGGTTCCTTGGTCTTGGAGATCGTTTTACACATGTTCACAAACCACTACATTTGCTCTCTTGGAGAACACTCTCTGTTATTATTCAGGCAGCATTTATGGCCATCTGAAGTGCTCTCACTGACGATGTAGACCACAGCCCAGTCAGGATCCAGAAGCAAATTTCGGTCTAGCCAGACTTGGACTGTCCCCAGGAAGGACGCTTAGAATTTTTCTCACAGATCGAGAAGATAGGTAAATTTAATATTTGGTGACATGGCCTTAAATTGAGTTTTGCCAGGAGGTGGTTCAGCTTCATCTCAGCTTTGAAATTGCTTTCCTGAGGAGTTACGTGGAAATTGTGTGTGTGTCGTTTGTGTTTTTACACACAGTTTTTATGTAGGGAACATGGCCTTTCCTTATTGCTTCTATAGGACCTAGCACTTCTTTTCTTCAGACAGAGTGGTTTACTTAGGATCATTCCTGGGTATTTGTGTATTTGACCCTAACCATTTGTTGGAGGTAGTCTGACAGTCTCATCTCATAGGTATGGAATTGAGATTTTTAAGAAGCTTAATGGTTTCGAGTCCCAGACCCTCAGCTCTCTGGTGACTGGGCTCTAGGTGACTGGGTTAGGTTTTTGCTCTACCTTCAAAAAGCCGTGGGACCCTATGTACAGTTAAGTCTCCTTCATTGCAAAGTCAGAGGCTATGATTGGAACAGTTTCCCTCTGGAATGCCGTAATTTTTGTCTTCTAGACATTTGCAGCTCAACTTCCCTTAACTTTATTCAGTTTTATTTCCACAAATATATATTATCTACTTGGTATGATTTGTCCAATGACGTATTTTTACTCTGGTGGTGTGGAAGGACCTGGGAAGGACATTCAGGATTGAGACCAGATGAGTTCCCACTGGCCTGAAATCCTCCCAAGCCTCATCACACAAGGGTCTTGTTAAAAGGGAGCTTCTCATTCAGCAGGTCTGCCTTTCTGACAGGCTCTCAGGAGATGGTCCTGCCTCTCACAGCAAGGGGTTAGGAGTAGCCTTGGGGAGTTTGTGCGGTGGTTCTCCCTTCTCCTAGCTCAGCTCTGCTCTGTTCCAGTCATAGCAGCTTCTTACTCATTGGGGAGTTCTCCTAAGATCTCCGCTACCAAAAAAAGTTTGAAAACTATCATTTTAGGGGATCCCGCTTTCTAAACCAGCAGGAATGGAAGACCATGTTGGTCATTCTCCCTGAGTTGAAAGCTGTTTAAAAGCACTGGTGGGATTGTAAACCCTAATAAACATTGCTTGAAAAAAGCCATTTTTTGGCCCCGTGTCCTATATGCTCTGCTTTCTGAGGACCATTCTTCAGTTTTTTTTCTGGAAGGAAGCCTGGTGTTGTTTCCTTGCAGACAACTAGTTATAATGCGCTGTCTGTATAGTGTTACGCATTTCCCAAAACTCTGTCATGTCTCATTTGGTAAACACAGAGCAGTCTCAGGGATTTCTGTGTGGAGCCCTTGCTGTTTTGCTGGTTTCTATCCAGAACTCATCTTTTTTTTTAAAGATTTTATTTATTTATTCGAGAGAAAGAGAGAGCAAGGGAGAGAGGGAACACAAGCGGGGGGAGTGGGAGAGCGAGAAGCAGGCTTCCCGCTGAGCAGGGAGCCCGATGCGGGGCTCGATCCCAGGACCCTGGGATCATGACCTGAGCCCAAGGCAGATGCTTAATGACTGAGCCACCCAGGCGCCCCTCTCCAGAACTCATCTTGAAAGCTTTTATGTCATTTAAAAGAAGAAAAGTTCTCTATTGGATAATAGCTACCATCAAGGGAATGCATACCTACATAAACGTACAGTATTTTACCTATTCTAGTGGAAGTAGCCGCTTTCCCCAGCTTGTAGTTGAGGAAACAAGGCTGGGAAGAGGGGCCCAGGGTTGGGCTCCCCTTCCCTCCTCCCAGGTGAGGTTTGAATCCTGGTGCCTGGAGGTCACGCAGCCAGAGCCCTGGGTTTCAATTCTGACTCTGGTCATTTACTTAATCTCCTAACTCCCTCAGGGAAACTGAGACACAGATGATTGGGAAAATGGGGGTCCTAAGTATAGCATTCATGTCATTTAATTTGGAATGTCTGCCAACTTCCTGTACATTTTATTTATTTATTTATTTATTTTTTAAAAGATTTTATTCATTTATCTGAGACAGAGAGAATGAGAGAGACAAAGAGCACATGAGAGGGGGGAGGGTCAGAGGGAGAAGCAGGCTCCCCGCCGAGCAGGGAGGCCGATGCGGGACTCGATCCCGGGACTCCAGGATCATGACCTGAGCCGAAGGCAGTTGCTTAACCAACTGAGCCACCCAGGCGCCCTGTACATTTTATTTTTATTGCTACAATTTTATTTATTATTACTGCCATACTGTCACTGAATTTATAAACCTAATTCCCCCTCCCAAGGCCCCTCCCCCCAAGCCCCCAAGAAATTTTTAAAAACACATTGTCCCTAGTGTTGAAAGCAGGATCTTAATAGGTTGTCCTCTCAGATTAAAAGGTACGATGTTAAGAGATTATATATTGTCCACATTACAAAATAAAACCCGGTAAGTGGCTATTTATGGAGAAGGAAACTGGGAGATTCAGAAGTGGTGCCTACCAGATTTTTGCGGGTCTTCATATTTTACTCACTTCATTTTCTGGCGTGTGGGGGAAATTCCTTCTGCCTGGCAACACTGCAGCTTCCTCAGATTAAGAGCGACTGCCTGTCCTGGGCTCCCCCACACTCATGTGCCCTGCCACCTTGAGACTATTTTTAAAAATATTTTTCATTTGCTAACAATACTGAATACACATAGTGGGTTTTCTGTAAACACGGCGAATAGCCAAATGATTAAAGATTCATAAATGGGATGTGCATTTATAAAGTCCTTCTACAGTCGTCCCCACCAGTGTCCCCTCTGGGACATGCTCTTATTTATAAAAGTGAGGAAGTGATCTTCAAGTGATGATGTTTTACAAAACTGTTTTTTTGGGGGCGCCGGGCTGGCTCAGTTGGTGGAGCGTGCAACTCTTGATCTTGGGCTTGTGAGTACGAGCCCCACTTTGGGTGTGGCGATTACTTAAAAATAAAATCTTCAGGGGCACCTGGGTGGCTTAGTAAGTGTCCGACTCTTGATTTCAGCTCAGGTTTTGATCCCGTGAGTTCAAGCCCCGTGTTGGGCTCCTCTATGCTGGGCGTGGAGTCTACTTTAAATAAATACATACATATATAATAAGTAAATGAAATCTTAAACCCACAACTGTTTTTAAGGCTGCTTTTTGGAAGCCTGATTTTTAGATATAATGTATATTAGTAGCACCCTGGATTTGAGTCCCCCAAAGATCAATTAATTTCATTCTTGTGGGGATACTCACTGAAGAACATGTTTTTTTTTTTTCAAGATTTTTTTTTTTTTTTTTGGCAGAGAGGGAGCAAGGAACACAAGCAGGGGGAGAGGGAGAGGGAGAGGGAGAAGCAGGCTTCCCGCAGAGCAGGGAGCCCGATGCGGGGCTCCATGCGGGGCTCGACCCCAGGACCCTGAGATCAAGACTGAGCTGAAGGCAGACGCTTACACTGAGCCACCCAGGTGCCCCGAACATGTTTTTTCTTTTTCTTTTTCTTTTTTTTGCCGTTCTGTATCTTTCAAAATATTTCTGTTTCTCTCGTCTTCGTTTTCTGTCTTTTAAAAAGTAGGTTTTTTGGACGTTAAGAAATATTTTACTTTGCATTTTGTGAGAATTTTGGGGATGTCCTTACTGTTTTTGCATGCTTTTTTAAAGAGGCTTGTGAAGAAACTGGTGCATTTTTGTCTGTTAACTAGAGAATTACATAATTCTGTTTTATTTTCATAGAAAAGCTAAAGGTTCCTATGTAGTATTACCTAATATTTTGTTCTGAAGAAACATGTTCTATTCATAAAACAGGAAGTGTGTGGGAAAAGGGCATTCAGCAGCATGTTGGGTTCTCAGATCCAAATTAATTTGCCTTCGTTCAGATAATTTAACACAGCCTAGTAACTGATGTTTCCAGAGCGGTTTATTATAGAGTAGCCCAGGAAGTAAGAGGGTGATTTTAAAACTTGAGTTTTTGTGTTTGAAGGGGTAATTTAGACCAGAGCCAACAATTCTGTTGGCTGACTTTTGATTCTGGATTTTTCTCTCAGTGTTGATCCTTGGCACCTTTAGAGGTTTTCACTCCCCCTTTGCTGTCCCCCCCGCCCCCCCCGGCCATTCCCTCATTGCATCAGTGGGACCCTTAAAAAGCTATTGACAATGTAATGGTCTAAAGCTCCACCTGCAGTTAGAAGCCGGTCATCCTTCTGGAACGTTCTGTAGGAGGCTGGTACGAGGGTCTGGTCTGAAGTAGGTTTTGGTTAGGTAGGCCTTTAGTTTTGTGGTCTCTGGAGAGGCCACTGGACTGCAAAGAGATGCCTTCAGCCATCCCTGTTTGTGTAATAGGGTTAAAATGGGTTACCTGGGTCTCTGTGACCTGAGGTCACAAGCTCCGGGCCCAAGTTGCCACAGGAGGTGTGCAGGCAGCAGGGAAGAGACATTGGATCTCTCTTGCGAAGCATCTGGGCTCAGGATCCAAAACTGGAGAAGGAGAGGCACAGGGCAAGGGGCAGCAGAGAGGAGATTGCCCTTGGGGGCAGAGGCAAGACAAGGAGAAGCTGGGAAACGTTGTCCTCACCTAGAAAGAGGTTCTGTAGACAGGCCTTTGGATATTTGGCGTTTCCTTTCTTTTAAAAGGCCCTGTGCACAGCTGAATTGGAAAATTTCCTACACACACAGCTTCTTCATTAGATACTGATACCGGTTAATTCAGAATCGCTTGTAATTGGAAGCAGCTGCTATTTCCCAGCTGACGAGGTGTTTGAATCAGATGCTTTGAATTAGCTGGACTTGGATTATTCATATTTTAATTAAAGTCCATTTTGTCCCCCCCCCCCCAGTCTCTTGCCTCTCCAATGACCAGGATTTTACAGTAATGCATTTGAAATTACATGAGCATCCCAGTAGAAAGGCATAATATAAGTTCAAGGACTTGGAGTTGATTACGGTCTTGTATCATTAAATAGCGAATTTAGCTGCATTGCCAATTCCCCGCTCTCACCCTCTGAACCTTGCTTCTGTCGTGGGGGAAGATTTCATTCCATTTAGAAAAGTTGAGACTTTTGTCCCCTTTCCTCCTCTTGGGACGCAGGCGTATTAGCCTAATTGCTTGTGTCACTGCTACCAGGGAAGGTGCTGCATGAAATGGGACAAGCAATTTTCTGGTACTTTTCGTCTAATGGGGTTTGCAAATTAAGCCATGAATAGCGGGGCTTTGGGGGTAGTGGGGAAATTTTCTTAGAAGAAAAAAAAGTTAGCAAGTGCAAGGGTGAGGCTGTTTAGTGCTTCTGTATAGATAGATACAGAATGTTCCACAAGCAGCTTGCAGGGAAAACCCGACTATCTTAGTTTTCAGGGCGAAGAAAAAAAGAGGGAGATTGCCTTGGGTTGCTCTCTCCGTGATACAAATGAGGAAAAGAGGCAAAGCTGGGGGGGGGGGGAAGGAGATAAATGGATGTTTCCTCCTTTCCTTTCCCTGTTGAAGGTACCTAACTTGACTCAAGTTTGACTTGACAAATGTTCTAGTTAATTTAATTTTGTGTTCGTCCCTCTCCTCGCCTTGAGTGTCCAAATTTGGCTGACTTGCAGAAAAACCACGGCAATGCAGACGTGCCTGTTGGACGGTGAAAGCATTCTCCGTGATCTCGGAAATTTAAAAAGGGTGTAGGAGACTTGAGCTTTGTCCAAAAGGGAAAGCATATACCTGTCAGTGCATTTGGGGAATTATGTAAATCACCGTCGAAGTGTCCCGAATGATATGGCACTGTCAAATACTGGAGCACGGGGGAGAGCAGAAGGAGAAGGAATTCTAGGCTGGCTGTTTCGCAGGGGAGGAAGTAGAAGGGGACTACTGCAACAGGGAAATAGTTCATCCAGCCTAGTCCTTCCGTTTTTCTGTCTTCCAGAGCTTGTCTGAGGATCTAGAAGTAATTGGCAGCCCCTTGACCAGAGAACCTGTCTTTCTCCTGTGCTTATTACTCTGCACTGGGTCAGAGATTTGGAGGCCCCACAGAAGGCAGCTGGGGGTTTTCTTGGCCCATGTACGTGGTCAGGGACTGACACAGACTGGCCTTGGAGGAGAGACAGGCTGGAGAGTTGTCTTTCGGGAGGGTCCTTCTGTGTGTCATCTCTGCCCCCTGGAATTTTCCAATGGCTTATTCAACACAGAATTGCTGCAGTAGTTTCTTGGTCAAAGGCCTGGGACAATTCGGTTGCTTTTTGGACTTTCCCCAGGTTACAAGGCCATCAACAGATAAACCAAACCCCAGGTATACCTTAAGGAAGACGGAACACATCTGACAGGGCAAAATGTTGTTATCATGTATTTCATTGGAAAGTGATAGTTCTTTCAGATTTTCAGTGCTTCACAAATAAGTCCTTAGAACAAGCACTTGGTTGCATTCTCTCCATTGCGGTAACTACCACATTCTTGAGTGCTTTTGCCTGTTAATGAATAGCGTTAAGCCTTCAAGTAGATGAACTATGTATGTTGCAAAGCAAGATTTATTCTTTTATTTTTACTTATGAAAAGACATTGGCTTTAGGCATAAAATGGCCTAAAGCAGTATGCGGTCTGGGGGTGGAGGGCGGCTGGGGGTGAAGCCCAGTTTGCTCCATTGTGCTGATTTTATTTAATTAATTAATCTAGTCATTTATTTATTTTCCAAGCTAAACTGTATCTAGCTTTATTAAAGATACTTTTCTCCATTGTGCTGATTTTAATAATGAGATGATATTTCCGTCCCCCAAAGGTGTCTCCAGGCTTAGAGATGTTGCCTCTTCTCTCTTCTGGGGAGAGCCCTGACCGTTGCCGGCCAGTCTCTTTTTCAGGATACTCCAGTGGAAAAAGGAACTAGTAGTTAAACGGGATTCTTTAATCAAGGTCCAGGAGGCCTCATTTTGCATTTTAAGGTTAGCTGTTGGAAACAATAATAAGGTGACATAATTATTTTTATTAATTGAATAGCTGTTGCTGAAGCATTACATTTATTCCACTTTCAAAAATATCTTAAGAAGGAAGACAGGAAACATTTCTCAACTATATGGCTTATTAATAGATAACTGAGTTTGGAAAAAACCAAGAATTCCATCTAGTTAGAAAGGTTTGGGGACAGTTCAGGGGAAAGTTAGCAAGAACAGTATGGATACAAGGAGAGAAAGCAGAAACAGCTTCTTTTCTGGGGAAGAGAGCACACTGTTGGAGCAAGCTATAAAAGAATGGAAGGAAGGGCGCCTGGGTGGCTCAGTTGGTTAAGCGACTGCCTTCGGCTCAGGTCATGATCCTAGGGTCCAGGGATCGAGTCCCGGGGGGTCCTGCATAGGAGTCTGCTTCTCCCTCTGACCTCCCCCCCCACCCCGTGCACTCGCTTGCTTTCATTCTCTCTCTTTCAAATAAATAAAATGTTTTAGAAAAAGAAAAAGAAATGGAAGGAAAAAAAATTAACCCCAGTAAGGAATATGAACTCAGTGAAATTGTATTGGCTGAATAATGATAATTAAGGTAGGCACAGTTAAGGAGGAAGAAGAGTCCCTCCGCAGCCTCCCATCTGCCAGAGCTGCTGCCTGAGGGAATTGACTGTAGGAGGAGTGGGTAGGGGAGAGGTTCCCCAGCTGCAGAGCCTGGCAGGTAGCCACTGGTGGCCATGGGGAGCTCCACCGCCACCTTGGGCCCAGCCCCACCCTGGCTGCCGAATGCCTCATTTTGTCTGGGATTTTCATTTGATGGGACTGTTCACCACCTTTGGTGCAGGTGGTGAGGGGATTAAGGGGGAGGGGAAGAGGTTGAATATGAACGTTTGTCAGCGAAAAGAACAGGAAAGTCAGTATAAAGAAGGAATTTTATTTTTTTTTAATTAATTTATCTTTTTTAAAAAAGATCTATTTATTTGACAGAGAGAGCACGTAAGCAGGGGGGAGAAGCAGGCTCCCCGCTGAGCAAGGACCCTGGGATCATGACCTGAGCTCAGGCCACCCAGGCACCCCAAAGAAGGCATTTAATTAGAGAATAAAAAAGAATTCCAGAATTAAGAAAAAGAGAGATACCTTTGGTTCTCAAAACTTTCTAGTGTGGGGAGGAATCGCCCAGGCCCACCCCCACTGAACCAAGAGATGCTGGTCCCACCTAGCATTAGGAGAGGACACAGCTGGTATTAGAACTTAGCCCTGTGGGGTGCTTTTAGTTATTTACTTTAAAAAGTGTTTTTTGCCTTCTCAGCAAAATATATAGGAATCCCTGTGTAGGTGGGGGTGGGGGATAGTGAAGGAGGACAGGGAAGAGAGGGAGGGTTAGTGGCAGGTGTCCAGGCAGAGGAATGAGAAGTTGTAGGGCTGATGGCTGTCTGCCCTCGACACCAGCAAAAAAAACCAGTTTACATTTGAAGTGGAATTCAGGAAGGAAATGCTTTGAGATTGAATTTTTTTGTTTGTTTTTTTTTTTTTTTTGCACAAGAAAAACGAATTCTTACATACCTATTGATAATGGGCATTGATGATGGGCAGTAAGCTCCTGGTCCTCATTTTTCTATCTCCCGACTCACCTGGACAGGCGGTTCTCTAATGTATACATACAGATCTAGGATTTCAGCCCTCTGGCCCTAGGAGGGCGTGTGCCTTTTCAACATCAGTGAATACGAGGTGGTCTCTGAAGTGGTTTGAAGTGGTCGAAATACTGCATTCCTTCCAGCAACATCTGTGTCCCAGGTGATACACATCTTTGCTAAACTTTGATATTATCAGTTTTTTTTTTTTAATTTTGTGCATCTGACTTGTAATGAGTATGGATTCTCGTGGTGAACTTCATGGTGCAGCATATTTTCTGTTCTCAGTGATATTCTGGGGTCACGGATGTGTCCAAGTGTATTGCTCTTCATCTCTCTTCTTGGCTAATCCATAAAAGTCTGTACTAATACCACTTGCATTTTAACTCTGTTGTCACTTCCGTTGGCTCTCCCAGCCCAACTGTCTTGTCCTGAAATGACTTAATTATTTCCCCACACTTGGGTTGATTGGTCACGTTCATGAGGCACTACCCTCTAGTCTACTTACTATTGGAGATTGCTGTTGTTTTTAAAGATTTTATTTATTTGAGAGAGTGCAGAGTGAGAGAGAGAGAGAGAGTGCATGAGAGAGAATGAGCAGGGGGAGGGGCAGCGGGAGAGGGAGAAGCAGGCTCCCCACTGAGCAGGGAGAGCTCGATCCCAGGACCCCAGGATCATGACCTGAGCTAAAGGCAGATGCTTAACCGACTGAGCCACCCAGGCGCCCCCACTGTTGGAGATTGTTAAAAAAAAAAGTGTTACTTTTCTGTTCAAATCTTCCATACCTCTCCTTGCTTATGGGATAAAATCTAAACTCTGAAGCATTACCTAAAACCCTTCATTAGATCCGTCTTACCTTATCTCCTCCTGTGTGTCACACATTCCTATTCAGCTGTCAAGGTCATGGTCTTTTAAAACTATGGTCCTTTGGCCCATTTCCTTGTTCCCTTTCACCGCCATTGAACCTCTGCCTCCCCCTTCAAGTCTCAGCATCATCGAACTCTGCATGCCTACTCTGTGTTGTTGGTTATCACTAGAGAGCGTCCACCTTGTGCTGAGCACTTGGGCTTGATCTGGGAGAACAGCATGAACAAAGGTACGGGGTTCCGTCGACAGGCAGATACCTGTGTGGTTCATCTTTGGGACTCCTGGCACTTGGCAGGCAGTCAGTAAATGTTGTTATCCTGATTTCCATATTAACCTGTGGCTCATCCAGATGAATGTGATTAAGTCCCTTTCCCTGATGTTTTATATTAGGAAGAATGTCACGTTGAGTGGTTGAAGAAATGTTGTGATGTACACGGGGACCCTCCTGGCCTAGACTCCAAGATTAACATCCTGTTGTGTGTATGTGTATCATCCAGGGTCTGCTCTCTGCCCCCCCTCAAATCCGTGACTTTGGAAAATTTGGAATGGTGCTCTTAGTTATCCATTAAAAAAGGATAAAAATAAATAGACTGTTGCTTCTGTTGCGGCACTTTTAGTGGTAATAAAAAAAAAATAATTTCAATGACTTTGGCTTTTTTCTGCCAAAGTAAACGTTGGCTCTTTTTCAGCTGTAGTAATGTAGCTTCTCTCAATTTGTTCGAGTTATACTAAAGCACGGCCAAGTTGAGAAATTAGTTTCTCGGTTTTTTCCCTTCCAATTTAGAAAAAAAAAAATTAGATTTTGGATACTCTTGTTCCTATAATCTTTCCGGTTCTCTCCTCCTTCTGCATTAAAAAACATGGTGAAGAACTGGCTAAGTTGTCAGTGGAAGGAACAGCGAGGTCTGATTCCTACGGTATCTCTAGGAGGTGGTTGTTGGTGATAATCTTCAAATAGATTGTTGCACCCTATATTGAAGGTAACCTAGTCTGTTTCTTCTGAACCATAAGATGGTAGGTCAAGGGCCATATAACCTTTTGGTTTTTAACATGTGAGTTTTGCTTTTCTGCAATGCAAGTTCATTATTAGCTTGGAGATCGAAGCAGCGTCCGGTAATAACCACTGTGTCAGCAAGCGCTAACTCAGCGCCCTTACTCATTAGCTGGTATTCGAAAGACGGATTTGGGGTATGGTAGAGAGTACTAGGGGTGTCAGGGCTTGATTTTGGGGAGCGTGGGAGGGCTGAATGTAATGTGCCTTTGGGAAGCAGCTTCTAGTCAGCCTGCCCAGAGGTGGGCTATAAGCCCCTTGAACAGAAGGTGACTGGTTTGGCCAGGTGACCTGCAGAGAAAGCCATTTTGGGTTTGCCCCAGATGATCTTTCACTCTTCACTGTTTTTTTGGTTCACGTGATGCCATTAAGGTACAACTTTGTGTCCAAAAGAAAAAGAATGTGAATACATCATGGCATACAGAATTCAATTCAATTTTTTTTTTTTTTTAAAGACTTAATTCACTTACTTGTCAGAGCACAGGCAGGGGGAGCGGCAGGCAGAGGGAGAAGCAGGCTTCCCGCTATTATATAAAAAAAATACTATTTTATTTTTAAGAGCCACCCAGGCGTCCCTAGAATTCAATTTAATTTTGAATTTTGAAAAAATGTCAGGATCAAATTCAGAAACCTTCAGAGCAGAATATGAAATCCCTCTATATTTCCCCTGTACTCCCATTCAGTTTTCTTTCCATATATTTACATGCATATTTATGCAGACATATATATTCTATTTTTGTAAAGTTTTTTTTTTTTTTTTTGTAAAGATTTTATTTATTTATTTGACAGAGGGAGACACAGTGAGAGCAGGAACACAAGCAGGGGGAGTGGGAAAGGGAGAAGCAGGCTTCCCGCTGAGCAGGGAGCCCGATGCGGGGCTCGATCCTGGGATCATGACCTGGGATCATGACCTGACCCGAAGGCAGACGCTTAACAACTGAGGCACCCAAGTGCCCCCTACCCATCCTTTCTTCCTTCCTTCTGCTTGTTTTATATGAATGAAATGGGGCCGTGTTATGTGATTTAGCCTTTTCTCACATAACTGTCTTGAAAATCTTTCCACGCCGCCCTTGATAAAAGTTGCGTCCCGTCCCACAGGACCCACGTCCTGTAACTTCTCTAAGCGCTTGCTCGTGATTCCCTTACTAGACGAGTGCTTGCTGGCATTTAGGTTGTTTTCACCGTTTTGTGTACTTAGAAACAAATTTCTTTCCGGACATCTTTCACACATGTGGGCATATTGGCGTAGGATTCCATTGGAAGTACCAAGTCCACGGGTATGTGCTCAGTTTTTATAGCAGGAAGAGCTTTTTCCATCCAAAAAGGTTTAACCGACTTACATCCCCACCAGCAGTGTAGGAGAGTCTTTATTTCCCTCCCTTCTTGCCAACACTTGGTATTATAAAGCTGCTTTGGTTTTTGCTTAATGAATAAACAGGGCTCGTCACTGTTGTATAATTTGAACTTGTCTGTATTGAGTGTTCTTTGTTGGTCTATTGGCCTTGCATATTTCTTTTGTTCATGACCTTTGCCCAGTTTTTTTTTTAAGATTTTATTTATTTATTTGACAGAGAGCCACAGTGAGAGAGGGAACACAAGCAGGGGGAGGGGGAGAGGGAGAAGCAGGCTTCCCGCCAAGCAGGGAGCCCGATGCGGGGCTTGATCCCAGGACCCTGGGACCATGACCTGAGCTGAAGGCAGACACTTAACGACTGAGCCACCCATGCGCCCCTGCCCAGTTTTTAAAAAAGATTTTATTTATTTATTTTAGAGAGGGGTGGAGAGGGACAGAGGGAGAGGGGGAGAGAGAATCTCAAGCGGACTCCTCGCTGAGCATGGAGCCCGACTTGCTCCCACAACCCTGAGACGGAATCAAGAGTTGGGCACTTCACTGATTGAGCCACCCAGGTGCCCTGACCTTTACCCATTTTTATATTGGTTTGTCTTTTTCTTGTCAGAGCTCTTTATGTTCTGGATGTTTCTTTCCTTTTTTTTTTTTTTTTAAAGTTTTATTTATTTGACAGAGACCCAGCGAGAGGGAACACAAGCAGGGTGAGTGGCAGAGGGAGAAGCAGGCTTCCCGCGGAGCAGGGAGCCCGATGTGGGGCTCGATCCCAGGACCCTGGGACCATGACCTGAGCTGAAGGCAGACGCTTAACAACTGAGCCACCCAGGTGCCCCTGTTCTGGATGTTTCTTAAACCCATTTACAAATATTTCCTCTTACAGAAAGTTTAACATTTTTCTGTAGTCCAGTTTGGTTTTCCTTTATGGACTTTGTGTCTTGCTTAGGAATGCTTTTTTGACCTCAAGAATATGAAAATACTCTCTAAGAAATTTTATTTTCTCTTTATTATTTCCCACCTGTTAAGTATCACCCTCCAATTTTTTAATCCTCTCTGCACTCCACATCAACCACTAAAATGGTATGAAACCTCAGGTCTCTGGAATCTTCTGGTGATGATTTCTTTAGACAGCCACATGTTTACGGATACCTTAGGGTTGATCCCCATCTATGTACAAAAGGCTTAAAATGTACTTTTAATTTATTTGTTTGTAAAAATACTATTTTATTTTTAAGTAGACTCCACGCCCAAGGCGGGGCTCAAAATCGTGACCCTGAGATCACATGATCTACCTACTGAGCTAGGCAGGCACCCCTAAAATGTTACTTTTTAGAGTTTTGGTACTCAGTTACTATCATGACCACCATTATCCTGTACTAAATGATGTATTAATGTTCCCATTGGATATATGTGAAAACAGCTCTGGCCTGTGCATTAGAATTTCTGGATTGGAAATCTATATATAAAGTGTGCATAAATTCTGTTTTAAAAGATTTTATTTAAAAAAAAGATTTTATTTATTTGCGAGAGTGAACAGGAGAGAGAGAGAGCATGAGCAGGGGTAATGGGCAGAGGAAAGGGGAGAAGCAGGCTCCCCGCTGAGCAGGGAGCCCAGCCCCGAGACTCCAGGATCATGACCTGAGCCGAAGGCAGTCGCTTAACCAACTGAGCCACCCAGGTGCCCCGAAAGATTCTTTTTTTAGGGAGCATTTTTGAAAGCTGGTATTTCATAAATAGCTTGAAAATCCCTGGATCTTTTATTTTTTATTTTTTAATTTTTTTAAAGATTTTATTTATTTATTTGAGAGAGAGAGAGAGAGCACAAGAGGGGGGAGGGTCAGAGAGAGAAGCAGACTCCCTGCTGAGCAGGGAGCCCGATGCGGGACTCGATCCAGGGACTCCAGGATCATGACCTGAGCCAAAGGCAGGTGCTTAACCAACTGAGCCACCCAGGCGCCCCTATTTATGAGTTTTATGGTCCTGAAGAAGAAAGGACGAAACAGGGGATGAGATAAAGGGGTAGCACGCCTGGTAACACTGTGTCACGTACACGGAAGGTAGAAAACAGACAAAAGTAACGCAGAAGTCGGACCTGGCCTCTGACAGAACTGCCGTCCTTGCCGCCACTCCTGGGTCGGTCAGCCACTTCCAAGACTGGCTCTGAGCCCCGTGCCTAGTCTGCGCTCAGTGCCGCTTGCCTTCCTTGTCCGTATTTACCATCCAGTTTTCTTTTGAAAGGCAGAACTGCTTTAAAAACACTTTTAGAACAACTGCTCTAGACTTGTGTTTTGTTTTTTTTTTAAACTTTCCTTAACTCTAGTTTTTCCTGATTTTTTTTTTTTTCCTTTTTTGACGCTTGCCACTTAACCATCGGCATGGTAAATGTCTCCTCATGTCTGCTTTTGTGATGTCATGAATTATAATATGGGAAACCAGTTAACTAGGCTATGAGTGTAAAGTAGAGCTAAAGAGCCCCTGATGATGGGACTGGGCCTCTGTGGTAAGATGTCCCTGCGTTTGTGCATGAACTCTGAAATTGCTTTTCAGTGCCTCAGAGATCTTTTGTTTGTTTTCTTCTTCTCTACCATATTCCCTAATAAGTGAAGTTATGGGATAACTGAATGCTAGAAAAGAAGGCAGTGTCTTTTGTTTCATAACCTTTTGCCTCCATAAAATTCATATTGCACTAGAAGAATTTGAAAAGCCTTTGGAATCTCTTGTAAAGGAATTTTTGCAGGCATCAACATGCATTATGTATCAGACTTCTATATTAAAACCCACTTGATGAAAGCACAGCAGATTTATGCCGCTTGACTCAGCAACCAGCAACTTCCAGAGTAGAGAGCTAGGATTGTTCTTGATAGATTGGTGGTGCTCCATTTGGTGATGCTTCGTTTTCTATGTTTTTTTTTTAAAGATTTTATTTATTTATTCATGAGAGATAGATAGAGAGAGAGAGAGAGAGAGAGAGAGAGGCAGAGGCAGAGGGAGAAGCAGGCTCCCCGCGGAGCAGGGAGCCCGATGCGGGACTCGATCCCAGGACCCTGGGATCATGACCTGAACTGAAGGCAGACGCTTAACCGACTGAGCCACCCAGGCGTCCCGATGCTTCATTTTCTAAACATGTTCCCTTCCTAGCACAACCCGCCAGAGGCTCACCCTGGGAAGCTTTCGTGTCCAGGCTCACTTCCCTGTACTCACCTGCCTTATCTTTGCTGCCTGTCCCTTTGTCCTTCGCCCATCTTCCAGATACCAGGGAAAGTGATCCCGTCCCGGCCTTAAAACCCTTCTGGGGTCTCCCCTTGCTCTCAGTGTGAGTGAGCCTTCTGGCCCATGCCTGCGGGGTTCTGTTGACTAGGCATCTCCTACCGCCCCCCTCCTATCCTCCCTCCCTCCCTCCTCCAGTCCCAAAAACCTTGAGCCCTTCTTGTTCTTCTTATTCTTGTTGTCTGCTCTAACATGTCCTTTTCTTTATCTGGAAGGTGCTTGAACCTTTTGCAATCTGGGGAAATCCGTTGACCTCTTTCTTACAATATTTCCAGATGTTTAAAGTAAAATATTGAGGATTACAAAGGGAACCCATTACTTTGAAATATAGCCATCAGAATATTAAAAAGCAAATTTGTGATATGGAAGTATGGGCTTCTGAATCCCCTGTTAAATAACAAGCCCTAATGGGGGGGGGGGGCATCTGATCATTGTAATTACAGAGTGATGATAGCAAACTGTATTTCATGCTCTCTGTAACCCACTGTAATGGGATACAAGAATATTTATGATTTTTTTTGGATCTCAAACTCACAGTTACTTTTAATCTCTGGTTTATTGCCTACATTCATAGTTGGAGGAAATGCTAAGTTTGAGTAAGAGGTTAACCAAAATGAGGATGTAACTGTTCGCTTATCCAGGTTTCCAGACTTAAAAGCTCCATGAATCTTGTCCTTGAACCCCCTGCACACCTGTCCTTTCCTCTTGCAGCTGTGCCCTGTGCCCAGAGCTCTCTTCGTCCCACTGTTCTCCGGCCTCAGCTTAAATGTCATTTCCTCAAGGTGGCCATTCTAGGTCAGGAGCCTGTGATGACATGCGGTTGGCAGCACCCTCTCCTTATCTGCAGCCTTTTGAATCGTGGACATTTACGAAAAGATTTGTAGGATACCTGCTTCCCACGGGGGGGGGGGGGGTCTGTGGCCGTGTGAGCTCTGGGGGTGCAGTGACTGTCCACCCATCAATCCCCAGGGCCTAGGCCTAGTGCAATGTCACAGGCACTTGTTAGACACTGACCTCATTGGTGACCTAGAGGGCGCCCTAAGGAGCCGAGCGAACCCCTTGAGAAGAGATCAGGAAGTGTGACAATCCCAGGCAGTGGCTCCAGGGCCCATGAGCGAGGCACATGGGTGGGTAAGGTGAGGGATGAACTAGAACATAGCCAGGAATGTTCTAGGAATGCAGACATATTATTTCTTTGTCTCAGTCCCTTCCAGTGGGATGTAAGCCCCACGCATCCGTATACGCAAATTTTCGCAGAAACACAAATGTTATGTGTGTGTGTGGTCATAGATGTTGGACATTTGGTCCCACCGCCTTGCACTGCCTGGCGCCTAGTAGGTGCTTAGTGTCTACTAAATGTATGACTGTAAGTTACTTGGGCTATAGCTTGCTCATTTGCAAAAATGAGGGGGCTTCCTCGCAAGGCCCTTTCTAGATTCTCCCAAGGTTATTCTCCCCCTGCAGCTAGAGACTTTACCATAGGGCATTAAGTAGGCCCTCTGGGGTTCTAAAGGTAATGATACGGATTTTGCCTTGTGCAGGGGGAGGAAGGGAGGAATGGATCCTGAAGCAGCTGGTATAGAGGGGAGGAGAAGGCCGTCGGAGCCATTTGGGTGCTAATTGCCCAGGGCCTCAGGCCTCTGATCACCTTTTCTTATTATGGAGCGGTGGAGCCTTGTACTAGTTGACAGTGTGCCAAGGCCCGGGACTCAGAGCTGGGGTTGATGGTCCCAAGTCCTGGAGGGAGGAGAGAGGCCAAAGAGAGAGGTCACTGGGGCAGTTCTGTTGGTGGACAAGTGCCGACTGGGTTTGGTGAAACTCGGTTAACAATTCTGTCTGACGAGGTGGCACTTGAACTGGGCCTTTAGGAAGTGATTTCGTCCTGCAGCCAGGCTGAGCGTGTGGGGGAAGGATTCAGGTGAACTAGAAGAATAAGGAGCAGATTTGTGCATAGTGTCTTTAGGAAGCAGAATCTGGTGGGCTTCTTGGGAGGGAACAGTCTAGAAAGAGTATCTTTTAATGCCAATTTTTTTTCCTACTCTTACATATTTTAAAGTTTTATTTATTTAAATAATCTCTACACCCAACGCGGGGCTTGAACTCACAACCCTGAGATCAAGTCACATGCTCTTCCGACTGAGCCAGCCAGGTGCCCCTCTCTCACGTATTTTATTTATTTATTTATTTATTTATTTATTTATTTATTTATTTATAAAGATTTTTTATTTATTTATCTGATAGTGAGAGAGGGAACACAAGCAGGGGGAGTGGGAGAGGGAGAAGTAGACTCCTGCTGAGCAGGGACCCCCCCGACGTGGGGCTTGATCCCAGGACCCTGGGATCAAGACCTGAGCCAAAGGCAGACGCTTAACTACTGAGCCAGGCACCCCTCTCTCATGTATTTTAAAAAAACTTCACTTAATCGGGACAAGAAACTTAGTGTACTGCATTAGTTATGGGGAAAAAAAACCCCAGATAAGTCTATAAGCCAGTGAACCACTCATCTTCATGGGAAGAGGGAGAGAGAAGATTCTTAATTTTTTAATCATGTTAATTTTTATTTTAATCAATAAAAATCAATAGTTTTGCCGGTAGCCACATTAGCAAACATATGTTGGTGTATGATTTACATACAAACACGCCGATTCCAAGTATTTAGTCCCTTGAGTTTTTTTTTTTTTTTTTTTTTAAAGATTTTATTTATTTGACACCGAGAGAGACAGTGAGAGAGGGAACACAAGCAGGGGGAGTGGGAGGGAGAAGCAGGCTTCCTGCGGAGCAGGGAGCCCGATGCGGGGCTCGATCCCAGGACTCTGGGATCATGACCTGAGCTGAAGGCAGACGCTTAACGACTGAGCCACCCAGGCGCCCCAGTCCCTTGAGTTTTGATAGCCCTATATCCCTTCATGTAACTCTCACCAAATGGTAATATGTTTTTGTCACTCTAAAAATTCCCTCACACCCTCTGTAGTTGCTCAGTCTCCTTCCATCCACTGCTTTGATTTCTGTCACCAAAGGTAAGCCTTGCCTGTTCTTCACAGCTTATCTTCGCAGATTCTTTTGTGGTGTTGCATTCATCATTAGCTCGTTCCTTTTTGTTGCTGAATAATTCTGCGTCATATGGACACAACACAGTTTGTGTACTTGCTGGCTGATGGGCTTTGGGTCATTTCCCGTTTCTGGCTGTTAGTTGCTGTGCACATTTTAAGTTCAAGGCTGTGTGTCAAAGGTTTTCATTTCTCAGCAAGTGTGTGTTTCATTTCACACGAACCCGTCGCTCAGTTTTGTAAAGTGCTCGAGCCATCTTGCACCCTTGAACGTTTCACCTGCTCCACGTCCCTGTCAACTTGAATATAGTCAATCTTAAGCGCATTCCAGAAATGGTTAGTAGCCTTAGTATCTGGCCAGAGTGAAGCTCATGTGATGAACAGTTGGTTTTCAAAGAGGCTAAAAAAGGTTTGGAAAATTCACGTTAGATTGAACTTGTAGAGTGACTGAGTGACATATTGGTGAAAGTGTTTGCCTTTTCTTGGGTTGGAAGTGCGCCTTTATTCACCTGCTTGAAGTTTTGACTCTCCTACTTAAAAAAACAAAAAACAAAACCACCCTCACTTTTCACACGTGGTATGTCTTTGTATTGAGTAAAGCACAGGGGCTGTTAAGGGCACAATCTGCTATTTCCCCGCCAGTTCTAAGTGACTTAGATGATCCGGTTTCTTTCTCAGCGTGCATCAGACTTCAAATAATAGTTAAGTCAAGAAGGGGGAATTCCTTGGACCAAAGGAGGACTGAGCACTGGCCCTCAAACGAAGGGACATAGCAGAGCCCGTGACACCCCAAATCACAGTGAAAATGTAGCAGTGCACTGAATAGGCAACTGGACCTCCCAGCTCAGGGGTAGGATACCACCTTCCTACATAATTCACACATGCTTATTTTATTTATTTATTTATTTATTTATTTATTTATTTTATTTATTTATTTATTTATTTATTTATTTATTAAGATTTTATTTATTTATTTGACAGAGAGAGACACAGTGAGAGAGGGAACACAAGCAGGGGGGAGAGGGAGAGGAGAGGGAGAAGCAGGCTTCCTGCCAAGCAGGGAGCCCTATGCGGGGCTCGATCCCAGGACCCTGGGATCATGACCTGAGCTGAAGGCAGACGCTTAACGACTGAGCCACCCAGGCGCCCCCACACATGCATATTTTAAAGCAATGTTTGTTTCCTCAAGTAGTAACAGAGAAACCACAGAAAAAAGAAAAAAAAGCAATCCCTCTCTCCCAAGACCCCACAGAACCCCTGTAAACATTTTATTTTTCTTTTTACAGCCGTTTCGGCCTTCCATGCAAAATAGTTTTGTAATACCGTATGTGAATTTTGTTTCCCTAAGCATTGCCTTACGTTATTACCTATTTTCCATAATAACATTTTTTTTTCTACCCCCACTTCACTGCCAACTCTTCCTTTTCTGAAACAACCGCTTCACTTTAGATTTTCATAATGAGTGAATCTTACTAGGTCTTCCCTCTGTTTCCCAGTCATTTGTGATGCAGCTTCTTTTTGTATTTGTTCTTTCTTTTTCCATAATAACAATTTTAATAGGCATGTATCTGTTCAGTGAATGTACAACCCAGGTGTTTTTTTTTTTTTTTAAACCATTCCACTATATTTATTTAATTTTATTTATTTTATTTTTTTTAAAAGATTTTATTTATTTATTTGACAGAGAGAGACACAGCGAGAGAGGGAACACAAGCATGGGGAGTGGGAGAGGGAGAAGCAGGCTTCCTATGGAGCAAGGAGCCTGATGTGGGGCTCGATCTCAGGACCTTGGGATCATGACCTGAGCTGAAGGCAGATGCTTAACAACTGAGCCACCCAGGTGCCCCACCATTCCACTATATTTAAAGATTTTAAATTGTTTTGAATTTTGGTGACACTACCCAAGTATGACCATCTTTTGTATATTAAGCTTTTTATTTCCTTTAGGCTAGATTACCAAATACAGAATGCCTGGGTCAGTGGAAGTGGGCATCTTAAGTCTCTTGTATTTAATGATTCACCAGAAATATAATACCGCTGCCCCCCACCCCGCCCCCATAGGCTGAGTGAGTGGATCACTATGGCACCCAGAGCCCACTGGAATATTTAAATATTGAAACTGAAATCCATAGTCACCTGAAAATTTAAGTTGTAGTATTTTCTTAATTTAAGATAAGACACTGTTCTAGAAAGATTTGCATGTGTAGTTGGCCAGAATGTACGCAGGACTGTCGTTTGCCTTCAAGCTTTGAGAACTGTTTGCCTTTTGAAAGCCGTGTATCCCTAAAATAATCGAAGAAACTGACCAGTTAACGAAAGGTTTACCCAGCTAGCTCCAGGCCTGCCCAGATGCGCGGGGTGTTGAAGGGCCTCACAGAGAGGCGGTACCTTTCCCTGCGAGGGCCTGGATGCTTGTTGGTGCCCTTGAACCTGTCCCTAGTTACTTCACTAGGGGTTCCCTGAACTCTACAGTGGACCAAAGTGTGATTAACCTTTGTGATTGGTGATCGTGTTTGGATTTAGGTCTGCTTGCATTTTTCTGCCCCGCCTACCGGTCTTGAGCTGATCTGTAGAAATGGCAAACCTTGTGAGGCATTATGAATTCATGGTGGTTAAGGGCATTGGGCCATTTTCAAGGACAACCCCTTTTCCTTTTTCTTACCTAAATTGTGATGCCTGTTGATACCCGTTCAACTTTCTACTACTAAGTTATTTTAGAATTGAATATTAAAGCACTCTCATTCTTTGAAGGGACAGATATTTTGCAAACAAAGGAATTAGTGGGCATTAGTTTTGACCGGACATGGTAAATGTTTTGAGCCAAGGCTTTGTTCAGTGTTCTTTTATTTGTGCAGTAAACATGGATTGTTTCTTAGTAATTCCCAGTAAGACTGTCCCTTATCTCAAAGAGCTCACTGTTTAGACAGGTTCACAAAGTGATGATTATAATGTGTCAGTGAACTGGGTGTCATGCATAGGCTATTATGGAAGCTTCCAGGAAAGGGGATAGTCTTGGAGTGAGGTGGGTAAATCAGGGAGAGCTTCCTGGAGGAAGCCAATTTCTTATTAAGGGTGAGTAGAAGAAGTTAGGTAAAAGGCTGGGGCTTGAATGGTGAGAGAAGCAGGGCCAAAGAACATGGCAGGCCTGCGGGAGAGGAGTAAAAGCACAAGGGTCTGGAGCAGTATGTGTGCATGGGTGTGTATATGTGTGTGCATCTGTGTATGTTAGTGTGTAATTTGCTGGAGTGGAGAGGTCAGTGCAGGGCATGGGGGGCGTGAGGTGAGGCTGGAGAGGTAGAACTTGTTCCTGTTGGTAATGAAGAATCAATGAATCATAAAGATTTATAAGCTGGGGTGGTAGTGAGCTTTGGGGTGGTGGTGAGCTGTGGGGTGGTTACAGCCTGAACTCTGATGGGGGCTGGCTTCAGTGTTAGGGCCTCTCCCTGACTGTCTCCTGGTGGAGAAGAGATGCCGTGGAAGGTGTTTGTCACCTGGGAGACAACTGGGAGCTGGCAACAGAGGGAGGATGTTGGAACAGAGGTTGTTTTACGAGAGACTATAATGCACTCAGAGACCCTTTTCTTTTCAGTGGAGCAGTAATACAATTTCTTCAAAGAGGAAACCTATCTAAAAATCATTTTAAGGATTTAGATAACCTGAAAACAGTATAGCAGGTAACTAGAATTTGCCCACCCCGCATGGTCTGGAAACTCCCTGGTATGGAACCATCCATTGCATTATGTGGAATGTGTGGACAGATGTGTCATTTCTATTGTTAATGAAGTTAATTTTATGTAAGTGAAGATTTCAAGAAGTGTGAAGCAGTTAGCATTTTAGGGCTATTTTAACTGGGAAAAAAAATTTTTTTTAGATTAAAAAAAATTTTTAAGTAATCTCTACACCCAACATGGGGCTTGAACCCCCAACCCCGAGACCACAAATTGCATGTTCTACCCACTGAGTCAGCCAGGTGCCCCTGAGCTGGTGGGGGTGGGGGGAATCTCTTATTTTAAAAAAAAAGAAAAGATTTATCTATTTATTTGAGAGAGACGAGGGCAGAGCAGGGCAGAGGGGAGAGAAACTCAAGCAGACTCCCCGCTGAGCACAGAGCCCGACGCAGGGCTGGATCTCACAAACCTGAGATCACAACCTGAGCCGAAACCCAAGAGTCAGACATTTAACTGACTGAGCCACCCAGGTGCCCCGGGGGGGTGGGGTGGGGAGTCTTTTTTAATTGAACAGCTGTTTTACTCTGGCCCTTAAATGGAGATTGTGTGCCCTCCCTAAGCTGGCTGGAGGTGGGATACCAGAGACACGGAATTCGAGGATATTCTCCGTGTCTGTAGCTGAACACTAGTTGGTGTACTTGCTTCGTGGTGTAATGAAAATCCTGTTGGTATTGCTGGAAGTCATGGCTCTTTGCTATGTGATGAGGTAGAGTTTAAGAAATGTCTGTTTCATGACGGAGCAGGTCTTTGTTGTTGGCTGCTTCTGGTTTTATATTTGGAAAAAACGCATGCAAAAGAGGGACCACTTCTGCCAGGCCTGTCGTTTGAGGCTAGAAGTATCTGGAAAGGTGATTCCCCATCTCCCCCCACTCCCTCCCTTTCTCCTTCATTTTCTGATCTTGCTTCTTTTCAGTCCAAAAAGCAAAGTTTCCTTTTATCTTTTGAATAACTTCCAAAAAGAAATGTTTCTGTCAGTACCGTTTTTGTTAAGTGGCTTGGTCAGTCACATTTTTATTAGTCTGAAGTAAATGCTACTTTGTATTAGTCTTGACATGATTCTTGGCATACGTGACTGCAGTTGGACATTTGCAGTGCTTCGAATGGTATCTTTTTTGGGGGTATTCATTCAAGCTTGTGGATTTTTCTTTTTTAAAGATCTTATTTACTTGACAGAGAGAGAGTGAGAGAGAGAATACAAGCAGGGGTAGTGGGAGAGGGAGAAGCAGACTCCCCACTGAGCAGGGAGCCCGATGCAGGGCTGGATCCCAGGACCCTGGGATCATGATCTGAGCGGAAGGCAGATGCTTAACGACTGAGCCACCCAGGCGCCCCAAGCTTGTGGATTTTGCTAGAGAAGTCGGTGACACTGATACCCTGTCCCATCTCTCAACTCTAGGGGACTTTTTTCTTCCGTGCTTTCCCCCCCCCTTTTCTCTCCTTAGTTTGTGGTATGTTGTAAAATTTACTTTTAAATGGAAAGTTGTGGAAATAGTACAAAGGATTTCTGTCATTTCAACATTTTATCATGTTTGTGTTCTATTCTCTCCTGTCTCTATGTCCCTCTCCCACCACATCTTTAGTCACTTCTCAATTGTTGGAGTGTAAGTTGCAGACATAACCCCCCTTTCTCCCCAGATACTCCCGTGTGTATTTGCTAAAACATGAGACTGTCCTCTTACAAAACTGTAGTTTAATTTGATCGATGAGGAAGTTAATAATCGGGGGGCCCTTCGAGTCATCCGCCGTGTCCCTGTACCATGTCCCATTCATTCCTTGGGCGGTGCTCCCTTACTTTCCGCCCCAGCAAGGGGTGCCAGGCTCATCGTGTACTTTCCCAGCCCCGTCTGTATCTTGACCCATCTTACGGTCTTTGATGCCGTTGCAGAAATTTTGTCTTTAATTTCATTTTCCATTTTGGTTTACGCCACGGCATTCACAGCACCTTGGGTGGCTTTTGTCTATATTGTGGCTTCCTGCTTACATCCTCCGAGTGGCTCCATCCTTGACGTGTCCGCTCCCATCGGGGTAGGTGTAGCGAGTCTCAGAATTCCTAAGCCAAGGCATCTTCATAGGTGTTGTTTCAACTCGGTATTTTTAATGATTTCTTTTTGCCTGTCTTGTCCTGGGTTTACTACTAACGTGGTTTGGCTTTTATAAGTCCCGTCCATTCCTGGACCGCATACAAGTCTTGCTAGGGATATTTGCCCCTACTCACCAGGGTTGGTGAGTTCCATTCATTCTCTTCCTTGCCTCTGGACCCCTGCTGTGGCGGGTCCCAACCTCTTTGACTCTTTGGAATCCTTTCCTCCTAATGTGTCAAGAATGGGCAGGGAAGGAACCTGGGTGGCTCAGTCGTTAAGCGTCTGCCTTCGGCTTAGGTCATGATCCCAGGGTCCTGGGATTGAGTCCCACATCGGGCTCCTTGCTCGCCGGGGAGCCTGCTTCTCCCTCTACTGCTCTGCCTGCCGCTCCCCCTCCTTGTGCTCTCTCTCTCTGACAAATAAATAAATAAAATCTTAAAAAAAAAAAAAAAAAAAGAATGGGCAGGGAAGTTGGAAAAAAATAAAATACTACATTATTTAGTTATATTTTCTCTCTAAACGTAACACGTTCATATTTTTCCTTTTGAAAGGAGTGTATATGTAGTAGAGAAAATTCAGAAGGTAGAACAATGAGAAAGACTGGGGAACTAGGATATTCATCTTGCTCTTACGGTAATCCAAATCTGTACACAAATAGTAGATGTAAGACTGTTAAATCACATTTACAATGTAATGCTTGTTCTTTAAGGGACTCTCCCCAGGAACGCTGTAGCAGAAATTTATTATTATTATTACTATTATTTAAAGATTTTTTTTTTATTTTGAGAGAGAGAGCATGAGCGGGGAAAGGGGGGAGGGAGAAGCAGACTCCCTGCTGGGTGTGGAGTCCCGAGCCCCCATGCCCCCCGTGTGGACTCGGACACGGGGCTCAATCCCAGGACCCTGAGATCATGACCTGAGCTGAAGTCAGATGCTTAACCTACTGAGCCGCCCAGATGCCCCTGTTAATATTTTTTAAAGTAATCTCTACCCCCATCATGGGGCTCTAACTCAAGACCCCAAGATCAAAGCGTTGAATGCTCTACCACCTGAGCTAGCCAGGCAGGCACCCCTTTAGCAGAAATTTAGTAACCAAGACATTTTGGGGAGTGTATCCAACTTTTTCTTCATATGGCAACAGAAATTGATGTAATCAGAATGTAATCAAAACTACATTTGAATTGTAGCTCAAGGCATTTTGTTTTCAGTTTGTTAATTTGCTTTATTACATAGTTTCTCAGGACTCCTCTCTATTTTCTCATACCTTTATTTAGATAGTAAAAATAAAGTATTTCCTGAAAAAGTGACTGCTAGTTTTTGCTAGACCATTTATAATGAAGTCACAGTGTTGTGAAAGGTCCTGAGTTCATTACTATGGTGAGAACTTGCCATTTCACGAGTGTCTCTAGTTATGTTTTGTTAATAACTTTCTGTTATGTGTGCGGTGGAAATCTCAAAGGATTAGGATAATTGCCTTTTTCAGTTTCTCTGAGCTGTAGAGAATAAACCCGGTGCACTCAGTGTAGTTTACTTTTTATAGTGAACATTCATTTATTTATTACTCAGGAAAACACTCTCCCCTCAAATAAGACCTGAATCAAACCACCAACAAAATGGAATGAGACACAGTTGTGTAGTATATTGCAAGTGTGTTCTGAGAAATACATTCTGTTGTGTGGGGGCAAGGGAAGCAAGAAGCTTCAGTGGTCAGGTAATTTGGGGGTACTCGGACTCTTTCTTAGAGAATCACAGTGCCTCAGAGAAAGAAACCTGTTTAACCTGACGTTTCTCAAACTTAGTTCATCAACGAATCCCGGTTTTGATAATACCCACTGCCCTAGGGTTCCGTGGGGTCCCCTTTGGGAAACACCAAAGCTGTGTGAAGAGCATCAGCTGTCGTACTCATGCGGCCTCTACCAACAGCTAATTTGTAAAAATGCAGGCGTCAGTGGGGACACGAACATTTCCAGTTTCTCCTCAACGCCATTGCAGGTGTGCTTGGCCCAGGGAAGAAATGGCATTGATCTCTGGGTGGGGGCCTGGGGAGAGGGTCTGCACGCTGGTGGAGCCCCTTCTTAGGGAACCAAAACATCCGTTGAGTTCCCGCTTTTGGCTGTGTTCTCTTGTGCCTTAGGGCATTAAGCTCATAACATCAGCTCTCAAAGTTGGCATTATCCCCTGTTATTCCTGAGTAGGGAATTTAAGCTTAGGGGAGGGGGCGGGGCTGGAATACAAACGTGGGTTGTCTTGCCTTCAGAAGCCCTGGTTTCCTGCTCTGTTAGGCCTGGGAGAGGAAATAAGAGCAAGTCTGCCCAGCTCTTCCAAAACCTGTGGTCTTTGTCTCTGTTCCCTTTTCTTTCCACTGCACTGTAGCTTGGGGGCCACCCAGATGGCCCCACTGCAGTTTCCAGAGCAATCCTCAGTTGGCCGGAAGTTACTGAGGCAGCCCTGCCAGTTTCCTCACTTCAAAGGGGTGGGTGTGGGTGAATGAGATAAGATACGTCGTATTGAATCATTTTTTCTGTTGGTCTGACTTGCCTGCCTTGAGGATGATCACCTGGTCTTCTCTTGGTTATCGCTCGGCTTGCTGTCCCTTGGAAACCTGGACTTTGTCCGGTCAAGGGCAAGGTCTCAGGCTCTCTGTGGGTGTGGGCTTCCTGCCATGTCTCCCCGCAACCCAGAGTTTCTGGTGTCTCCCATTCCTGGACTTCCAGATGAACATGAAATGTGTTTTCTCATCAGTATTTGGAAGAATAAATCACTGATTCCAGAGTGTGTGTGTTTAACCCTCTATTTGGGGTTGGGATGGTGTGGAACTAGGATGCATAGACTGAAATCTGTTGGAAAACTTTTTAGCAGTGAAGGTTGGATGTGGTTTTCGTAATTCTCTGATTTGTTATACCTTTCCTCTCCTAAGCATTTAAAAACCGCTGCTTAGGTGCGCCTGGGTGGCTCAGTCGGTTGGGCGTGTCTGTCTTCACCTCAGGTCACGATCCCAGGGTCCTGAGATCGAGCCCCACATTGGGCTCTCTGTTCAGCAGGGAGCCTGCTTCTCTTTCTCCCTCTGCCTGCCTGTGCTGTCTCTCTCTGTCAAATAAATAAAATCTTAAAAAAAACCCAAACCCTCTGCTTAAAGACGAATAAATTCACAAGGTGATCTGAAGTCTATTTTAAGGACAAAATGCACAGTAATACATGTGTAAAACTTCTCCATCTTAAAGGTGTGCCGTGGGCATTGAGGCAAAGCCGGGGGCCTGGGAGCAGAAAGATCACTCCACTAGGATTGGATAGTTGACATTTAAGTTTTGTTCCACGGAAGCATCTGGGCTTTGCCCATGACCCCTCTCCCTTCATCTCCAGCTTCCTGAGATACTGTGCTCATTCGGAGCTTATTCCAAGTAATAAACTGCACCCGTAATTCATGAGCTCGCAAGGCCTTCTTTAACTGCTTGCAGCCGGGAGAATAATGACAACATTTAAAATTACAGATCGCTCATTTTGGGACCTTTCTGTTTCAAGTTATGAATGAAATTTATGAGCCAATTACTGGATGGTGGAATCTGTTTGCAAAGGCCAAGTTAGTGCCCCATGTTGTCACTGCTGCTGTGTGTGTGTATGCGCGCGTGGGTGCGTGTGCAAGAGGGGTGGAGAACGGGAGGAGGCTGTCCATAAGCCCTGTTTCACAAAGCTTGCATTCTTAATTCGAAAACTTTCTTATTTTTAAGATTTTATTTATTTGACAGAGACAGACACAGTGAGAGAGAGTGGGAACACTCCAGGGGGAGTGAGAGAGGGATAAGCAGGCTCCCCGCTGAGCAGGGAGCCCGATGTGGGGCTTGATCCCAGGATCCTGGGATCATGACCTGAGCGAAGGCAGACCCTTAATGACTGAGCCATCCAGGCGCCCTCAAAATCTTTTTAAAAGAAGGGTGAGGGGGTGCCTGGGTGGCTCAGTTGGTTAAGCGACTGCCTTCGGCTCAGGTCATGATCCTGGAGTCCCGGGATCGAGTCCCACGTCAGGCTCCCTGCTCAGCAGGGAGTCCGCTTCTCCCTCTGACCTTCCCCCTCTCATGTGCTCTCTCTCTCTCTCATTCTCGCTCTCTCAAATAAATAAATAAAATCTTTAAAAAAAATAAAAAGTAAGTAAGAAATAAAAGAAGGGTGAGGGTTATCCAGACTGTATCAGGGATACAGTTATCATTTGTCAGTCAGTAGGCAGCTCTCCGGGGAGGGAATTCGGGTAGCCAGGAAGCAGAATACGTTGGGGCGCGAAGATCCGGGGTATAAAAATGTAAGGTTCTCTATATGTAGTCTCTTTTTACAAACGGAAGACTGGCAGGCAAACATTTAAAGCAGTGTACGTGTGTAGGTAACTAAGTTTTCAGTAACTATTTCTGAAATGGCTGTAATTACTGAAATCCTAGGTCTTTAAAAATTCCAAAGGAACAGCAGGGCCACGTAAGGAGGAAAGCTACAAAATGATGGGTGCGACTCAAGTTAGCAGATGGTAACTTGAGCTCTTCCCCCCCCCCCCCCCCCCCCCCATGAAAGTTTTTTCTCTTTTCAGAGACTGGTGAGCGGGTGAGCATAACATGAATACATTTAGAAGAGAGACCGTATTAATCATGGACTTTTCACTTTCTGTCACGAGCTTTAGACGTTTTGGCTTGAAATCAGTCATCAGTGTATTCCTTGGGATGTTTACAGAACATCTCATTTATATCTTGATTTCTTTCTAGCGTCTCACCCGGTGTCATCTGCATGACTGGAAGTGACATTGGTTTATTGACTGTGGAAACTACATTACGCTAATGGATAATCACAACCCATCTTCATTGTTGGCCAGGTCTTCTTTCTTTTAAAAGATTTAGAGTAGGGGCGGGGAGGAGGGAGCACGTGCTGGGGGGAAGGGGAGAGGGAGAGAGAGAATGCCAAGCAGACTCCCTGCTCAGCACAGAGCCCATCCCCACGACCCTGAGATCATGACCTGAGCCACAACCAAGAGTCGGACCCTCAACTGACTGAGCCACCCAGGCGCCCCATATTTTCTTTCCTTTATAGAATTAACTCTGTGGCCTGTAAGTCCTTGAGAGTGGTTTATGTGGGACAATTCTGTGCACCATGGTTTGATGGAAAGAACGAATGCAGAACTATCGTTGTCCTGTATGTATTTGAAACATAAGGGAAAGTTGCTTGGGGGCTTGAGTATTATGTTCACATCAGGAAAGGAGGGTGCTCTCTTGGTGAGTTGATGGACACATTTTATTCTTAGCCTGTGAAGGAAATGTCTGGTTTAATGACTTAGGCTTTAACAAGGAGAGCTCCTTGTTTTTCTGGAGTACTAAAAATTGTGATTAACAGATTGTTAGTGTTGGCGAATTGTACGTTGCTGTGTTTTTTGGGTCACTGGGAACATGGAAAAGTATATCTCTGACAGGAAAAAATTGGTCTCTAACTCCTTATGTAGGAGGGGAAGGGGATGCCTTTTGATCTTTCTGCATGAAAGGTAATAATGATTTATGACATCCAAATCCCTCATTTTACAATTATTATAAATGTGTTACTTCAGTAATGAAGAAGAAAGCCGCCCAGTGTAGCTTTAGTAGCTAAAAGCCTAAAGGTGTAAGTTCTGTTTTTGCTTTGATGATATTCAGGATGGTTTATGTACATACTTCATATTGATTAAATGTACTGAAGTTTCTTTTTTTTTTTCTTTTAAAGATTTTATTTATTTATTTGAGACAGAGAGAATGAGAGAGAGAGAGCACATGAGAGAGGGGAGGGTCAGAGGGAGAAGCAGACTCCCCGCCAAGCAGGGAGCCCGATGCGGGACTCGATCCAGGGACTCCAGGATCATGACCTGAGCCGAAGGCAGTCGCTCAACCGACTGAGCCACCCAGGCGCCCTGTACTGAAGTTTCTTTACATTCTTTTCCAAATTTTCCAATTTCGCCATCTTCATTGATTTCACAGTGATGCACTTTTATAACTGGGGATTTCTCCTATATCTAAAATAGGGCTTCCTGCCCACTGCCCAGGGGAGACCATTTTAACACAAAGAAGAACAGAGAACCTCATTTAATAATACATTTATTGTGGTCACAGGATTTCTGGTGGTTCATTTTCTAAACTGGTGACGGTTGAGGCTCCTGGGTGGCTCAGTCGTTGAGCGTCTGCCTTTGGCTCAGGTCATGATCCCGGGGTCCTGGGATCGAGCCCCGCATCGGGCTCCCTGCTCCGTGGAAAGCCTGCTTCTCCCTCTCCCACTCCCCCGCTTGTGTTCCCTCTCTCGCTGTCTCTCTCTCTGTCAATTAAATAAATAAGGTCTTTGAAAAAAAAAATTGGTGACGGTTATGAACACAGAATTTTCAATAAACTTCCTCTCTGTTTGTGCTTGATGGCAGGAATTAGAATAAAATGGCAATTCTTATGTGTGGTCGTAAAGGTAAGTTGTAGAAATTTGGGGTTCATTTTGACAGCTGTACAGCGGTTCGTTCCTTGACTGCCCTGCCTTCACTTGCTTGCTGGCAGGAGGTCTCATTGTGTCTCAAGGCATACTTCCCATAGGGCAGCACTTCTGAGACTTGCACAGGAATCACCCAGGGATCTGGTGGCACCCAGGGATCTGGTGGTTCAGTTGTCTGGGGTAGGCTTTCGAGGATGCATTTCAAACCAGCTGGTCCTGAGCCAGGAGGTGGGGGGCAGGAGCGTGACCGAGGTCCATTGGCCCACCTGTAAGTTCACTTGCACCTGCTGCCCTGGGCCTTTCCTTTTTAGGAGGCTTTTTTATCCTCAGGGCTTGATCTTCTAAAGCTCAGCAGTTTTGTTTCCTTTTTATTAGCACTATGTAAAATGCTTGTCCACCCTCTTTGCCCAGTCACGTTAGACCCTACTTTGAGAAGAGTTGCCCTTTTGGTAATTACTTAAATGATTATAAGTAAAATCATTTGATGATGAATTTTTTAATACCGGCCTCAACATCCTGTCCCCCAGAAAAACCCCACATCCAGTCACCATTACGGAAGGGAAGCTAGTTGAACAGGACAGTATAATTGAGGGGAGTGTACGTTTTCAATTTGCAATATTTCGGGTGCAGAAGTTAACTGTCTTTTTTTTTTTTTTTAAAGATTTTATTTATTTATTTGAGACAGAGAGAATGAGAGAGAGAGAGCACATGAGAGGGGGGAGGGTCAGAGGGAGAAGCAGACTCCCCGCCGAGCAGGGAGCCAGATGCGGGACCCGATCCCGGGACTCCGGGATCATGACCTGAGCCGAAGGCAGCTGCTTAACCAACTGAGCCACCCAGGCGCCCAACTGTCTTTTTTTTTTTTTTTTTTTTTTTTAAGATTTTATTTATTTATCTGACAGAGAGACAGGAGAGAGGGAACACAAGCAGGGGGAGTGGGAGAGGGAGAAGCAGGCTTCCCGCTGAGCGGGGAGCCCGATGTGGAGCTCAATCCCAGGACCTTGGGATTGTGACCTGAGCCGAAGGCAGCCGCTTAACCAACTGAGTCACCCAGGCACCCCCATTTAACTGTCTTTGTAATTGGTAATGTTCGGTGCCTTCTTTTTAGTTCACCTGGGATGCATCCTGGCTGGCTGTAGGGTTAGTAATAGATAATCTTGAACCCAGAACTCAACCCAGTGCATAGTTTATGGCTAAGAGCAATGAGTTCACATCCTAACTGCCATTTGTTCAAGCTGTGCGACTTTGGGCAAGTTGCTTACATGTTCTGTGCTTCAGTTTCTTTAGCTGAGACGATCGGGGTGAGTATCTTCCCAGTTGGGTTGCCGTAGAGGTGATTAGAGGAGCTAGTAAATACCAAGGGCTTGTAGACATTTCTAGAGTAAGCACAGGTGGTAGTGGTGACTATCCCCCGGTAATCAGCCATGAGAACCTGTGATCATCTGGCCTCAATTCTGCCTTGAGCTTTCCAACCTCTGCTGTCCCTGCCTTTTCCCCACCCCACCTCCTTTTTTCCTCCCTCCTGGAGTGGGTGGTAGAGACTGGACATGGTTTACTGATTGCCCACTATAATTTAGGTAGATTAACCAGCACTTTCTGGGGTAACCTCCTGGAGAGGTGATAATTCATTTTCTCTAAAGCAGGAGGATTCTCCCTCTCTCTCGGCAGCCTTTTCCAGGCGGTTAAGCTGCAGACACCGGGAAGAAGCCGGCTTGTGGGGGTCCAGCCCTCCCTGCATCGGCCAGACCGTTATCCATTGGCCCTTCTCGGACTCCCATTGCTAGATGACTGATGCTTTACTTTTGACTTTACCATGGCCCTTTTCCCTCGAACCCTTTAAAAAATCACAACCTCAAAATCCATCAACAAACATTTATTGAGCGTTTCCTTGTGGGCCCAGGGGCTCTGTGGATTTCTGCCCCAAATCCCACAGTCAACCCAGGGAGCCCACCCCAGAATTTTCTCCACTTCTGGCGAGGAGCAAGCACAAGCTTGGGGTTTTGTTGGAGTGGGTTTGTTGCCTGTGATGTCCTGCTGGAAAATCTGCGGCTGCCTGTCCTTGGGAGGTTAGCCATGGGGCTTTCGTTCCGCAGTGGCCAGGAGGGGAGGATTTAACACATGTCCACCGGAGATGAACGTGGGCTGGCCATCTCGAGCAGCGCCCCCTTCTCTACATATCCTGACCCGAGGGGCTGCAAGCAGTTGGGATCTGGGCTCCCCCAGATGCCCTAGCTCGCTGACGGAGAGTCTTTTCACCACGCTCGATTCCATTCTGATGCACCATCGTCTCTTCGTGGAACGCAGTCCTGCTTCGAGTTAAAATTGGTTTCCTTCCCTGGTGGTGTTTCTCTTGTTATTTCCATCTGCAGATGAGTTGAGGTTCAAGCTAGAATAGGGTTCTTATGTGTGAGTAAAGCAGCTTATTTCCCCGCGGTCTGTGACCTCGTAGTTGGGTAGTAGGCAGAGCAGATGTCCTTGTTGACCGAGTATAAAACGAAGTTCAAGGGGTCTTATACAGGGGTTTTTGGCCTTGGTGTTTTTCTGGTCCCTTTGGGTACTCCCCCAATACCTGACATTCTGAGTGTTAAGAGATGAACTCACCAGCTCAAGTGAAGTCTTAGGAATTACTGGGATGGCGTATGAGTGTTTACAAGAGATCTCACCATCTCAAGGGTATTTGTGCTTTACACATCACATTATGCACATACACACATTCTCAACTTCTTTAAGGAAAGAATTTACTAGCATTCACTACTGTGATTTTAGCCACAGTTTATAAAATGTGGAGAATTACTCAGTTTATGTTTTCTTTTTTTTTTTAAGATTTTATTTATTTGAGAGAGAGAGAGAGGGAGGGAGAGAGAGCACGAGCGACAGGGAGAAGCAGACACCCCGCTGAGCAGGGAGCCGGATGCAGGGCTCGGTCCCAGGACCCTGAGATCATGACCTGAGCTGAAGGCAGTTGCTTAACCAACTGAACCACCCAGGTGCCCCTCAGATTTTACTTTTTAAGTAGTCTTTGCACCTGGGATGCCTGGGTGGCTGAGTCCATTAAATGTCTTGACTTTGGATCTGGGTCCTGGGATGGAGCTCTGTGCTCACTGGGGAGTTTGCTTGTCTCCCCCTCTGCCCCTCCACCCCCCCATTCATGCTCTCTCTCTCTCTCTCAAAAAAAAGTCTCTGCACCCAATGTGGGGCTTGAATTCACAACCCCACGATCAGGAGTCACATGCTCCACTCACTGAGCCAGCCAGGTGCTCCCCAAAATCCTCAAACTTTCTGTTGAAGTAGCATGTTAGATGTGTTGACAAATCATAATGTACATTTGGAGTTTTCAGAAACTGAACATACCTGTTGTTTAACCAGCACCTCGGTCAAGAAACAGAATCTTATCAGCTCCTCCTAGAAGCTGTTTTCGACAGCATAGTTGAGTTTGGAATTGTTTGAACTTTTAAACAGGCATGGGAAGTCCTTTCAGAAGAGGAGGGCAGGGCGCCGTGGCTCAGTCCTTAAGGGTCTGCCTTCGGCTCAGGTCATGGTCCCGGGATCCTGGGATCGAGCCCCACATTGGGCTCCCTGCTCAGCGGGAAGCCTGCTTCTCCCTCTCCCACTCTCCCTGCTTGTGTTCCCTCTCTCGCTGTGTGTCTCTCTGTCAAATAAATAAAATCTTTAAAAAAAAAAGGAGGGCAGAACAAGGTACAAGTAGGGAGAAAAGCACAAGGGGCAAGTGCAATGGAGAACAAATGGAAGGTGGGGCAAGCTTGACAGCCTGTCTTTTCTCCTGTCTGCATCCTTACACTTTAAAGTTTAAGTATCTGTTTTCTTTGTTCTGTTTTTAGTGGATTGCAATGAACATTTACATTCAAGCTTTAAAATTCCTTGGAGCTCTGTTTTGGGGGAAAGAAGGGAGACGGTTGTGACTTCTAAAAAAGACCTGTATCTCAACCCACCAGGAAATTTGACCGGTCCATTTTTGAATTTCATTATCTGGTATTTGAGGCTTTGGATGTTGCACTGGAGAGTTTTCCCTTTTCTGATGATGCACTTCCATAAATCAACATCACTTTTGTTTGAGGGGGTGTGAATTTTGTATATTTCTGTACTTTAGTTTCTCCCTTTAATTATGTGATTAATTTCAGACATCTTACTGAGTAGCCAATGGGAAATACATATTCATTGCCCAAATTTGCTAGGATAGCAGAGTCTGGTTTCAGTTAATTTGCAGAGTTCATTATAGTGCATAATTCATCAGGTCCAAGAAATCCAGACTCCTAGCCAGTGTAGCTTAAAACTTAATTATTTTCTTTGGAACCAGTCAGTGACAGCTAAAACAAGCACTTGCTAAACTAGAAACCCTGAGTTGGTTTTTCTCATTCAAACCTGAGTTTCCATTCTAATGCTCATGACCCAGCATGGTAGTGACATCACTTTCTCATTGAATTTTTCCAGTCTTTTGGATCCGTGCAGATAATTCTGTTTTGTTCCCTGTAATGTCCCTTAGCAGCTTTTAGTCATCTTAATCTTTTCCCTCTTTTTACATTATTCTCCTAGCGAGTTTTGTTTTAACTCCTTTGTGTTGTCTTAGGAACACAACTACCATCTGAAAACCTCCCTCCTATGATGAAATGCATTCTGCGTTTATTTATTTACTTATTATTTTTTTATTTTTTATTTTTTAAAGATTCTATTGATTTGACAGAGAGAGACACAGCGAGAGAGGGAACACAAGCAGGGGGAGTGGGAGAGGGAGAAGCAGGCTTCCCGCGGAGCAGGGAGCCTGATGCGGGGCTCGATCCCAGGTCCCTGGGATCGTGACCTAGAGCCAAAGACAGACGCTTAACAACTGAGCTACCCAGGCAAATACTGACTTATTTTTAAAAAAAGATTTATTCATTTATTTTAGAGAGAGTGAACGTGGGGGGAGGGGCAGAGGGAGAGAGAATCTCAGGGAGACTCCGCACTGAGCGCAGAGCCCCATTAGGGGCTCCAGCTCACAAACCTTGAGTCCCTGGCCTGAGTCAGGATCAAGGGCAGGACGCTTAACCGACTGCGCCACCTTAGTCTCCCTGTGTTTTGCTAAATGAAATT